>NW_020954687.1:16140302-16315009 GCF_900497805.2 Vombatus ursinus
AGAGAGAGAGAGAGAGAGAGAGAGAGAGAGAGAGAGAGAGAGAGAGAAAGAGAAAGAGAAAGAGAAAGAGAAAAAGACTGCATAGCCCCTGACTCATCCTGGTGCTGGGGTGTAATACAAGATAAATGAATGAGAGGACTGCTATTTTTGTACTGTACTATAACAAAGACCTCCTGAAATGAATTCCTCATTTGACACTGCATTAGAGCTGGATGCTGCACGGTCAGGTGTTTATGACTATAAAAGTATTATGAATTGAAATATAGAACTATTTATTATTATTTTTGTTTGATTAATTTTAGCATGGATATATTTAATATTGTAATAAAAACTTAGAATAAAAAAATTACCAGTGAATTAGGAAAAATACACATATAGAATTTTTGATGATATAGAAATGATTTAGTTAAATATTAAATATGGAAATATGAGCATTGTATTCTTTTGCATGTTATATAACATATAAAACCTTAGGAAAACATGGTTCATGAAGAAAATAAATTATCAAGTCCCATGGAATCCCAAAATATTGTATTTACTTTATGCAGTACTCATTTCTGAATGGCATAAAACAGGTACTTAATGCATGCTTGTGGATTTATTTATTGAAGATGATATCAAGTTCAAGTCTGCCTTTTAGCCTTTTGAAAAACAGGTTGATTTGTGAATTTATTTCTCTGTTTCATTCTTGGTGAGTACACAACTAAAGATTGTTTAGGGAACAGAATAAAATTAAATGACAATACTATTAGTGCTGAGAAGTCATGCAAAAATAGATTTGTTGACCAACCAAAATCTAGGAAAAACAAAATTGGTAGGTGAATGAAAAATTATTATTAACTTTACTGTTTATTATTAGGCTTAAAATTTGATTGAAGTAGGAGATGTAACACTGATCATTACAGTTAGATTTCTGGTATAATAAAAAGTCATTGGATATTGATTGAAGCTGATATGTTGTTGAGGATAGGGAAGTATCACCACTAGTTTTATATTGTACAACAGGCCATTTCCATAGGTAGTTCCCATAATGGTCTTATATTTTTTGTGTTATAGGAAGAAGGTGCTGGGACAGAAGGGGGCAGTGGTAAATCACAACTTGCCTCAGTATATTTGCTAGAGATGTTGGTAATTCAGAAAGATTCTTGGGAATCCAGATAATAGTCAATATCTATTGATTTCTCCTCTAAAGTGAGATCAATATTTTTATGGTATTGAGTTGTTAAACATAAAACAATACATTTTCAAGCTAAATAATTCATAAACTACACAGAAAATGCAGCATGGAATCCCTTAAAGTAGGTAGTTAATTTTTCTTTCCTTTTCTTCATGTTAGAGTAACTTCTGAATATATTGGGAGCACTACTGCCTTGTCTGTAATTCTTTCCTTCTTTTTCCAATTCAGATCCTACTTGCTTGATGATACTTTATTTTCCCAGCTGAAAAGTACCTCTCACTCTTTGAAATTCACATAGTACGTAGCAGGAGGAAGGATTATCCTTTGGATTTTGGCACCTTTCTTAAAGTACAATAGTGAGTACCCCAAACTGTCAGGAAAAAGTGGGATTAATTCTCTGATAGAAAGGATTCCTTCACTCTTCTTTAGAGGAGTCAGTATGACATAGTGAGAGAAAACAAATTGCCTCCCCTGGGGTCAGAAGATCTGTATTTAAACTCTGCCTCTGATCCTTATTGCATGAGTAGCCATGGGAAACACACTGAATTCTCGCAGACTCAGTTTCCTCATCTATAAATGGTTGGACAAGATGGCCCCTGAGGATCTTTCCAATTCTAAATGCACTGGGCAATTAGGTGGTTTAGGGGACAGAGTGCTGGACTTGCAATCAGGAACTTCCAAAGTTTAATGCTACCTCACATATTTGCTACCCATATGACTCTTTCTAAGTCACTTAACCTTGTGTGGCCTCAGTTTCCTAATCTGTAAAAATGAGAAGAACCATAGTACTTAACTCACAGGATTGTTATGCAGATCAAATGAAATGGGTTTTTAACACATTGTGATTTTAGTGAAATGTGCACCTGTCATACCTACCCTATTAGATTTCCAGTACGCTGAGCCGAGGGATTCTGATCTATTTATTTAACTGTCACACCTTGCATAATATATACAATGCAATACAATACAACACATATACACATACATAGAACACAATACATTGTGTATAATCAATAAATATTTGATGAATTTGGAATGACCCAGCTAATCTTACCTTTTGTAATTCTTTAAAAGGAGCTCTCTGAAGTCACCAATTTTCAAAGATCTACTTAATTAAAGCCGGACAAATTTTCTACTCAATCACTTTTAAAGAGCAACAATAGGGGCCTTCAAAGACGTAATTGTAATTGGAGTTTTCAATTCCTGTGTTTAAGCCTACCTTCCTCACCAATGTCACTTTTGTAAATATTTCGGTGGATTAGACTTTTTCTTCATTAGGAAAAAACAACTTATATATGTATTAATATTTCAGCTCCAGTTCCATAATTAGGCTGTGTATCATATGTTATCTCCAGCTTTGAAGAAAGAAGCTTTTGTTTAAATCACAGTTCTACTAATTACTAGTTTTGCTATTGTGTACAAATGATTAAACTTTGTGCCTCAGTTTTGTTACCTACAAAAATGGAGGTAATAATATTTCTATACTAGGCACTGATTTGTAATGAGTATCCCATGAGATAAGGTAAAATGCTATAAATGTAAGCAAAAATGATGCTGATAATAGTGATTATAATGATTTTCCCCAAAATTACAAAAATCTTTAGTATGGTGTAATAACATTTTGTTGATATCTTTAATATTCCAGTTTCATTTTTAAAGTTTTGCATTCAACTTTTGATTTATTTTTGCTTATTTAATACATATAGTCAATTTGGTACTATGATTTTTAAATTATGGGAAATATGCAATAAAAGGATTCAAAATTTTAGCAGGAAAAAAATGCAATTAATTGTAGCCATAGATTTCATATATACTTGTACCTACAGAGATGGGGGAGGGAGGGAGGGAGAGAGAGAGAGAGAGAGAGAGAGAGAGAGAGAGATTTATTTACATGTATACACAAGGTCATGGTTAAAGGGAAATAAGAGTAATAAAGAACTATGAGGTAACCTGATCATATAAACTGAAACTGTAACCCATCTTATTATTGAAGAATTGCTATTAAGCTCCTGCCCTTTTTTGTGTTTTAAAAAAAATGATTCCAGAAGAAAATTAATTAGATACCAAGTATACAAAAATAAATAAAAAGGATAAGATTTTCTATTCTTATAAAATAACCAGCTAAATGTGATGAAGCATATTTTTTGTGAATATTCTTTTTCAGTACAATTTTCTGTTTCTGGATTGGATGATTCTACTTTTAACAAAGCTAAATACAATGGAATTTTATTACTAATGAGTCTGAAAATCATGAATTGTTTCAATGCCATGAAATGTGCAAATTTCATTTCCAGTTATAATAGACCTCTTAAACTAAAGTTATTCTTTGAAATAGAAAAAAAGACTTTATTAGGAGAGGTTCCATTTTATTTTCTTTCCATTGTCTTCTATGACAATATCTTCCAACTTTTTTTTAAAGGAAAGAAAGAAAAGTCTATTAAATTTAATCAGATAAGCCAATCTGTTTCCGTTTGAGGGATAGAATTAAGAATGTTTAGTTGTGGTGCTAAATTGCGAAGACATAACTGTGTAAACAGGCTTTTCAGTTGTCCAAGAGACTAGAATATAACATAACTTAGGTGGGGATTTAAAAACAAAAACATTTAATATATTTTTTTCTCTAAAAAATCTAGGCAATTTAGTAACCATGGCATATGGCTACTAGCATTTTTGTTTTACTTAACATAACTAAATAGGCTTTCTAATCCTCAAACAAATAATTCAAAGAGTTCATACTTGAAAAATTTCTTTCCTAACAATTCAGCTCTCTAAAAGTGGAATAGGCTGTCTGAAGATGTATCAGGGTTTACTTCATTAAAATTATTTTGGCAGAAGCTGAATGGTCATTTAGGAAGAATTGTTAGAGAAATAATTCTCAAGTATAGGGAGGCCTAAATTACTTCAGAGATACTTTTCATGGACAAGATTCTAGGTACTTCATACTTTCTAAAGGGAAAAAAAGTCTGAAAATGGCAACAGAACAAATAAAAAAAATCTGTTTATAGTTCTGTTAACATAATTGGAGCCATTTAACAGGTGTGTGAGAAATATAAGTGATGAAAACATCAAGCATTGTGGCAGTAGGATCAAAGATCTTTTGTGTAGATAATCTATTGGCAATCTGTCAGGCTATTGCTTTCATTAAGAAATCATTCTCCTGAGAAAGGAGACAATTAGACCTCTGATATGCATTGGAAAGAAAAGAACAGAGTTCTATCTATTGTGCCAATGCACCTGAAAATAGTGGTGCTTTCTAAATAAAATGAAATTCATATGATTTTGTTGATTTTTTTGGACAGAAACTAAACTATAAAACTATTTCTTCTCTAACAATATAGGTCATGCAATTTCTTAGTATCTGGAACATAATGTTTTGCAGTGTGTGTGTGTGTGTGTGTGTGTGTGTAATGTTCATTTAGTGACAAAATCTGGGCAAACCCCTAAACCTGCAAATATAGAGCACCCTGTCACTTGTTTAATGACAATAAAATTATTTGAGAGTTAGTAGGGAATCTTTGTATTATCAAATTAAAATAGCAGCTTGTTAGATTTTTACAATGCATGGTTATGATAGAGGTTGAACTAATAAAGCCTATGGCACATTTTAGACAGAATTTGAAAAGCCAAATGAAAGTAATTTGCCTAATAGTACATTATGAACTGAAGTTAAATAAGTGATTTTAGATATTAAATCTTGAAATATTTTAGAGAACAATTACTGATAATGGAAAAACTCATAAGCCTCATTTTTGTTAATCTTCAGGTTACTTTGAATATTTCTTTAAAGGCTTTTGTATAACTCTGATGAAGTTTAGGGGTTTAGGGATTCTGTGACCCCAAAATCACAATATGTGGGTCCTGCCCAAAAGAATTTGACCTAAGCCTTCTTTCAACCAAAGGCAAGGTTTATTAGAGCATCTGTCATATTGGGCAGACTCTTAAAGAGTCTGAATGTTAGTGAGATATTGGTTAGATTTTAAGAATCTAAGCAGTGGCTAGAATTTAAGAATCTAAGCATCTTAATGGAGACAAGGTAGACCTTATATACAGAAAGACTGTGGGAGGCACCTAGAAGTGGCCAGTAAGCTGGGGTGAACAGAACTCCTGGGACCTGGACCTCCTGGCCAAGGGAAAAGGGAGGCTAGCTAGGATTAAGGGTGGGAAATGGCCAGGGGCCATACATTGGGGGGTAAGACAAAGGAAGGCCAGGCTAGGTTAAGGGTAACAAAACTGGGAAATTGGGTGTAGTCATGATGAAAGGCCAGTTGATGGGATTATAACCTCAGGCAAATGCCAGAGATTTAGCCATGTAGGTAAGTTCAAGGTTTTTTTTTTTTCCTTTCTGGGGTCTAGATCCCAACCCCATTAACTCCAATATATTTCCTCTTTCATCAATAGATCATGCAACTTGTTTTATGTTCTATTGTTCTCATTTTGGTCTCCCAACTTCCTTGAGATGTAAAGGATCTTTTTTATGTAACAATATTATTGAGAGTAAGTCAGTATCTGGAGGAAAAAGGTCAAGAATATCAAAACAATTAATAAAAATCAAGTGAGCAAGAAAGAGATCTCGAAGTACCAGATCTCAAGCTATACTAAAAAAGCTTTAATAATCTAAACAATTTGGTGCTAGGTAAGAAATAAATAGATTGATCAGTGAAACAGATTAAGGATAGAATATCCTCAAGCAAATAAGCACAAAAACAATTTATTTGACAAAGACAATGATGCCAGCTATTGGGACAAAAACTTACTATTTGTCAAAGACTATCACAAAAACTGGAAAGTAGTCTGAGAGTAAATATGTATAAACCAATATCTCACACTATATACAAAGACAAGCTTCAAATGGGTACAAGATTTAGACACAAAGGGTAACATCACAAATTAGAGATGTATAGAAGAAATTACCTGTCAGCTCTATGGATGCTCAAGCAAGAGAGAGAGTGACTTTCACAGGAGGTGAAATATGCAATTTTGATTACATAAAATTTAAAAGTTTGTGTGCATAAACAAAAATAATTCAACTAAAATTAGAAAATACAGGAAATTGAGAAAATTCTTCTTTGCAGAATATTTTTTGACCAAAAAAAACAACTTTGACAGAGGTTTCATTTCTAATATATATAAGGAACTAATTTATAGTTATGAGATCCAGTCTACATTTGATAACTTGTCAAGGAATATGACTTGAAAATGTTCAGAGGAAGAAATCCAAGCTATCAATGGCCATATGAAAAAAAAAACCACTGAATCACCAATAAAAAGCTAAATATTAAAACACTCTGAACTGATATCTCACATTGGCAAGAATGACAAAGTTGACCAAAAAAGAAAATGACAAATACTGGAGGGGCTATGAGAAAATAGGTAGATTAATACACTGTTGGTAGAAATATGAACTATCCAGCCATTTTTGAGAGCAATTTGGAATTATACCCCTGAAACTATTAAAGTGATGGAATACTATTGTGTTGTAAGATATATGAAGATTATGGTTTCAGTTGTTAAACTGTGCATACACTTTGACCTAGCTATGCCAATATTAGATGCAGACCCCAGATAGATAAAAGAAAGAGCACAGGAGCCCATATGGACAAAAATATTTATAGTAGCTCTTTATGTCATGGAAAATAATAGGAAATTCTCATCAAATGAGAAATGACTAAAATTATTAGTGTGATAGAGATAAAGTGAATGAGTGAATAAGTGAGCAAAAGTGCTTATTATTTGCTGGCTCTATGCTAAGCACTGGGAATACAAATAAATACAAAAAGAAAAATGTGCCCTGCCTTCAAGGAGTTTACATTCTAATGAGGGAATAAAGCACATAAAAGAGACCTGAATAGGATTGGTGGTAGTAGCCCAAGGGGCTACCTTTGTGACAGACAAGGTAGAATAGCAGTCCAAGAAACCATGAGATGAGCCAGGTTTAACATGAGCATAACTATTGTGGGCACTTCCTCAAATAAAGGTTATAGACATGAATTCACCAATTTTAGAAAAGTTCATATGTGTGCGGGCATTGTTAATGTAAAAAGCCCACTTCAGCAGAGGTGGATTAGTCCAGGGAGTCATGACCTAAGCCACATTTGAAGTGTTTATGTCTGATGTTGGTAATTCACCAAATATAGGTGATGAGATGAGAGATGATGAAGCCCTAAATCATGAAGATAGTGATGAGGATAGGATCTAAATCTCCAAAAGGAAAAACCCTGGACTTTCCCACATGGCCAAATCTCTGGCATTCCCCTGAGGCTATAATCCCATCAAATGGCCTTTCTTTGAGGCTACACCCAATCTCCCAATTCTGTTACCCAAAACCTAGCCTAGCCCTCCCTATGGTCCCTGGCCATTTCCCACACTTAATCCTTACTAGGCTCCATTGTCCAGGTCCCAGGAGTCCTGTACTGTTAGGGTGAATGTCTCACGGTCTCATGAGAGCTCTGTTGAGGGAACTTTCCCATGGGAGTTCTAGCTTCTATCAGTAGAAGCTGAGGGTCACAACATAGTTGCATGGCAAAAATAAGGAAGTCTCCCAGGACCTCTCCTTTGCTGACATGTAGCTCCCACGGTTGGTTTGGCTCTCCTCTCACTGGGAGATGAGTCCTGACACGAGCTCCAGCAGACCTGATGATTGGCTATCACAGGGGGATCACGCTTTGAACATGCATCACTAGGGCCATAAAAGTCAGCTAACTGCACTCAATAAATGGAGCTTCTGCCACCTTGCTGTCTCCTGCCTCATCCATGCATCTCGGGGTTACAGAGCATTGAGCTGGTCTCATGCTCATCACTGCAGCGGCCGCGTCACTGTACACCCCAATTTACTGGCCACTCCCATTCAGATCTTCCTTAGACCCCTCTTCCAGTCACCCCAAACTACTTGGCCACTCCTAGATCCCTCCCATGGTCTTTCTGTACATAAGGTCCATCTTATCTCCATTAAGATGCTCAGATTCCTAAAATCTAGCCACTGCTTAGATTCTTAGAATCTAGCCAATAGCTCACAAACATTCAGACTCCTTAAGAGTCTGCCCAATATGACAGATATTCTAATAAACCTTGCGGGCTGAAAGAAGGCTTAGGTTGATTTCTTTCGGGTAGGACACATGTGTTGTGATTTTGGGGTCCCAGCTCCCCTAAACCTGAACAATAGCTGTGTGAGTACAGAGAGGGAATATTTTGGAGGCAGAACTATAACATAATGGAAATTGGTTGGATGTGTGGAGTGAGGGAGAGAGAGGAATTGATGATAATGCTTATGTTATGATCCTGGAAGAATAAAAGGCTGATGGTTCCTTTTACAGAATTAGGAAAGTTTGGAAGAAGTAAAAATTTAAGGAGGAAAAGAAAATGAGTTCTCTTTTACACATTCTGAGTTTGATACATCTCCAAAACTGAATGTCCAATAGGTGATGCAAGCTAATGAGAAAGACCATACACACACACATATTATGTATCCTTTGTTGGGTGAAATACCTGTACAGAAATGATAATTAAACTGAAGGGAACTTATGGGATTACCAGGAGAGAAAATGTAGAAAGAGGAGAGCAAGACAGAACCTTGAGGGATACCCATAGCTCCTGGGTTTAAAAGAAATGATGATCCAGCAAAGGAAATGTAGGAGTGGTCAGATAGTTAGAAGAGAGAGTAGAGTAATGAAAACTTGGAAAGTGGGAAATATACAAGAGGAAATGGTGGCCAATGCTATCAAATGTAGCATATAGGTTGAATAGGAGGAGGACCAAGAAAAGACCATCAGATTTTGAAGTTCAGATCATTATGTTTAGATAGAGTGGCCATCTATACCATTACTTTACCTTGTTTTTCTTTGTATTGTTGGTTTACACAGAATCTGACTATAGTCACTATACCAGTATCCTTTATGATCAAGAACACTTTTCTCCACGTGGTCTGTATATGAATTGAATCTTGAACTTAAGATGATTTACTCCTTCATTTATATCTATTATCACTCGATATCATGAGGGTGTAATTAACTAAATAACCAATATATATTGTACTTGGAATTCCAAAGTGTGAACAAATATTGAGTCTACTACCCATTATCACTATTTTTGTCCTCCTTAATATAGTCAAATAGGATTGAACCATCATATTGGGTAATCTACTATTTGTCATCCTTATTATATGACTTATTCAGGAGTCCACGATCTATTAAACCACCTTATGGACATTGGCCACCCCAATCATTCTTCAGAGCTCTTTATTTTTCAGACAATTTCATACAAAGCTTCTAAACATTCTCTTTCAATTATCTTATGAGTGACTGAAAGCATCTTTCCCTTGCTCTTCAATTTGGACTGCCATTTAAATAAACATGTCACTTTGACATAGAATATTTATTTGACTTTTTTGGAAATCTTAAATCTTTTTCTACTTTATATAGGTATAGCTGAAACAAAACTAGGTCACAGTGTATGTACCCTTTCATCTATTTTCATGCATGATGGGATGAACAAAATATATTTATATATTTTAATGCTTCCTTAATTAATGAGTCATCACCACACATGATGCTGTATTGCCTGGGTTGATTATATTTTCTTAAAGTTAACTTCTAAGTTGAGGGGCTTTGGTAGTACGGCCAATGTTACAACATTTTTGGAGTTCTAGGACTGTGTAAATTTAATGCAATTATTTATGAAAATAAAATTCATAAGAAGTTTGCCATTGATCTTTATCTGATGTTTTCAATCCCCAGAGCAAAACTTCTAAAACAGTTTCACATCATTTAGGAGAAATTATATATTTTTGCCAAATTAATTTGTAGTGGTTGATTTTGCATAAGTCCTCAAGTGGTTTGATGTAGGTTCTGCTAAATCCCTTTAAGTAGAAAAAATAAATTCTAGTAAATTTATTTTCAAATATCATCTCTTGCATCTTGTGTGAAACTTCCACCAACATAGAAAACAATGGCATTTGATATGTAATTTTTTTGTTAAATGTAAGATCTATTCCTCTCTGTTGTTGACATGATTTTCATTTCCACTTAATTGAGTCTGTTTATTCTAATCCAAGAAAACAAACATGGCTATCAATAATCTTTGCATTTTTCTTAAAGGTGGTAGACTTCATGTCTGTGAATTAAGGTTGAAAAGACAGACTGAAGAATGCTTATTTACCTCACATAACCCAGACATTAGTGATTTAAAATGATTTATTGATAGACTTTTGAAGCTCCAAGAGGAAGAGTAAATATATATTTTACAACTTAACTACATACTGTTTTTTAAGTAAAGAAATATTTTATATCTTTCAAAATATTGTGTTTTGATATTAAATAATTATGTGTAATCCCCATCTATTAAATGATTTTAGGCCAATATTTGTCATTATTCAACATAAAGTTTTCAAATGAATTATACACATGTAGCAAACTTTAAAAGCATCCCAATCCTCTCTTTCACATGTATAAATATTGTATGATTTTAGGTTTGTGTTATTGCGCATTTTCTCTTAAAATTCAGTGCTTGAAGATACTTAAAAAACAAGTAGGGAAAATAGTCAGAAAAAGAGCCAGCTGTTGGCCCTTCAATTAAGAAAACATGAAGCCTCAAGCACTGTGACAATGATCCAAAACCCCAAACTCAACAAAGCATCAAACAAAGCAAAAAAAGCTAACAGCTGCTGTTTCCAAATATTATCAAACACTTGATATAGAACAAAACTCCCCTGAAAATTTATCAAGTGAGGAACTGCCAATTTTTGATTAATTCACATCTTTCTGAGCTTTCAGAAACTGGAGCAGAAAACTTACTGGCTCCTGTGGTAATAGGAGTAGAAACAATGATAAAGTAACTTAAAAGCAACAAAACTTTGGTTCCATATGGATACAGGGTGAACTCTAAAACTTTCTGGGAAATTTTAAGTATACTAATTTCCAAACCTTATCTCTCCCATCTTGTGGAAAACTATCACCAACATAGAAAACAATGACATCCAATCAATCAATAAGCATTTATTAAATGCCTACTATGTGTTGGGCACTAGTACCAAGTGCTAAAATTAATGATCATCTCCAAAAACAGAGAGGAGTTGTTAAACATCTGCCATTTTCATTTCACAGTTATAAGGAGTTGACTCATTGATTATTCTTCTTAGATATTTTTCCAAATTTGAACTCAGGACACTGAATAAAATTCATTAGTTTTACTTTGATACTTCAATGCATCTGACATTTCATTAACATGGGCAGCTTCTCTAGCATTATAGGTGCCAGCCCATCACACCATCCCATGTGAATCTTGTCCATATGCTCTAGAAAATACTTCAAGGCATCTACACAACAAGTCTAGGTCCTTCCTCTATTGATTTATCCATTTAACATTCATTTATTGAGCACAAAAGATTAAAAAATAATAAAAAGTCCCTGCCCTCAAGTAGCTTACATGCTACAAAAAGGAAGAGGAGAACAACATGTACACTGATAAGTAAATACAAAATATATGCTAAAGGAAATACAAATTAATGTCTGTGGCATGAGGAAAGAAGATTTACTATTACTGGGATCAGGAAAAACTTGATTTGGGAGGTGGCATCTAAGTTTAACCTTGAAGGAAGCTAGAGATGACCAGAAATAGAGGTGAGGAGGGTGAATGTTGTAATCATATAAGCTAGCCTGTACAAAAGCCTGAAGGAAGGAAATAGAATATTATTACTAAGAACAGCTCATAGGCAAATTTGGCTATATCACAGATTTTTTGACACTTATCAATGGACTACATGGACTAGTACTAGTACTACTACTTCTACTTCTGCTGCTGCTGCTAGTACTGCTACTGCTATTACTACTACTACTACTATTACTTTTATTAATTATTTACTAATATTTTATTTTTAAAAATCATCAGTGTTTATTAGGGACACTTGTCATTAGTTTTCTTTCTTTGCTTTATCTCTCCATAGTTTAGGTGTCAAGACCAAATTTGAATCTTAGAAAGAGATTAGAAGTTAATTCTGTTTTGTTACTTTATTCATCATTTTAAATATTTAATAGAATTTACTTGAAAATCCATCTGGCCTTGGAGTTTTTTCTTTAGAAGTTCATATATAAATTATGCAACTTATTTTTCTGATATTGTGCTATTTCTTCTTTTATTACTCAGGGTAGTTTATAGTTTTGTAAGTCTTCATTGATTCCTTGTAAATTATCAGTTATTATTAACATAAACATAAGCAAAATAATATTTAATAATTTACTTTATTTCTTCTGAAATTATTGTGAGTTCTTTTTCATGTTTAATATGATTTGGTTTCCCTCTTTTTTAAATAAGATAAGCTAATTTTCATTAGTTTTTTTTAAAGCTCCGTTTCATTGATCAATTCATTCTTTTGCCTCTTACTTTTTAATCTCATTTTTAGTTTTCAGAATTTCTTAGGAATTATTTAATTAGTTTTTACTTTTTAATTCTTACTTGAATGGTTCTTTATTGAATATAATTTTTACTGTTAACATTGTGATCTGTAAATAAGGTATTTAGTATTTCTGATTTTCTGCATTTTTAATGCCCTAATACATGGGTAATTTTTGTAAAAGTGCCATCCATGAACAGTTAAAAATATGTAAGTTCCTTTCTATTCTCATTCAGTAATTGCTAGAGATCTATCATCTCTAATTTTTCAAAAATTCTATTAAGGAATTTAACTTATTTCTTATCATTTTGTTAGATTTGTATAGACTCAAGCTATTTTCTCTCCACTTTGATAATTTTTCCTCTAACTACTGGCATGCCATTCTATTAGGTGCATATGTGTTAAGTATAGATGTTGTTTTATTATCTACAGTGCCTTTAAGTATAATGTAATTTCCATGATTATCTCTTTTACTGTGACTATATTATAAGGGTGGGATGAGACAAGAATAAGTATTTATGTAGTACTTACTATGTGCCAAGTACAGAGATGCATGCTTTACAAAAAATATCTCATTTGATCTTCACAACAACCCTTTAAGGCAGGTGCTAAAATTTTTCCTGTTTGACTGTTGAGGAAACTGAGGCAGACAAGGTCAAGTGAGTTGCCCAGGGCCACACAGCTAAGTGCCAATTAAAATCCCATATTCTATAGGAAGCCTTCTCTAACCCTTCTTAATTCCAGTGCTTTCTTCCTTTTAATTATTTATTTATCATATACAGCTTATTTTCTTTATCTTTGTTTTTACGTTTTGCTTTGTTTTTTCCCTCCCTTAAATTGTAAGCTCCTCAGGGACAGGAATTGTCTTTTTATTTTGTTTTATTTTGCATACCTAGAACTTAGCATAGTGCCTGGTACATGGTAGACATTTAATAAATATTTACTTATTGATTATCTGATGCTGCATTTGTAAGTAGATTTTGATTTCAGGCCCAACACTTTATCCACTGTAACACCTAGACGCCTTGTAACTTTGTCTACATCGTTATTGTTACTTCTGCTTTTTTGAGTTTGAATGAAGGATGATACATTTTGTTTCAGGTCCTCATTTCAACTCTTTGTGAATTTGTGTTTCAAGTGCATTTCTTATAAAGACTGTTGTCTTATTAAAAAACTGTTGTATTCTGCTTTCTAATCCATTCTGACATCCTCTTCTGCTTTGTGGGTGAGATCATCCCATTTAGAATTATGATCATTAATCATGCAGCTCCCTCCATAATTTCTTCCTGTAATTTCTTCCTTTTTCCTCTGACTTCCTTATTTACAAAAAAAAAAGTTCTAGAGGAGAAGGAATTTACCTCATACTTATGATCTAATAAGTGAAACAACTTGTTTCCTCTCTGTCACAGATCTTTTCTTGACTTTACCCCACTCCTTTCCCTAAGTTTTTACTCCTTATTCCTTTCCTTTAATTCCTTTTTCAACTGATTTTCATGATTTTGTTAGAAAATACCTTCTATCATCCTTCTCTTTCTACAAATGAGCATATATTTTAAACAAGTATTGATCACGGCTGCCATCTCTCTCTGCTTGACAAAGAGATTAAATATTTGTTGACTGAGGCAATTTTAGGTTATGCTGATCTCTTTGTTGTGATAATTTATGATCATTTGTGGAACTATATTAGAAAATGGTGATACTCTGGGTTTATATCTGTCAGTTAGCTTTTTTTCAAGGTCTTGTTTAAATAGATTAAGTTGGAATTTCCTCAATTAGATTCCACATCTGCTCATTTTTATTGTTCTAATTTTGAGTTGATTTTGATCTTTTATCTAACAAATTAGTAGCCTTATTTATTTAGTAATAAATCTCAAATTAACATCCAAGTACTTTCCTTTCTTTTAAAATATAATTTTATATTTGTTTTCTTATTTGGTGTTTACCATCTCCGGTGCCTCCCTAATTTCTTCTTGAAAATTACACAGACATTAGATATCTAGGTAGTCTCAATATAAGCTCAATACTTTCCTTAGCATATATTTTTCCCTATCCTCCCTTATACTCTCCTTTACAATTGAAGTCACTCAGTATTAAAGGTTGATTTAATTTAAAGGGTCTCACTGATTTGGGGTAGAATTTTCTACCTCCTCATCTTCTACAATAAACATTGACACACATGCTAAAAAATAATCTTCATAGTGGTATTTTTGTAGATAGTTATTATTAGTATTATAATATGGAATAGCCATGAACTCTACCATAAAATTATGTGTCTTGATTACCTTTAGAATCATAATAAATCTAATAAAGCCTTTATTTGCTGTTATTGAAGGAGAATCTGTGAGCCATCTTTATATTTGGCAGGATCTTCCTTTTGCCTTCCTTATAGAATGGTGAAGTAAATGATTATTTGAAAATTCAAATAACCCCTTCTCTAGTGCCTGGACTGAGGTCAAAAATTTATAATTCACAGTGAGTCAAATGCTTAAGTGGTTTTAGCTATATAAACTGGATGAATTTGAGGTATAAAATATTAAAAGAATCAAAAATCAATCCATCAAAACCACAAATAAATAAGTTGAAAGATTAACACAAGATATGTATTAGTGCCAAATTTAAGAACCTAATCCAACAAATGAATATTTCTAAGCACTTATTGAGTGTAGAGCACAAGCAGTACTAGAAATTTGCCGAAATTCTTAATTATGAAAATTATTGTATTTATGGCCTTTGAGATTGTATATTGGGGATTAGAAAGGAAAAGAAAGTGATGAATGCATTACTTTATAGAAATTTGTGAAAATTGTTTACTAAAATGGGGTTTGTGCCATGATCTACATAAGAGAGAGTACCTATACACATTTAAAATGCCCTTAGCACTTGTTCAAAAGTGCATATAGGACTTGTTTCTTATTAATGACCTTTCTACCTCTTCCTTAAAAATTTGAATTTCCCTTCTTACCTTGAAATCAACACAAGCCACTCAAAACTGTGAAATATTATCTATCATCTATCTATCTATCTTATTTTTATTGTTATTGTTGTTGTGTGCATGAATCACATTTCATTAGAAAGGAAACTATGTGGCATAGTGGACAGATTGCTGGACCTGGAAATGGAAAATCTGAATAAAAATCCTGCCTTACACATTTACTAGCAATATCACCTTGGACAAGTCACTTAAATCTGTCTTCTAAATTTCCCCAACTATGAAACAGGGATAATAATAGCAGCTATCTCCTAACGCTTTTCGAGAATCAAACATGTAATTATGGTAAGCACTTTGCAAACCTTAAAACATCATATAAATGCTAAATGTGAAGTGGATTGTGATTATTAGAAGAAAAATCCATGCAGTGAAAATTTTTAAAGCAACATTTCATTTCTTTGCGGAATTAAGGAGACTTTGGAAGTTACTACTAAGGGAACATATTTGTGAGACACTGAGAAGTGGCAAGATCTCTAGATTGATGCACACAATACTCAAGTTTTCTTTTCTACACAAATATTCAAGTTTCATTTTCACTTCGTAAAAAAAAAAAATTCTCTCATGAAAGTTTCATTAAACAAAGCACCCCTCTAATCAGGCTAAGGCTTCCTGCATATGAAGTGAACAAGGGAGCGGGTGACTGTCAGAATCATATTCCTAAGTTGTCATGTCAGAGAGACTGGGAAGTCATTAGTTTCAGCCTAAAACTTTGTAACTGGAGCTATCAAGTAGCATGAGCTTCCATGGACTGTGTTTCTCTCCGTAGTGATCAGGACTAGAGATAGAAGAGCTAAGACTAGATTTATGAAGACAAGCAGGTCCCAAGTTCAAGATCCCAGTCTCTGTCTCTGCACTTTCCCTATCTTTCAATGTTTTTACTTTGTAGCCCAGAGCTAGAGTTGCATACACAAATGCCTCCCTTTTTAATCCATTTTTACTATCTCTAGGAAAGCAGGGTTCAGACACTTCTCTGTAGAACCTAAAGAATAGAGGAAGAATGCTGGTAACCACGAGCTGTTTGTATAAATTGTTGAGGTAAAGAGTTATATGTAAAAGTGCTCAACACTCCTAACTTTCATTTTAACCATTCAACAAACATCCTTGTTTGTTGCTTGTCTGTAAACTTTGATAGTTAGTCATTTAACAGAGAAAGTAGTGGAAGAACCTTAATTTCCCTACTTTTAAATAATTCTGAGCAATCATATAATTCCCTGCATAAATTCAGAAATTCACCAAAAATGTTTTAAATCATTTAATGACATAATACAGATCTTAACATTACAATACAGTGGGAGGGTCACTGCTTTAGAGAAACTAAAAAAAAAAAGAGTTCACCAGTGGGTGTGGAGGTCTAGTGACATATTATCTTTCTGAAGTTTAAGGTAGCACAGAAGATGATTTAGGTTACTGACACTTTTATAGTGTCCCAACTAGCAAATGGTATACATGTAAGGTGTCACATAAATGAATCTCATAAAAAAGAGGAGATAGAGAGTCAGAAGACCTGAATTCTTGTCCCTCTTTTAGCACTTATTAGCTTTCTAAGACTACAGTAACACTAGTGAGGGAGAATAGGGGGAAGCAAAGCACTTTCACCTGACTATAGCTATTCTAATGCCTAATAGATAGGAACACCTACTGCCTCTATAAAATGGTGAGAACTCAAGTAGAAAGACTGAGAAGCCATCATTTCACTAACACCCTTAAAAGCATAGGCCTCCTTATTCTGTGTTGATTTCTTAGATTTGAAACTTCCACCTCATCCCCAGCTCTCACCCCTATGCTCCCTTGGACTTTGGACTTCCCAAGAAACATTAGCTTCAGATCCAATTTGACATCTGCTTTATCTCTCTGTTGGATCATGGCTTGCTCTTTGACTACATTTCCCTAGGAAGAGTTTTTGCCTTAGGCATTCTGCTTAGACTAATCATCAGCCCATGTGTCCAACTGTTTAATTATTTTATTTTGGGCATATCAATGATCCTCTCAAGAGTTGTGAGATAAATATTTAATAAAAATGTAGTCATAATGATGACATCATATGTTTTCTTTTAAAACAAAGTCTTTGCACACACAGCTTTAAACTGTGACATACGATTTAGTTCATTTGAGGCTCATTTTTTGGGAGGAGGAGAAATGTCTGTGAAATACATAGGATGTAGGAAGACTATGTAATGGTTTTAGTATTCCATTAGGTAAAAGTTGAATGATTAAAACCTTAAATGAATTAAGTGTTTCAAAGTATAAATAACACTTTGGAGTTAACTAGTAATATGACTCAGTAGAATGAAAACTGGACTAGAAACTTACATCTGAATATTCTTTGTTTTGTCATTAGCCCTGAGGGTATGATCTTGGGGAAATTAGTTTTTCCATGTCCTTATAGCCTCCTGTGTCGAATTAGAATAATGATAATACTAATAACCTACCTCATAGTACACTTCTGATGAATAACTAATGAACATTTGTAGGCCACATCTCCACTGTAGAGGTAAAATAAGGGTTCAGACATTATCCACATGATTTAGACAAAACCTAATAGTTTCATCAGAGAGATACAGGGGAAATTGAAAGGAGTTAGAATACAAATAAGTTAATTATGTTGCTTGTTAGCAACTCTGGTAACTTTTCCTGAATTATCTATATAATTACCTCAACCCTCCTGCTTTGCTTCTGCTGTGAAAATACAGCAATAAGTGCTCTGGAAATGTGTTATCATCCATCCAGTCTGCAATTATCTTTGGTAATGGGGGACTAGAATGACAAGGACCAGAGCCATCCATGTATAATCACCAAACCTCACTTTAGCCAGTAGTTTCCAAGTCCTCCCCCCACCCTTAAACTTTTACCAGAGCTGTTAATGAGAACCATAATTGACTGATTGGTGTTTCTGTTCCATTCTTTTCCCCTCCCTTCTCTCTGCAGAAGGTGCTAATGAGCAGTGAACTAGCCTAGAGGCATATAGCAGGAGCGTGAAAGAGGAGAAACAAAGCCCCTCTGTATAATTAAGAGCATACTGTAATCATAAAAATGATTTTCAAAAAGTTCCTTTACTCTCTTCTTATGTCTGTTTAACCTGTCATTGTATGTTTCATCTGTAAAATAGGATTAAGAAACAAACCTAGGAGAGGGAGTTCTGGAAGCCAAGATGACAGAGTAAGCAATATGTCATCATAAATCTGCCATTTTTACCTACAAATAACCACAAAATAGCTTCCCAAAACAAATCCTGGAATAACAGAACCAGCCAAAAGACAGGGTGAAACAATCTCTGAGCCCAAGTAAATTGGAAGATCAGCTGGAAAAGTCCATTTTACTAAAGTAAAAAGGAATTCAGTCCAGTACAGGAAGCATCCAAACAAATCAGCAGTAAGCTCTACCTCAGCAAACCAGTGGTAGATCCAGAGCCCCATTGTAGTGGAGCAGGCAAACACTAACATCAGGACTCCTCACATTCCTCAGCCTTATCAGGGGAACAGGCAGATTCTAGGTCTGAGAAGCGCTGCATGTTTCTGTGGACCCTGGGCAAACAGGCAACCACAAGCCACTAGATGTCCACATTCTTCATTGTATCCCTGGGGAAACACAGAAACACCCCACTGGCCTCAGCATATACCAAACACCAAAACTGGAGTCAGGACCCCAGATCAGCACCAGGTGAACTGCCAAACCCCTATGGCCTCCAGCAGCACCAGCCACCCCCTCAGTGCAGCAGAAAGGAAAAAAAGGCCAACAAATATGAGAGAAAAAGAATATGGCCATAGAAAGTTATTATGGTGATAGGGAAGATCAAGACAGAAACTAAGACGAGTACAACAATGTCAAAACATCTATGGGCAAAACCTCAAAGAAAAATGGGAAATGGTCTCAAGTCCAGATAGAACTCATGGAAGAGTTCAAAAAGGAACTTAAAAATCATATAAGAGAGGTTAGAAGAAAAATTGGGAAAAGAAATGAGTGATGCAAAAGAATTATGAAAAAAAGAGTCAACAGCTTGTTAAAAGAAAACAACTGCTTAAAAAGTAGGATTGACTGAATGGAAAAGGAGATACAAAAATCCATTGAAGGAAAAAAAAAAACTCTTTAAAAAGTACAATTGGCCAAATAGAAAAGAAAATTCAAAAGTTAATTGAAGAATACAACTCTTTAAAAGTTTGAATTTGGCAAATGGAAGCTAATGACTCTATGAGACATCAAGAATCAATCAAATAAATTCAAAAGAATGAAGAAAAATAGAAGAAAATGTAAAATACCTCATGGGAAAAAAACTGACCTGGAAAATAGATCAAGGAGAGACAATGTTAGAATCATTAGAGTACCTGAAAGCCAAAATCAAAAGGAGGACCTGGATAGCATCTTTCAAGAAATTATCAAGGAACAATATCCTGTCCTGTGCTGATATCTTGGAACTGGAGGGCAAAATAGGCATTGAAAAATTCCATCAGGGGCAGCTAGGTGGCGCGGTGGATAGAGCACCGGCCCTGAAGTCAGGAGGTCCTGAGTTCAAATCCGACCTCAGATCAAACACTTGACACTAACTAGATGTGTGACCCTGGGCAAGTCACTTAACCCCAACTGTCAAAAAAAAAAAAGAAGAAAGAAAAACTCCATCAATCACCTCAGGTAAGAGATTCTAAAATTAAAAAAAAAAAAAAAAAAAACTCCAAGGAACATTATAACTAAATTACAGAACTATTAGGTCAAGGGAAAAAAATACTTCACAGAGCCAGAAAGAAACAATTCAAACATTAGGGAGTCACAATCAGGATTACACAGAGCAGACCCTGGGCAAGTCACTTAACCCCAATTGCTTCATCAAAAAACAAAACTAAACAAACAAACAAATAAAAAACAAGCAAGTAGGATTACACAGGACTTTTCAGCTGCAACATAAAAAGATTAGGGGTCATTGAACATGATGTTAGGGAAGGCAAAAGAGCAAGCACTACAAACAAGAATCACATACTCAGTGAAATTAAGTATAAAACATCAAGGGAAAAAATGGTTATTCAATGAAATAGAAAGATTTCAAGATTTCATGAGGACAAGACCAGAATTAAACCAGAATTAAAATAATCTCCAATATCAAGACCAAAGAGAAGCATAA
The DNA here is from genome assembly GCF_900497805.2 of Vombatus ursinus. NCBI lineage: Eukaryota > Metazoa > Chordata > Mammalia > Diprotodontia > Vombatidae > Vombatus > Vombatus ursinus. The sequence continues at coordinate 16,160,956 of NW_020954687.1, forward strand.
ACAGATAAAAAGAGGAAAGAAAACATAAGAGATTCAATGGAGCTAAACTGTTTACATCCCTACATGGGAAGATGATACTTGTAATTCTTAAAAATTGTTCCAATAATAATACAGCTAGACAGAATATACATAGACAGAAGGTACAGGTACAAGGTGAATTTGAAGGAATGACATTAAAAAAAAGAATTAAGGGATAAGAAAGAGGAGTACACTGGGTACAGAAGGAAGGGAAATGTAGAATGGGGTAAATTATTTCACATGAAGAGGCATGAAAGGTAAAGACCTATTATAGTGGAGGGGGAAATGGAACAGTGGGTAATGGGCATCATTTGAACCTCACTCTCATCAGTATTGCCTTAAAAAGGGATTAATATACACAATGAGTTGAATATAGAAATCTATCTTACTGAACAGAGAAGTAGGAGTGGAGATTAAGTAAAGAAGAAGAGGGTGACTGACAGAAGGGAGGGCAGATCAGGGGAGGAGGTAGACAGAAGGGAAACACTGGGGAGGAGGGAAAGGGTGAAAGGAGAGAGAGGACAAATAGGTGAAAATAGGATGGAGGGAAATACACAGTAATCATAACTGTGAATGTGAATGGGATGAATTCTCCCATAAAAAAGGAAGCAGATAGAATGGATCAAAAATCAGAACCCTACAATATGTTTTTAAATAAATATACTTGAAGCAGAGAGACACAGAGTAAAGGCAAGGGGCTAGAGCAGAATCTATCATGGTTCAGCTGAAGTTAAAAAAAAAAAGGGGGTAGTAATCCTGATCTCAAAGTAAAAACAAAAATAGACATAATTAAAAGAAATAAGAAGGAAACAACATCTTGCTAAAAGGTACCATAGACAATGAAGCAATATCAAACTAAACATGTAGGCACCAAGTGGTATGTCATTCAAATTCTTAAAGAAGTTAAGTTAGTTATAGGAAGAAATAGCAAAATGATACTAATGGAGAACCCCAAGTGTCCCCTCTCAAAACTTGATAAATCCAACCAAAATATAAACAAGAAAGAAACTAAGGAGGTAAATAGAATATTACAATAGTTAGATATGACAGACTTAGGAGACAACTGAATGGGAACAGAAAGGAATATACATTTTTTTTCAGCAGCACATGACTCCTACAAAAAATTGACCATGTAATAGGAAATAAAAACCTTGAAATCAAATGTAGAAAGGTAAAAATACTAACTGTATTCCTTTCAGATCATAATGTGATAAAAATTACATCCAAAAAGGACAGCAGAAAGATAGATTAAAAATTAATTAGAAACTAAATTATCTAATCCTAAAAAATAAGTTGGTCGAAGAACAAATCATAGAAACAATCAATTTCATTAAAAAAAGTGACAACAATGAGACAACATACCAAATTTTGGGGGGATATAGCCAAACCATTAGTTAGGGGAAATTTTATTTCTCTAAATTTTTACATCAATAAAATAGTAAAAGAACCAATCAATGAATTAGGGATACAAAAAAAAAAAACTAGAAGAAGAATCAATTAAAAAATCCCCAACTGACCACTAAATTGGAAATCCTGAAACTCAAAGGTGAGATTGTGAGGATTGAATGAAAAAAAAAAACTATTGAGCTAATAAATAAATCCAGGAGCTGGTATTATGAAAAAAAAAACAGTAAGATAAATAAGTCATTGGTTAATTTGATTTAAAATAAAAAAACAAATATTCAGTATCAAAAATGAAAAGATTAAAATCACCACCAATGATGCAGAAATTAAAGAATTTGTTAGGAAATATTTTGCCCTATCATATGTCAATAAATCTGACAATCCGAGTGAAATCAATAAATATTTACAAAAATATAAATAACCCAGATTAACAAATCAGGAAATAGAATACCTAAATAACCTCATCTTAGGAAAAGAAATTGAACAAGCCACTAATGAACTGCATAAGAAGAAATCCTTAGAGAGAGATGGATTCACAATTGAATTCTACCAAACATTTGAAGAATGATTAATTCCAATAGTATATAAACTATTTGGGAAAATAGTTAAAGAAGGACTCCTACCAAACTCCTTTCATGATACAAATATAATTCTGATACAGAAACCAAAGGCCTCATTTCTCAAATATATAGAGAACTGAGTCAAATTTATAAGAATAAAAGACATCCTTTAATTAATTAATGATCAAAGGATATGAACAGGAAGTTTTCAGATGAAGAAATCAAAGTTATCTATAGGCATATGAAGATGTGCCCTAAATAACTTTTGATTAGAGAAATGCAAATTATAACATCTTTGAAAACCACCTCACACCAAAAAAGGAAAATGATAAATGTTGGAGAGGATATGGAAAAATTGGGACATTAATGCACTGTTGGTGGAGATGAGAACTGATCCAACCATTATGGGGAGCAATTTGGAACTATGCCCAATGGCTATAAAACTGCATACCCTTTGATCCAACAATACCACTACTAGATTCGTATCTGAAATAGATCATAAAAAAGGGAAAAGGACCTATATGTGCAAAAACATTTAGAACAGCCCTTTTTGTGGTGGTAAAATATTGGGATTTGAGGAGATGCCCATCAATTGGGGAATAGCTGAGCAGGCTGTGGTATAGAAATATAATGGAATACTGTGCAATAAGAAATAATGAACAGGCAAATTTCAGAAAAGCCTGGCAAGACTTGTGCAAACTGATACAAGTGAAATGAACAAAACCAGAAAAACATTGTACACAGTATCAGCAACATTATGTGATGAACAACTATGAATGACTCAACTCCTATCAGCAACACCATGATCCAAGACAAGTACAAAGGACTCACAGAGGAAAATGCTATCCACATCCAGATATAGAACTAATGGACTTTGAATGCAGAACAAAGTTTATTTTTTTAACTTATTTTATTCTTTTTCATGTTCTTTTTAATCTGTTTCTTCTTTCACAACTGTGTCTTATATGGAAATGTTTTACATGATAGCACATGTATCAACTATATCAATTTTTTGCAAGAAGGAAGGGGAGGGAAGGAGGGAGAAAAATTTGAAACTCAAAATATTATAAAAAATTAATGCTAAAATTGTTTTGACACGTAATTGGGGGAAGTGTTATTAAAAAAGAAAAAAGAAAAAAAAAACCTAGGTGACTAAAGTGATTTCAATCACTTCTCCAGATGCTTGCTTATTCTCTTTGTAATTATCAGTTTGCATGTCCCTTATTTGACCATTTATTTCATGCCATTACATGAAATCTCTACTTATCAACAAAACTTTTCTTTTCTTTATTCTGTAGCTATCTAAACTCCTGTCTCCTCAATCAACTGGCATTGAATAGCTAGCCTGTAAAGCCCAGCTTAAACACAGAGGAGAAAGCAATATCCAAGAGGATGGCATTAAGTAGAAAACCACTATTACAAGTTTTAACTCTAAAGGTTCTTCATGCTTTTGAAAAATCAAAGAAATCTAAGTTTTAAGGGTATTATTTTGCTGCTATATTGCTTTTTCTTTGGGTACATGCTAGTGAGAAAACAACTCCTTTCAGCGAACTATTTTATGGTTTCTGGCTCTAGGGAACACACCACATCACCCAAAAATCACTGCTCTGTTTCTATCTTCATTATCAAGCTATTAAGTGACATGGAATAGTAAAAAGACAAAGAAAAATATGCCATTGTCCCAAAAAATCTCAAACACAATTTTAATGATGTATTTAGACATACAATAATGGTGTAAATTATGAACTACTTAAGACTTTAGACCACAAAAGAAAGAAGTTATCTGGAAAGTACCCCCATGTGATAATTCAGTTGCTATTTTTGTTATGCTCTTAACTATAAAGATTGCTGCAGAGGAGGAAATGCTGTCTATAAATGAGGATGTACTACCAACTTCCTTTTTGAGCTTAACCTGTAACCCTCAGTTTTTGGAATACTATGTTTTAATAATAATGAACGGTTTCTTTCCTCACCCACAAATAAATCTCACATACATCTAGTTCTATTTGAAAGATGATACGTCTTACAGAACTGTAGTAATCTCAGAAGTTACTTATAAGTCGTCAGGGTGGTCTGAGCCCAAAGATGAAGAAGCAATGTGGGCCACCTGCAGAACATTGCTTCCTGTCCTGATCACTCAGGGCAGTTAAGCAACCCAACTAAAACTTTTAGAGAAAACTAGTATAAATGCTATTAGAGATCTCTTTGAAAACCCAGGAGTATAACTGGATATAGTGGAAATAAAGCATTCATTGACCACAAACCACCAAAGCCTTGTTGCTTTACTGAAATGAAATGTTGACCTAATGTCTAGCTTTTCCCTCCTTTCACTTTGCTTTGAATCCTTGACTCTGTGAGAGCCAGTCTCACCATGCCTGCAATTATTCTGTTGTTTATTAATAACTATACTTTCACCATTTTATCCATGACTGTTCCATCCCTGCACTAGTGATACAGTTGTGTTGTGTTTCCAAATGTGCCACAGCACAAATACAAAAATAATCTGTATGTGGATTATATATGAATATTTAGAGAAACATACATATATATATATGTGTGTGTGTGTATATATATATTATATATATAATATATATATAATATATATATATACACACACATATATAAAGTACTCAGTTCTGGGGTAACATTAACTTAACAAAAATAATAAAGTATATAAAAATATCCTTTAAAGATATGGAAATTTACTTTCTCATAAAAAAAAGAAAACTCAATGTATTAGCCACATAACCACACAGAAGGACATAGTAAGAGTTTTATTTTATTGCCACTTTGCTCACCTTATTGTTGCTTTTGGTGGCTGTGCTGGGATGTATGCAGGGGTATCATGTCAGGGTCACACTACTAAGTGCAGGAAATGTGGCCATTCATCCTTTCCCCTTCCCCCTTTCTCTCCCTTTCTCTGTAGCTTTAATGTGAGTTTCATAAACAAGGCTGGGTGGGTGAGTGGGTCGATAGGTGGGTGGATCCAGCCTTGCTAGTAATATGATTCTGGACAAATCACTTAACCTCTGTTTCAGTTTCATCATCTGCAAAATGTGGATAATAATAGCACCTACCTCCCAGAGTTATTGAAAGGATCTGGTAAATTAATAATTGTAAATTACTTAGCACAGTACCTGGCACATAGTAAGTATTATATACACATCGTTATTATTATTATTATTATTATTATTATCTGGGAGGAGGGAGATAAAGAAGTTCAGTTTGACAGCTTTGAGTTACAAAAGGCCCAGTTAGTGAGAATTGGGGTCATACTTGATAAAGGCCTGGACTTGGAGTCAAGAACACCTGGGTCCAAATCCTGCCTCTGACACCAACTATCCATGTAACCATGAGTCATAACCTCTCAGTGAGTCAGGAAACATACTGACTATAAATTATAGATGGGTTGTCAGTGTGCATTATTGGAAAGAGTTCTCTATGCTGACATATGGTGCACTGGAAAGAGTACTGACCTTGGAGTCATTGGACCTAAGTTTGAATCTTGCCTCTGATATTTATTAATTATATGACCTTGAGTAAATTATTTAATTTCTCTGTACTTGAATTTTCTTATCTTATAATTATGGGTTTAGACTAGAAGACCTCTTCCTGATCTAAAGCTATGATAAAACACAAGTATGGATTACCACTCAGTTCCAGTGAAGTGATACTCTTACTATTGATACCTTTTATATCCAAACAGGCAAGTTTTCCAAAATTTTTAATACTAGACCTTGTTGCATTACCACTGCTACAACTACCTCCCCCGACTTTCAGATCTACACAGTAGATATGATAATGATCTTCTCATTTACACATTTTTTGTTCCTTAATTTTCTATTGAGGGTTTCCTAAGCCAGGTCTTTAAAGCATAAGTGAAACAAAAGAGTGAGTGATAATCAAATGAATTTGGCCAGTATTTTCAGACACTACAGGGAATTGAAAATTGAAAAACACAATGGGATGGAATTGAGGTCATAGAAACAGTATTGCTAGAAAACTATAGGAAATAGAATTTTAGAGCTGAAGAACCCTTCAAAGTGCATCTAATTACTGGATTGTAATACAATCTCTCCTCTTCACTTTTTAAAGATGAAGAAATTCAGATCCAGGGAATTTCAGTGTTTTACCCATGGTAACATAGCTGACCAAACTCATAGTAACATATTTATTGACTTCCTACTCTGGTGATATTTTCACAATACCATGATGTTAATGAGAGTATTTTTTTAAGTTAGAATTTATATGTTCACAGAAGTATTGTCCTCTTCACAATACTTATTAGGATGGCTATATACCTTTCCCAATGATTTCTCCATTGCTCAAAAACTTTTTAAATATCCTCTCATAATTGCTTTCAGAGCCCATGGTATATCATTTGAATGATACAAAGATCATTGGTCTTGGAGTCAGAAGATCTGAATTTCAGTCCTACATTTGCTACTTGCTAGTTGTTTGACCCTAGGAAAGTCATTAAGTCTCTTTGAGTCTCAGTTTCCTTATCTAGAAAATAAGTTGAACAAGCTAATTCACATATCTATTGTAAAGGAAGCAGTTTATAAACCTTAAAGCTATTGGCAAACATGGGTGTTTATTATACATAATGGTGGCCATTCTTGGTGGGTAGATTCAAGTTTTGGAAAAACTGTGGAGTCACTTGGAACCAATTTTTTTGTGAATATGGTCAGAGATTTAAGTAGATTAAATCATCCTTTGTCAGAAAGAGAGTGTGTTTGTTGTACAGAAAAGCCATTTTCCCATTCATCAAGCTTTACAACCTTGGAGTCGTCCTCAAGTCCTCACTCTTATTTGCCTAACATATGTAGTCATCTGACAAATATTGTCATTTCTATATTCAAAATATATGTTCCATAAGTCCTCTTCTCTCCACTCACACAGTTACCTTTCTAGTTAAAGGCCTCTTCACCTCTTACCTGGACTATTGCAGTAGTCCCTAAGTGAACTTCCTGACTCAAATCTCTCCTCATTTCAACTCATTTACCATGCAGTTTTAAAGCAATTTTTCTGAAGTTCCAATCTGACCGTATTTTGTTCTCCCACTGCTAATAACTCTCTATCAATTCCTGAATTAAACTGACACAATTCTTATATAAATATTTAAATATGGAATTCATATAAATAGAAATTCCTGTGTTTAGCTCTTAAAGGTTTAAGCAACTTGATTTCTTTCTATCTTTCGAGCATTATTTATTATTCCCCTCCATACATTCTAGATTATAGACATATTTGCTTTCTTGCTGCTTCTCACATGTGATACATCGACTATCTCCCCTTTCTGCTGGCCATTCCTCATGCCCACGATGATGCTCTGTCTCCTACCTTCTGCCTATTGGAATCATTGGTTTCCTTAAAAACTTGACAAGAGGGGCAGCTAGGTGGTGCAGTGGATAGAGCACTGGCCCTGAGTTCAAATCCAGCCTCAGACCAAACACTTGACACTTACTAGCTGTGTGACCCTGGGCAAGTCACTTAACTTCAATTGCCCAAAAACAAATCAAAACAAAAAAACACCAAAAAACAAAAAAAAACTTGACAAGTGCTTTCTGCCTATCACATAGTAGGCACTTAATGATGATTGGCTATCAATTCATTTCCTGATGCTCTGCCTCCCAAAATAATATTGTATCCATTAAATACTTTCTTAAAAGTAGGAACTGTCTAGATTTTTCTCCTTGTATCACAAGTATTTAGCACAGTGTTTGGCAGATAATAAGCACTTAAAATGATTTTTCATTCATTCATTCTGTATATATTTAGATATGTACATCTTGTTTCCCATATTAGAATGTAAGCTCCTTAACAGTAAGACATATTTCATTTTTAAATTATCCCCAGGGCTTAGCAGAATGCCTGGTTAATTGATAAATTCATATCTGCCTCATTTTAAGTGATACCAGAATCATTAGAATAGGTATATAGCCTCACAAGAGGACTAGCTGGAGGAACAACTTTATTTTTTCCTGTTGTGGTGTACCAAAGTGAATTCTGGCCTTGGCTTTCAATCCCGTTTCAAACACTTAGTTGCTTTCCCAAATAACTACACTCCTCTGGAATTCTCCATCATGCCCCAGAAATCTCTTCATCTTGCACGATCATATCAGTTCAAGAACTCACACCTCATTAGTACCCTCTCCCCTTGGGATCTCTTCCACTGATTTGAGGGGTGGAGACCTCCTCCTAGAACCTCCATTTAATGGGTGGTTGGATATCTCTTAATTTCCAACTAGTTGCACTTCTCAATTATTCTCTCCCCCCTCTATTATGCTCCTCCTTTCTCTGTCATCTTTCCAACCAACCTTCTCTCCCCCTTTCCAATTAGATTGAAAGATCCTTGAGGGTAGGTACTGTCTTTCTTTTTTCTATTTGCACTTCTATTGCTTAGTACGGTGCCTGGCACATATTAGGCACTTAATAAATATTTATTGGCCAACTGACTATTGTGCGGTCCATAAGGGCAGACACTGCTTTTGTCTTTCTTTGTAACCTCAACACTTTGTACTCTGCCTGGCAAACAGTAAGCTCCTAATAAATGACTGTTACCTTCTATCAAATGAGGGACAAATTGCTAAGCTGATCAGACACTCCATTTCCTCATTTACAAAATGGGAATAATAATATTCCCATTACCTACCTTGCAGGATTGCTGTGAGGAACATGCTTTGCAAATCTGAAAGCAGCATATGAATGTGAGTTATTATCTATTTTAACTATAAGCTTGATTTTTGTTCTTATACTTTTATTCCACTTTCAGTGCCTCAGTTCAGACCTTCATTAACATTGATTATTGCCTTAAGTGTCCCAACAGACCCTTAACTTTTATCTCAGCCTCTCTAGTTACTCCCTGATCTTAAAATGTTATTTACAACACTGCTAGATTAATTTTCTGAATGCACTGTTTGGGTGCTTTGCTAAAATTGTCAATGATTCCCTACTGCCAACCATATAAAGTTAAAATACTTTAATCTAGCATTATGACCCTCCTCAAACTGACTCCAATCCACCTTATGTCACTCTACTCCAATGGTATCCTGGAGCCAGCTCTAATTGCCAAGCAGATTGTTAAGTATTTAGTGTGAACATTGACAATTTAATGCCTACAAACCAGGTCTTCATTTATTGTTTTATTGATTATCTAACCTTATGGAAGTTTACAGATTCAATTGAAATATTGTAAATTCAATGTGTGCATACACACAAACACATTTATAATTTTCAGGAGAGCCTAGTTGTTAAACATTTACCAGCACACCCTTACTCTACCCTACAAATAATGCTTGAACTCAGGAGGAGTGCAGTACAAGATTCAGATAATGAGATTATTATCAGACTGGGGGCCTGGTGATGATAGACTAACAATAACTGGTATTATGTATGCTGTCCAACTGAACTTGTAGATGCTCCTCAAATAGATCACATATTTTCCCTCCTTTCTGCCTTGGGTCATGCCCCCTGCCTCTGCCTGTTATAGTTGGGTCCTTTGTTAAAACTGCCCACCATACAAAGTTATGTGACCCATCTTTCAAGGGCCAACTGAAATGCTATCTTTCTCTATGAAGTCTTCCCTAATTCCCTGATCAAGAAGTGATTCTCCCTGAAATTTCTTAGTACTTCAGTTATACCTCTCTTATCACTTTTCAAACTCTTAAGTTTGTGTTACATATATTTGTATTTATGTTGTCACCATTAACAAAAATAAAAGTTCCTTAAAGGCACGAACCTTGTCTTATTTATATTGAATCTCTTCTAGAACTTGGCATGATGTCTTTCATAAATGAGATAATCAGTAAATATGCTGAATGAATTAATGATAAATTAATGAAAGAAATATCTAAAATTGGTTTCATCATTTTAGGGTCATATTTCATATATCTAATGACACTGTCCATATATGGCAGTTAATTTTTTAGTCACAGATAAAATTACAGTCTAGCTATTTCCTATTAGATTAAGATAGGATGGACTTTTTGATACCTAGCCCATTGCTAAGTGAACCACCTATCTATATATCAGCCTGAACAATTGTTACCACTGATTGCTTCAGTGGTAAAACTTTCCAGAAGTGAGTGAATCACAAGACCAATCATTGGTTTACTGTAGGGTACTGGGGAAATCACTTAGATTCTCTGTCTCTTATTTTCCTCATCTTTAAAATGATGGGTTTATGCACAGAGGATACCTAAGGTAACCTGTAGCTCAAAGAGCTTATGATTCTATGACTAAAGAACTTAGCCCCGTACTTAGGGGCCAAGATGAAATCTATTGATGACATTTTTGAGATGGAAATTATGACCCTATGAATAAATATCTTAACACAACACTCCCCCACATACAATTTTTTAAATAAACTACACAGCAACATTTTAGCACTATTTTCCTCTGTGCAAGAATAAGCAACAATATTGACTTAGGAAACTCAAGACAGCAATTCCATCGTCTTTTTTAAAATTCTGAATTCTAAGTAAAGATGTATTTGTTTTGCATCTGTCATTTTACAGAATAAACAAAGCAATAATGCATTTTTAATAAACCAGTATTAGTTTTGCTATTAAATGTGTGAAAACCGAACTCTTCAAAGCCAGCAGCTGCTCACACACAGCAGAATTGTTGCCAGCCCTTAGGAAAATAGCTGCTACCGATTGTTTATAAGGTTTATCCACATGCTGAGCAAACGTCAAGCAGCTGGGAAATGAGAGGTTTCTCTGTATATTTAAATTTAACTGTTAACTATTACTTTGCTATATACTATCAGTTTAAAAAAATGTTCACAATATTAAGATGGAAAGATATAGGCAACTATATTGGAGACCATTATTTAGAATAATTTTGTGTCTTCCATCTAATTAGAGGGACATCTATAGGACACAATTTCCTAATGAAAAATAAGATGGAAGAATATACTCCATTGAGCAAAAATCTCCAGATAATATTAATATGAAATGGCTGAAAAACACAATCATGTCCTGAGGCCACATCCTCATAGCCACCTTGGGTAGATTCAGGACATAGTTCTTACTTTTGAAAAGCTTTCCACAGTATCTAAATGTAAAATAATAGCATCATTTGTTCTCTGTATATAATCGGGGTAGCTAAAGGTATAAACTATGCCAGTAATCAATTATGAAAACAGAACACTTGCTCTCCTTAATGTAGTAAGCCACCATTATAATAGCACTTATGGTGGGAAGAGTCATTAAATCCTAATGCAGTGTAAAAGAGGGAGGGGGTTGTTCATGAAGAGTAAAAGTGGTACAAGAGAATGACAGTTATGGTAGAACAAATCCCAGTGGGGAAAAGCAGAAGATGTAGCCTTCATTGTTTCTAGTTCCATGGGCACATAGAGTTGGTGGCCCAGATTTGCATCAGGATTCACAATATGACTCAAGGCCCAAAGCAACTCCAGGCTCAGACTTTTATAGTTTTAGAAAAAGAGCAGATGTGGCACTAATAAAAAGCTGTCTTACCACCATTGAAGCAAGGCAAGGGGTTAGTATAGAGTACTGAAATAAGGGCATTTAATATGAAAGTATGGAATAATAAGGAATTGAGGGACAGAAGGTCAGGGAACTTTAACTGTACCACAGAGTAAAAATATCTAAGGGAGTCCATATGCTCTTGTCACTGGGGGCTAGGGCCTAACCAATCAAACAGTTTCCCTTACTCACACATAATATTAGGCACTTTATATGAAATCAGTGTATGAACAAAGTATATTAATGTGGTGATGTAATTCTCCAATGAGTTTAGGCTAGTACCATAGCTCCCATTATTCCATTCATAATTTTCACTGAAATATTTAAATCATCTTCATTTATTCATGCATTCAATCAAAAAACATTATTAAGCACCTACTATGTGCCAAGCACTGTGCTAAATTCTAGGGATACAAAAAAAAAAATGATTCTCTGCCTTGAAAAAAATAAATCTCCTTCCTCTGAATTCCTATAAGAATGGATTATCCATATACTTTATTTATAACACTTTTTATTTGCTACTTTAAATTGTAATTAAATTACAAAATGTTGGCACTTAACAGGATTTCAGAAGTAATCTAGTGCATGCTTCTCATTTTACAAATTGGGAAACTAAGGTACAAAAATTAAGGTGTGGCAATTCGCCCTGGACTAACACAGATAGTTAACAGTAGACTAAAACTCACAGCATCTACTCCTGTCTCAGTAACCTTTCTGTGATAAGAAAGAGAGTTTGGGGCCTAAATTAAATTCTCCATTTCAGTTTGTGTGTCAATAGACTACCTCATGACTGGAAGAAAAACAAACCAAACAGCAAAACTCTTTCAACTGTGAATAGTAGATTCAGAGATTTCACTAACATCTAAAACTGTGTACCTACTATGAAAATAACGTTCATGTCCATATCTGAACTGAAAGTTCTCTCTCCAAAGATGCCAGTTATTTTTTCATTGCCAACGTTACTGGCCTTTTCTCCATCCTCATCCTTTTTGACTTGTAAAACTTTGACACTGTTAATCACCCACTGATCTCTAGGTTTTCACAACAGTATTCTCTTTTGGTTTTCCTCCTAGCTGTTTTAGTCTCCTTTTCTAGATCTCCATTCAGGCACTGTGGGTAATCTCTAAGGCTCTGTGCTGGGCTCTCTTCTCAGTTTTATTATTTTGTTTGATGATAACATCAACTCCCATAAATTCAATTATCATCTCTGTGTACATGATTCTCAGATCTATATGTCTACTCCTAACCTTTCTCCTGACCTCTAGTCTCACATTTTGATCTATCTACTGAACATCTCAAATAGATGTCTTATCGATATCTTGGACTACCCATGTCCAAAACAGAACTCGTTTCCTTCCACCCTCCACTCTTCCTAATTGTTGATGGTACCATTGTCCTCTCAGTAACCCTAGTTTACAACCCAAGGGTCATCATTGACCTCTTACTCTTTCTTGTATCTTCATATCCAATCAGCTGTCAAGTTCCATCAGTTCTAACTTCTTAATATTTCTCATATATGCTGCCCTATCTCCTCGGATGCTACCACTACTCTTGTACAGGCCTCCTTCTGGGCTGCCTGGAGCACATACATGTGGCTGCAGCACAATTGGGACCTTGGAGCCAGCAGCATCACCAGGAGCTTTGGGAGCTCTCTGTCAAGAAACTGTATGGGGGTTGGAAATCTGGCCAGAAAGAAATTACAGGGGACCCTTTGTTGGCACTGGGTGAAGCTGGTTAGCAATTCTATTGCCCACACACAGTTCTGGGTTATAGTTCCAGGGTGAGGAGGAGCACTTGTGATCAGTTATAAGGGAGCAAGGGTCTTGGTATCAGTTCCCAGACAAAAAAGAGCAATAATACTTGTGGTTACAGGAGAGGCAGTGACTTAGTCACAGTTCTAGGGCCAAGAGGAGAACTAGCACTTGTGGCTCAGTTACAGCAGAAAACTTTCCTGGGTAAAGACATGAGTGCATATCAGGAGAGCAATGACTATATGACTCCCCAGATCATACCTCCTTAGAAGCACCAACAACTTGCAGACCCCTAGTATTAGCTCTGAAAACAGCATCATTACAAAGCCTGAAGTTTGTGACAGTTCCTCACCACCCCAAGGTGAGCAGAGCCCAACTTTAATATAAAGTTCAAAGTCAAGAAATAGGCTGGGAAAAATAGCAAACAACAACAAAAAAGAACTTGACCATAAAAAGCTACTTTTGTGGCAGGAAAGACCAAGGCATAAACTCAGAAGCAGAAAACCATGTGAAAACAACTACAAGCAAAGAAAAATGCTAATTGGATACAAGATCAACAAAAATTCCAAGAAGTATGAAAGAAAGAGATATGAGTGGTACAGGAAAAATGGGAAAAATAGATGAGATGCAAGAAAATTTTGAAAAGAGAATTAACATCTTGGTAAAAAGGGGCACAAACACGCTCAGAAGTTAGACTGGATTAGAAGGCAGGTACTGCAAGTATTCTACCCATTTTACAGATGAAGAAACAAGCTCAGGAGGTTGATTTGCTTCTGGTCCTGGAGCTAGCAAGGAGCAGAGCTAGGTGGTGGACCCAAGTCTACAGGCTCCAAGTCCAAGGATCTTTTCTCTATCTCTTAGGCTGACAGGTCTGAAATGTGCTTTGAATGAAGCCAAAATGAACTTGACTTTGGCCATTAAGCCAAAGAATTCAACTTCTTTACAACCGGCATGCCTTTTACAAAGTCAAGAATCATACAACTCCTCATCCATTCCTTCTCCTGTGTCAGACTTGGCATTCATAACACAGTTCTCTAATGTAGATTTCTGTTCTAAGGCTGCCCAGTACTGTAAGTGTGGAATGGATGAAGATGGCAGGATTGTAGTAACTATTGATTGGAGTCTCTAGTTTCTCACACTCATTTTGCTCTGTGTGAGTAAACTCAGAAAGATAACAACTGATGAATCCAAATACACACAAGCATGAAATTTGGGACTCCATAGACAAGACTATCAAACTCTACCAGTTTCCTAAATGAAGAGAATAGTCTTGAAATAAGATTCAACTTGCTTTTTAAAGGGAAGCAGAAGATGGAAATGTCCAATTTCAGCAAGGATAATAGTACTTTCACATCTAGTTTCAAAGGGTTACTATTTGGCCCTCATAGTTTTCCTCTCTCTATAGTATAATATCAGAATTATTTCCATAAACATTTGCTGAATTGAATTGACAGGAAGAATTTATGAAATATCAGTTGTGTTTTCAGCACCATCTTGACATTCAAGGATACAAAAAACAAATAACCAAGAGCCATTCCTCAGTAGAGAAGTTGTAAAAAGATAGGAACAATTTTTGAAAGACCTGCAATAAATTGTATTAGTTGCCATTTGGAAACTTCCTCCAAATCAATAATAATAAGAGAAATGCAAATTAAAACAACTCTGAGTTTTCACCTCTCACCCTGAAAATTGACTGAGGAAACAAAAATGAGAATTTGTGGGAAGGAAGGAATACCCATACACTGTTGGTAGAGCTATGAATTGATCCATCCATTTTGGCTATCCATTTGGAATTATGCAAAAAATGTGACATCACTGTTCATACCTTTTGACCCAATAGTTCTTCTACTAGGTATATACTCCAAGAAGTTCAAAGATGAAAACGAAAGAGTCTCAGTAGGACTCTTTGTGGTAACAACAACTACAACAAAAAACTGGAAACAAAGTGGAGCAAAAGTAAACTGGTATATAAATGCAATAATTTCTGCTACAATAGAAAGGAGAAAAGTCATAAGAAGGAACATGAGCTCTGAGTGACTGAGAAAGCAAAAAAGAAATGGTACCAGAGAACAAATCAGTGAACATACTTGTCTCCCTTTGACCAAAGTGAGGGGGAGATATACTAAGGGAGAATGTCAAATAGAGTGACTATCAGGTAGTTTTATTTAGTTGTTTTCTTTGTTACAAAAAAGGGTTTGATAGGGGAGAGGGAGGAACAGTGGTATAGACCTAGAAATAACTGTGATGTAAAAATAAAAGGTATCAATAAAATACATTTTTAAAAAAGAAAAAAAAAGAGGCACAAACAAATACCAAAGAAAATAATACCTTACAAAACAGGATTGGCTTAATGTGAATGGGATGAGCTCACTCATAAAATGGAAGTAGATATCAGAATGGATGAGAAATGATAATCTAACAATAGGTGATTTATAAAGGACACCCTTGTAACATACACACAGAATCAAAATGAAGGGCTAGAGCAGAATCTATTATGCTTAAACTGAAGTAAAAATAAAAGACTGAGGGAGAAATCATGATCTCAACTATAGCAAATGTGAAAATAGATAATTAAAATAAATCACCTGGGAAGCAACATTTTAATAGACAATGAAGTAATATTTTTTACAAGTTTCTCTGATGAAGGCTTTTTTTTCAAATATATAGGGAACTGAGTTAAATTAATAAAAATAAAATCATTTTTCCAATTGATAGATTGTCAAGAAAATGAACAGGCAGTTTTCAGAACAAATCAAAGCTATGCATAGTCAGATGAAAAAGTTAAATCGCTATTGATTAGAGAAATGCAGATTAAAACAACTCTGTGGTACTACTTCATACCTATCAGAAATGACAAATGCCAGAAGGGATGAGGGAAAATAGATAGATTAATTAACTGTTGGTGGAGTTGGGAACTGGTCCAACCATTCTGGAGAACAATTTGAAACTGTGCTGAAAGGTGTATAAAACTGTACGTAGCCTTTCCCCCAGTAATGCCACTACTGGGTCTGTATCCCAAAGAGATCAAAGAAAAAGGAAAAAGAGACTTCTATGTAAAACAAAAAATATTTACACCAACTCATTTTGTTATTACAAAGAAATGGAAATTGAGGGGATGCCCATCAATTAGGGAATGGTTGAATAATTTGTGGCATAATATCATGCTATAAGAAATGATGAGAGGGGAAATTTCAGAAAAACAAAAAGAAAGAAAAGAAAAAAACTGAGAAGACCTTTATGAACTAATGCATAGTGAAGTGAGTATAACCAGGAAGTCATTGTACACAGTAACAGCAATATTATAATGATGATCAGCTGTGAAAGACTTAGCTACTCTGATCAATACAATGATCTTAGATGACTCCAAAAAACTGTTATAAAATTCTATGTAACTTCAGAGAGAGATGAACTCTGAGTGCAAATTAAAGCACAATTTTCTTTTCTTACTTTTTTCTTGTTTTTTTGTGATATAGCTAACACGAAAATATGTTTTGCATGATTTCACAGGCATAATTTATATCATTGTTTGCATTCTCAGGGGGTAGGAGAGGGGTAAGAAGGAGAAGCAAAATTTGGAACTAATTTTTTTAAAGTGTTAAAATAAATGAATAATGTATTACAAAGGAAAAACAAAGAAAATTGACTCCAAGACATTTGCCTGCTGGAAGTCACCTCTTTCAGACACTTTTCAGGATCAGCAACAAACTGGAGATTTAACTTATCATGTGTCATATACCAGAAGCAATTAGAGCACACCTGTGTATATTCTGAAAGAAGGGAAAGTCCAAATACTTCATTGCAATGCCAATTGACAATGCCTTAAGAGACCATGCAAATGCATAGGGAGAGAAAAAAAATTGTTCTTGATTTTCTATTAATGACTGAAAGACTCAGAAATCTGGAAACATTCCATCAAACTTCTTTTACTCTGGCCCCTTCTATATACACTTTTGCAAAATAATATTTTTGTCTGATCTCAAAAGAACCTTTCCAACCATAAAATTATGTCAATAGTATTCACAATTTTTTTTTCTTTCAGATACCTCTGCTACATGAATAATGAAAGTGAAAGTCATGTGTAGAGGTCAATGGTATTTGGCTATCACTTTTTTAATCTTGACATTTTAGAAAGATTGTTACAGTTTACTCTTGTAAAAGAATAATGTACAATGTATCTCAGTATCCTCTCAGAAACTATGCCCACTCAGTGGAGACTCAAGAAATTTTACAATGAACTATTTAATATGATCAATTTACTTTCTTATTTATTAGTCAAACTAAGTAACTCAAATGTTGTACTTGATATGATGTGATTCAGGTAGGGAGAATGCTTATTTTTATTTTTTTTTTTTTGGAACTAATGGAAATGTCTTTGTGTTTGTGTAGGAGTTTTAACTCAGAGAGGAGAATATCTGCTTTTGGTTTATTTACTTTATTTTTCGAAACCTGTGGAAAAACTAGAAGTGCTAAACTTCTGAAATTTTCTTTTGTGTTTGTACAAGCAATCATAAGGACCAGAGGACAGTCATCTCAGGGTTCTGAGTTGGCTCCAAATTGAAAAAAAAACCCACAAAGATTGGAAGATGTTTTCCCTGCTGCTTGATAAACCAACCAAATATTTCCCTCCCCAAACCCACAAAAATTTGAAAGCGCTTCAAGGAAAGAAAAAAAAATTCACAAGACTCATATAATCCAGAACTCCATGACTAAATTTCTGAATTTGAAAACTGCTTTCAAAGGCTATTATTTGATTTTCCCTCATACATTTAATGTCCTCTAACACATCTCAGGTTTTTTCATCTTTTTATCTTCATTCACACTGCTCTCCCCATGCCATCTCTGACTAATTACATTCTAATAATCCTTCAAAGCCAATCAATTGCTAGGTCTTCAAACCCTACCCAATTATTCAAAGTGAAAGTGATTTCTTTCTTATGTGATATTAAAGCACCTGGGGCAGAATCTTAACTATTTATATTGATAAAATATAATTTATAAACATATTTATAGATAAAATATAGATAAAATGTTTTAACACATATTAAGTGCTCTGTAAAACTTAAAGCACTATATAAACTACATGTGTATATATAATATGTATCATATAATATATGACATATATACATATATTATATCTGTGTATATAATGTTCCTCCATTTAGAATGGTGCATTCCAACAAAGCAGCTATTTAAATGATGGGTACTTGTTACATTAATTATTTGATTTTAATCTGGACATGCTATTTCACTGGAAGAGGGAGCTCTTAGTGAGAAAATCTCTTCTACCAAGGTAATTTAGCATTTATCCTGTAACTGATAGTCATCAACAGTTACTTAGCACACTGAAAGGTTAAATGATTTGTGCAACATCATAAAGTTAGTACATGACAGAAGCAGAACTAGAACCCAGGATTTCTTATTCCCAAGGCTGACCTTCTATCTTATGTGTCATGTTTCCTCTAATGAAGGAATAAAGTAAAATCTATGCTGAGCAGACACAGGGTATCACCAAATGAATCTTACTTTAACATCCCTTGTCTTGAAGGAAAAAGAAGGAATATTTAGACTTTGATCCAAGTTAGTGCCACATAATGAGAAAATTATTTTATACTTAGGTTGTTGTGGCCTCTATTCATATAAACTTTCCCCAAAGACAGCTGATCTTGAAATGGGCCTGAAAACATCCTTGCTTTATTCTTAAGATATGACTGTCAGAATATACATAGTATATAAACTATGTAAAGGGGCATCCTAATTCATCTCTTGAATTACTAATATCATGTTGGTGCTTCTTAGAGTCAGCTAGGTGGTAGTGAATAGAGTTCTGGGCCTGGATCAGGAAGATCTGAGTTCAAATTTTGTGTGAAACACTAGCTATGTGACCGTGACCCTAGGCAAATCATTTAATGATTTTTCAACTGTAAAATTGAGAATAAGAGCATTTACCTCACCCAGGGTAGTTATGAGGATCATGAAAGATAATATTTGTTAAAATGCTTAGCACAGTGCCCGGCACATAGTAGGTGATTAATAAATAGTTTTTTTTTTTTCCTTCTCCTTTTACAGTGAGGATAATTTGAGTGTGTTCTCATAATACATTTAGGGGATGTTTCTCTTTAGTAATGGATTTTTAACTAGTATATTTCATTGACTTTTGAAACCAACATCAGTGAGGGGCAGCTACCATGCATCTCTGCCACATGTATATTAGAGATATTTACTTGTAAAAACTGGAGATCTGATAATCACTTCAAGTATGTTTGTGTCTTCCTAGCTACACACTTAAAACTATTAGTCATAGAGGAAGCAATCATAAGTTTCCTAATCTAAGATTCTTTCCTTCCTTTGATTTATTCTTGACTCATCTTCATTTTTAGCTTATTAATATTTTATGCTACTTTGCTAGATCTCAGGAAGATTTGTGAAACTACTGCTAAGTGTGCAATGGCCAACTCATTGGAAGTATCATTTAATCAGAATGTTCTATTTCATGGACAGCACAGAAAAGGCATGGAAAATATTCAGAGGTGAAGAGAGGAAGATATTCACATAAGATAAATAGGAATCTAGATACAAAAGAAAGAAAATTTCTAGTCTGTATATAACTAAGATTAGATTGATTAAACTTAGATTATATTTTAAAATGACATGTTCCATAGGTTTAGAGTATAGTATTATTTTATAGGAGAAAAGTTGGGTATTTTTTAGTCTCAACAAAGACAGAAACTATTTGAACAGTAATTTGTAAAAAAAAAAAACAGTCTCCAATAGATCTTCTAATATATGTATTTCTATTGATTCAAATATTTAAGTAGATGCAAATAGATACAGATAAATAGCTATGTAATACTCAGATTAATATTAAATACAGGTAGAGTCAAACAGGTCAATAATATTGCATTTCTGCTTATCAATCATATTTGCCTCCCCACATACTGAAAGATAAATTATTAATTAATGCTATTCATATTTCTCAAAGTTACAATATGGATTTTGTGAATTTTCCTTTGTGCTACTTTAACAAAAAAGAAACTTGCTGAGACATATCTCATGGTTATATCTTCAGCAATTTTCTCCCTCTGCCTTTTCAGAATGGAACAACATTATTTCTGGGACCAAAAAGGTAAGAAGTCTCCCTTTCTGTCTTTCTAAGTTTGGCATTAAAATTGGACTTCAGTTACAGAGGTATTAAAAAAACTATTGTTTTCTAGCAAGCACACAAGCTTGCTCTTGAGCATCCTTGATCATTTTCAGGTGCATGTTTATTGACAATATGCTATTATTGACTGCTAACTTACCCCATGATTAGAAAATGGTGCTACTTAAAAGGCCAGGATTCAAACTCAAGTTTTCTAAATTCCAAATCTAGCATTCCAATCTGCTAGCCATATCCAGTAATAAATGGTGTGGCCACTATGGGTAATGATTTTCTGTTTGCTATATTAAACAAGGGAAATGGTGGTAGTAGTAGTCAAATCATTTAAAATGATAAATTTCAAAATGTATGTAGATGATATAGTCTCAAAGAGATCTTGCATTCTTTAGAATATAATTGTTATCAGTATCACTTAGTTTGAATGACATTCTTCTGATGAATGGATAAGTGGGTTGGCGATCTGTAAATGAGTATTTTGTGCTAAAGTTGTCCTGAAGCTTAAAAATCAAGGAGAGTAAGTGATTCCCATTATATGTGATCTCTTCTTCTTCCTCCTCCCTCTTTTTGACTGGGTAAAATAAAATCAAAGGAATGAGGCTGGGAACACTGGAGTGCAACTGTGCTTTTATCTTTAAATTGAGTTTGGGGTGGAATTAGATGTGGGTTGTACACAGGAAGAATGATTCTGCTTTATCAATACTAGGCCTATTTTGTGTGTGTGTGTGTGTGTGTGTGTGTGTGAGTGATAGTCCTTGCTGGGCTGATAAACTAGTAGGCTTTGCTGGAGTTTCTTTGTCCCCCCCCCACCCCAACCTTTATGGGCAGAGCTTCCCTAAGACTCACCATTCCTTCTGGATGTATGCTTTCCATGTTAGTTACTCTCTCATCCAACTGCCTTCTGGGGGAATGGTTTTCTTTCAAAGAGATTAATGCAGGGCTTGACTCGGGGCTTGACTCACCAGGCAGCTACCAGACTATTACCAACCCATTTTGATCCAAAGGTTACCCTCATGACGGTGTTTCCTCTATTTAGTGCTACCGCTAAAATAAAACTATAAATTCTCCCATTTGAATGAGTTCCTGTTCATAAAACAATAACAACCAACAGTTCATGAATCATCACCTCCCTTTAACGCTTCATTTCGAATTATGTTACACATACTTTATGAGTAAAGCATGGTTTAATTAGAGCCTTCAGCAACAAAGAAATAAAGAATAGGACATTTAAAGGTAAATGTTCCCAATTACTGGCTAGATTAGTGTTTGTAGCCATGAGGAAGATAACTTGGATCCATTTTACTCTTCATCATTCTCCTGTTACCCATCTTTCTCTCAATAAAGGCAAAGGGGAAGTCAAACATAGGAATAGATTATTTCTACAAATCAGTTCTAAATTAAATAGCAAAAAGTGAAACATGGTATTCGGATTGGCCCCAACTATCTCTCTGATGCCTTCTGTTTCTTCCTACTTGTTTTTACAAAGAGTTGGGGGCAGTTGTGGTGAGGGGGGGCAATTTGCCTCAAATCCTATCCAAATACTTTAACTACTGCTTTTCTTGAACCAGGTAGGTTTTCAGACTAAACAAGACACCAACATTTTTCTCCTTCCTTGATCCTTTTTAACCCTTCCTTCTCCAGAGGTGGGGTCATTCTTCAACAGGCCAACAAAAAGTGAAAGAGAACAAAGGTAGAAGCTCTTGTGCCCTTCTAATTTTGTAACTCTTCCAATTCCAGTTAATCCATCTCTGAAGAACAGCTTTCTGCAGTCTCTAGGGCATGCTACATATATTTTATTGATGCTGTTTGTCTTTCTAAAATCACACTTCTGCCCTAGAATGAACCCTTCCTTGTGACAAAGAAAAACATTTAAGCAAAAAAACTTCCATTACACTGACCATATCTAACAAGAGGATAGCCACATTTGGCGTGAATTAGCTAAATAGCAGCAGTGAAGTAATTGAGGTTTTGACACTTGGCTCAAAGCATCACAGCACATAGACAGGAGCAGCATCAGACAGCAGAGTAGAGATGATTAGATGTTCCAGAGGCTACAGATATTAAAGTAAATGATGAGGGAAATGTATTTTCTTAAATTGTGACCAATATCATAATGATTATGTTAAACAATATGCTGGCATATGAATTCCTTTCCAGCACTAAAATTTTATAGTTCTATTAAGAAGTATGGTAGGGAGGATAGAACGTTGACTTTGGATTAAGAGGAATTATGTCCATTTATTTTCCATGGAATCTTGGAGAAATCACTTAATTTGTTTAGGATCTAGTTACCTCATCTGGGAAAATGGATGCTCTTTCTAGGATCAAATGTCATGGTTCTATAAACATCACTGATAGAAAATACATCAGAAGTGCATAAATTATTAGTTGTTTAATTCCTGCATGAACCATTTCTATTTTGCCTTATTGTGACAAAGGTTTAATTATATCTTTCATACTTATAATGAAGGTAATACAGGATAGTTTGATAAAAGTAAAGAAAATGTCTTTACTAAGTAGATGTTTTATTTTTAATTTTAGTCATTAGTGACTGTCTTGTTTTTTTTTCAAAACATAGGCATATTCTCTAAGAGAATAAAGTGAATGTTGAATGCTTATTATTTAGATTATGACATACAATTGGCTGGAAAACCTATAGTATTAATCTAATAGTTCATCTGTCTTGAATGGATTGCAATAGTACTTGCAGGACTTCTTGTAGAAAGTCTTGCCCCTCAGTCACACCTTTCCCTCTTTGAATTCATAAGACACCTTGTTTTTCTCTATATGCTTATCATGTATCTTTTTGTACTATAATTCCTTATGGATGTCATTCTTGCCTATTACTAAAGTGTGGGGTAAAACATTTGGAAGAGTGTATAATATAAATGACCCTAAACTTCTCCTAGAAACAAATGTTTATCTTTTTAGTATATAAATATGTATATATTTGTATGCATACATACATATGTATATATTCAATTACATAAACCCTTTCACTAAAAATGAAATATGTGTATAAACCATGTTTTTAAAATGCCAATTATTTTAAAATTATTCTATCAGCTGTTGTTCCCTAATTCAGTCCAGTGGTTTGCCTCCTCCCACAAACTTGTTCTTCAATATCAACATATATTTTTCTCAGTGATGTTGAATGGCAGTGAGTTCTGGTAGGTTTAGTGTCTGAAAAATAAAAGCTGAACATTACTAAAAGGCAATAGAAAACCATATGATGGGTCATCTGAAACACATAATAAAAGAGGAATTATGTAGGATAAGAAATGTAAAAAAATATATCATTAAAGGAATATATTGCAAGAGAAAAAAAGTAGAATGGTCATGAAGTGAGAGGGGTAATTACTATATACCTAGACAGCTCACAGGATTCAGTACAATCTAGGCAGTCAAGAGAATCCCAGGACATTAAGTGATCCCCTTTTGACAAATTTATGGAATTACAGAGTAATACAGAATGAGTGAGTATGGTTGGATTATAATCTGTATCAATGAAAAGAAAATTTATATTGATGAGGTCACAGATTCATTGGGGTACTGAATCTAGAGAGGTTCTAGCTCAGCCATTCACTTTTGTATACATTGACTCAAATTTTGATGAAGTTGTCTATGAATGGAAAACTTTAAATTCTGAAATACTGACTTTTTCAAAGGCAGATAATAAAGATAAATCTGCTAAAAGTACCACTATGTAAATTCTTATGCAAATTATCAATGACACACATATTTCTCCATTTTTGACCAAAAGATGACATGCAGATTATTCTTCATTTAATTGTTTAGAAATATCTCCAATGCAAAATCTAGATGGTACATACATATTTAGTTAGATACTAATAAATTTCCCTAGATATTGCTTTTAGATTTTCTGTGGAACTTTATCATTTTGTTTCCAGTGGTAATAATAGATGATGGTAGCTAAATTCTGTGAATTGCATTGATGAATTTCTAAAAGCTTGAGATCAGTACCTGATATGCATGTTAATTTACATTTTGTATTCATGCAAATAGCATAGTTAAGTCAGAGATTGTTTTTAATTGCACAGACCTATTTTCCATTTTTGTTCCTATCCTTTTTCTGTACTTTTATCTTCTCAATTTTTTTCTCATTTTGTGGCAGTTTTTCTCCTTAATCCCTTCATTTCCTAGTCTTTAACTCTCCCCTTGCATTGTCCTTGAAAGTTCTTTTCTACCTTCTTTCCTTTTTATTTTTTATTCACAAATTAAGTTCATTCTAATTATTCTTCTCCATGAATTTCTATTCAAAAACTAGTCAAATTTGGATTAAAACCCAAGCTCTGCCATTAACTATGGGTCTCCAAGTAAATTACTTAACTTGTTTGGACCTCATTTTTTCATCTGTAAAATGAGGGGATTAGTGTATGAGTTCTAAGGGCCCCTCCAGTTCTAAACCTGATGCTATTGTAATTGGGAGAAGCAGGGTCTGATGTATATCCAGATCACTTAACAGGGTAGCATCCATTTGGAGAATACTGAAGGACCACTTTCAGGAAATTGGAGGACTGGAGCATGCATGCACATTCTGCACTGGCCTGTAATGTTTTTGGCAGCTGCCTTTTCCATTGGCTGTATACCTGGAACTGGTGGTTTATTTAAGGGGCCTGAGTAAAGGTAGGGATTTTATAGTGTATGATTCTGAGGAAGAGGTAACTGTACTGTTATGTAAGGGGTCAGGGTCGTAAAGTCCCTGCATTCCCTGCTCCCCCCAGAAATTTGGCCTGTTCTTCACTATTTTCCATTCTAGGTTAAGGGAGTAGCATCTCCAATATGATGCTCATTCTTCCTTTGGAGAAGGACCAATGATATCACAAGATGATGTTTAGATTTACACATAATTTGGATTTAAGTGAGGCAGAGTTGCACAAAGTCATCAACCTCACCCTCTCTTCTAGCATCATTGAAGTCCAGTGGCAAGTCCAGTGATGGCCCAGGATACAGTGGATGACTTTGGTGTTTTTAATGTCTGACTAAACTTTAAGTGTCTGTTTCAGCTGCCTTCATGACCACTGAAACAAATTGTTCTTATCTACCCATTCCACTACGGGAAGTCTTCACATGCTTGGGGTAGTTTTCCTCTTAACTCACCAATGGATTTGATGCATGTTGCTTACCCTCAGACTGATTTAACCCATCTGCTGAGGTAGTTTTACCAGTGTAGCCACTGCACATGGTACAGCTTCTTGGAGCCAAGATGAAAGTTGGGTAAAAGGCAGACACCAAAGGTAGATGAGTACTTTTGGTGGTGATGGATTGAGCTATGATCCAGGACTCAAGCCACAGGGATTCTAGAGTACAGAAATCCAGGATCAGTGCTGCAGCCAGCCCTGCAATGAGGCCCTGAGGGAGAAGGGTTCTAGGACTCAAACACAATAGAGGCCAGATTGGATTTGGACATAAAATTGGTGCAGCTAATTCTATACAGGAACCCTCTAAACAGTGAACCTAACACCTCCCCAATCCCAGACTGAAGTAGTGAAGGGGGGATTATATCCCTCAAATGGTATTATTATTCTGTTGTATCTGGGAAGTAAATATTACTTTGTAAAAGTTAACCTCTTGTTAAATCATTAAATGGAATCAGGGTGCTAGTCACTAGTCCTCTAAAATGTGGGGGAATGGAAGATAGCTGCTGCAGGTTTAAACTGCCTAGCAGAAAGGCAAATCCTTGAGGTAGCTAGGAACTCTGAAGGGTAAAACTGTGAAAGACTTGGTCCTATGAAAGTGAGAAATAATGAACCATGTTATAAATAAGAATCTATTTCTTGGACCATTTTTTTCCTTGGTTTTGTTTTGGTTTGGTTTGGTTTGGCTTATTAGTATTTTTGCTTTTGTTTTTTCTCAGTATTGCCTAAGAATTCATGATATCAGCACTCCAGGGTTTAATTATGATCTTAATGTATTTATTTATTTACAAATTTTTATTCTTATATTTTACCACATTATTATTTATTTTACAACTTGAATTGGAAACAATTAAATCCAATAGTGTGTAATTTTGGAAAGAATTATATTTTGAAAGTTATGAACACATACAATGTGGTTTTTTTTTCTTCTGAGTTAGAACATTTTCTTCTGCTTATTTTGGAACTACTTGATCTTACCTGGGCTACTTTGCATTTATTAATACTAATGCTTTCATTCAACATCATCAATAAGAATGTATCTGTTTTATGACCATCTTTATTACTATAGCTACTATTAGTGTGTCACTTATGATTCTGATGCTTGTTATGACTATTCAACTATATCAGATTGACCTAATTGTTGGTCAATGTAGCTATTATTTTTATTACTTGGTTAAATATTGACATTATGGAATGACACTGTGATTCTTTGATACCTTTAATGGCCAAATAATGTCACCTTGAATGATGTCAGCATCACTTTGACATGGACTATTTTAAAATATGTTCATTAGACACCAGGTTAGAATGCTACAAACTCTCTTTAGTTCTGTGTTTCCAAACGCCTATAGGACATCTCTTCCTGGATGTGATACTTTTACTTCAAACTCAATATGCCCACAATTATGTTAATTCTTTGCCATGTAAACTTCTATCCTTCTGACTTCACAGTGTTATTCATTGGCACCACTATTTACCCATTCTTTCATATTTAAATTCTTTTGCTATTTTTGGCCTAAAATCATAGGTCCACTCCCTATCCCTATCTTATCTTTTATTTTTCCTTTCCTCTCACCACTCATAAACAGTTACTAGGTCCTGTCAATCTGATCTCTACAATATCCTTGCAACTATGTACTCACTCTAATAGAGAAGCCCCATTACCACCCACCTACACTAAAGTAATAGCCTTCTGTTAGATCTTCCCATCTCTACTCTCTTCCCCTGGCAGTACAACTTTCATAGTGTAGACAAGCAGCACCTTTTGCATAAACTGTCACAGTCACTGTCCTTTGCCAGCCCTACTGGCATTTTCTCAAATGGTATTGATTTCTGTTCAACAAGCTTTCCCCTTTGCTTACTGAGAAAATTTGCTTGCTGAGAAAATGGTCATTTTTTTTTTTGCTTACTGATAAAATTTCAGTTGTCTTCTGGCATCTGAAGCTCTCCATCATCTGATGCCATCCTGCTTCTTCAATCTCATATCATACCACTTAACTCCATGTACTCTATGTTCTAGCTAAATGGAAATATTCATAGAAATAAGAATTTATTAAGAGCTTATTATACAACAGTTACTGTACTAAGCACTGGGTATACAAATATAAGCAAAAGGAATGACAGTTCCTGCCCTCAAGGATATTACATTCTACAGGTGAAGATAAAACACAAAAGGGAGAGGAATAGTTCCTGAAGGCTGCCCTAGCCAAGACTCAGAGGGAGTGAGCACTGAGACCAGAAGATTTGCATTTTTAGTAATTTACATTTATAAGAATCTTATACAATTTAGAATAAAGAATATATATTTATTACTCTAGATGCTTTTAGGGAATTCAGTGAACCTTGAATCCTTTAAAGTAGCATCCACTGTCTTTAAAAATAGGATTCCAGAGAACATTATTAAATATTTCCATAGACACAGCTCCCCAGTGATTATTTTGTGGGGTGGCAGTGGTGAAAGGGGAATGGAAGAACCTTTGGGGAATGCTTTTTCTGAAATTTTTTTTGAGTTGAATTTTCCTTTGAACAGTATACTTCTGTCAAAAAATGGAGCAACCCACTCTCAGGATCTGATTCTCACCAACAACAATGAATTTATGTACAGGAGGGAAATGATTGAAATTATAAGGAAATTGAAAACTCTTCGTTAAGAGTTTGTAGTAGAGAAGTAAAGTCTTGGATATTCTGACATGCATAATAGATTTTGGGGGAAAAAGTTCGGGGGAAAAAGAGAAAATATAGGTGGATCTTATGGAAAAAAAAATCTATAGGGGAAGATAACTCAGGAAGGATGGGAAAGTCTCAAATAAATTCTGAAGACACAAAGCCAAGCCAAGTCATTCCAATGAGAGTGACCCAGTGATACTTCTACTGGACATATGTTTTGGTATATTCAACCAAAAATGTCAGAGAGAGGCAAAAGACAAATTATATGCCTATATATTTACACACATATACACACAATATATGTATTTATACATATATTTATATATGTGTATACACACATATATTTACTGTTCACTCATTTCTGTCATGTCCAACTCTTTGTGATCCCATTTGAGGTTTTCTTGACAAAGGTATCAGAGTAGTTTGCCATTTATTTACCCAGATTATTTTTACTGATGAATAAACTGAGGCAAACAGGGTAAAATGACTAGCTTGGTGTCACACAGCTAACAAGTGTCTGAGGCCATATTTGAATTCGAGAAGACTCATCTTCCTGACTTCAGGCCTAGCACTCTATCCAATGTGCCACCTAACTGCCTACATGTGTACATAGACTTATAAATGTTTATATACATATATAAATACATATATGTGTAAGTACTTTTTCTTATAGCAAAAAAAAAAATAGAAACACCATGTATTTTCAAGTGATATATGCTCCAAATATAATAACATTACCAAGTGAGAAATGATGAACATAATAGATTCAGGGAAACCTAGGAACACATGCATAAACTTATATAAAATGCACAAAACCAGGAAAACAAAATGTACAATTACAATGATGTAAAGGAAAACAACTTTCATTTTTTGAAGAATCCTGATCAATGTAATGAACAATAATGACTTTAGAAGATTAATAATGAAAAATACATCACATCTCTTGTCAGTGAGGCAATGGACTAGATGTGCAAAATGAGACAATACACATTTTCAAAAATTGCCAAGCTGTTGATTTGTTTTGCTAGATCTTCACTTCTCAAAGTACTGTCCAGGGCATAGCCAAGATGGCAGAGTAAAAGCAGTGACTTGCTTGAGCTCTCCCCCAAACCCCTCCAAATACGTATAAGAAATGACTCTAAACAAATTCTAAAGCAGCAAAACACACAAAAAGACCGAGTGAAACAAATTTACAGCCCAAGACAACCTGGATGATTGATCAGAAAGGTATATCATGCCAGGCAGGGAGAGGAGTGCAGTTCCACATGGGCACACAGGCCTCAGCATACGTGGAGCAGGCCTCAGAGGACTGAATTGCAGGAAGCTGTGGTGGTTTCCAGGACTCTCAACCCACAAATGCCAAAGACAACCTAAAAGGTCAGTTTGAAAAGTCTGGGTCTGTGGTGGTGAGAGAGAAGCACTGTGTCTCAGCACCAGTCGCTGAGACTGGCCCCAGGGAGGCAGCTGCTTCCAGAGCTTTTGGCTCACAGTCTGAGGGGGAATCTAGTGACTGATCAGAGGGGAATTAACATAGACCTCTTTGCTGGTGCAGGATTCTCTTGCTTTGCCCTTTCTTGTATCAGGGTCACAGTTCTGGGTGGTGGTACTGGGATGAGGAGGAGCACTGGCATAATGAAGCTTGTAGTGGCAGTGGAACGGAAATCCCCCTCACAGTTCCAAGACAGGAAAGAGTGCTTGTGGCCAATCATAGACCAGAGCACAGGCTAGGAAAGGAGTAAACACCTCAGCCTTGATCATACCTTCTTGGAAGTACTGAAAATTTAGAGTTCCCTAGAAGTATCTCTGAAAGCAGCTGCACAAAACCCCCAAAACTTGGGACAGTACGTTCTCCACACTGGAAACAGAACCCGACCTTAACAAAGAATTTGTAACTCAAGTAATTGGCTGGGATCACGAGCAAGCAGTGCAAAATGAGTCAGACTATAGAATCTTATTTTGGTGACAAAGAAGATCAAAACATACAACCAGAAGAAGACAACAATGTCAAAGATCCTACATCCAAAGCCTCCAAGAAAAATATGAATTGGTCCCAGCCCATGGAAGACATCAAAAAGGGATTTTGAGAAGCAAGTAAGAGAAGTAGAGGAAAAACTGAGAGTGATGCAAGAAAATAATGAAAAACAAGTCAACAGCTTGCTAAAGGAGACCCAAAAAAAATACTGAAGAAAATAACACCTTAAAAATAGCCTAACCCAAATGGCAAAAGAGGTCCAAAAAGCCAAAAATGAGAAGAAGAATGCCCTAAAAAGCAAAACTGGGCAAATGGAAAAGGAAGTCCAAAAGATTACTGAAGAAAATACTGCCTTAAAAATCAGAATGGAGCAATTGGAAGCTAGTTCTTTTATGAGAAATCAAGACACTGTAAAACAAATCCAAAAGAATTTAAAAAATTAAAGAGACTGTGAAATATCTCATTGGAAAAACAACTGACCTGGAAAATAAATCCAGGAGAGAGAATATAAAAATTATTGGACTATTTGAAAGCCATGATCAAAAAAAGAGCCTAGACATTATCTTCCAAGAAAGTATCAAGGAAACTTGCCATGACATTTTAGAACCAGAGGGCAAAATAGAAATTGAAAGAATCCACAGATCACCTCCTGAAAGAGATGCCCAAAGGAAAACTCCTAGGAATATTGTAGCTAAATTCCAGAGTTGCCAGGTCAAGGAGAAAATATTGGAAGCAGCCAGAAACAATTCAAGTACGGTGGAAACATAATCAGGATAACACAAGATTTAGCAACTCCTACATTAAAGGATCACAGGGCTTGAAATGTAATATTTTGGAGAGCAAAGATAATAGGATTTCAACCAAGAATTGCCTATGCAGCAAAACTGAGTATAATCCATCAGGGGAAAAAATGGTCATTCAGTGAAATAGGGGACTTTCAAGCATTCTTGATGAAAAGACCAGAGCTGAATAGAAAATGTGACTTTCAAATACAAGACTCAAGTGAAACATGAAGAGGTAAACAGGAAAGAGAAATCATAAGGGACTTATTAAGGTTGAACTGTTTACATTCCTGCACGGAATGATGATATTTGTAACACATGAGTCCTTTGTCAGTATTAGGGTACTGGGAGGGAAAAAATTATATGTGTGTATAGATAGATAGATACATAGATACATAGTTAGATACATAGTGGCACAGGGTGAGTTGAAGATGAAGGGGTGATATCTGGAAAATAAAATTAAGGGGTGAGAGAGGATTATACTGGGAGAAGGAGAAAAGGAGAGATGGAATGGGGCAAATTATATCACCTGAAACAGACAAGAAAAGTCTTTTACAGTGGAGGGGAAATGGGGGAAGGTGAGAGGGAATGAGTGAATCTTATTCTCATCAGATTTGGCTTAAGGAGGTAATAACATACACAATTGGCAATGGAAATATATGTTATTCTACAGGAAAATAAGGGGGGGAAGGGGACAAGAGAGCAGGGGGATGATAGAGGGTAGGGCAGTTTGGGGGAGGGGGTAATCAGAAGCAAACACTTCTGAGGAAGGACAGGGTCAAAAGAGAGAATAGAATAAGTGGGGGGAGGGATAGGCTGAAAGGAAATATACTTAGTTTTTCACAACATGACTACTATGGAAGTGTTTTGTATGACTACACATCTATAACCTGTATTGAGTTGCTTGCCTTCTCAATGAGGATGGGTGAGGAGGGAGGAAGGGAGAAAATTTATAACCCAAAGTTTTAAAAACACATGTTAAAAAAAATTGTTTTCACATGCAACTGGGAAATGAGAATTATAGGAAATGGGGTATTGACATATATCATGCCCTATAGGAAAATAGAAGGGGTAGCAAATAAGAGAAGGAGGGGGAGAGATAGAAGGGAGGGCAGATTAGGGGGAAGGTGTATACAGAATGCATGCCATCTTGGGGTGGGAGAGGGATGAGATGGGGAGAAAATTTGGAACTCAAAATCTTGGGAAAGTGAATGTTGAAAACTAAAAATAAACATATTTTAAAAAAATAAAATAAAAAAGCACTGTCCCCTAATTGTTATGATACTCCATGACAAGATCAAAATGATTTTTATAATAATTATAATAAGATGTTTTAATTTCTTATATGGTAAATATCAATAGATATAACCCATATAAACAAAAGCTCTTTGATGTCCTCAATTTTTTGAGTACATATGGGTCCTGGAATAAAAATATTTGAGTATCTCTATGCTAGTCAGAACTTAATCATTACAAATGATAGACACTACTGAGAAGTTGGGAGACTTGATGAGGGAAGTTCCAGCTACCTTGATAGCTGAGGCTGATGGAGTGCTTGAATTTTGTTGTTTTAAATTGCAATGGGCTGTGCCAATTGGGTGTCTGCACCAAATCTGTGTTGGCAATGGTCTCTGACTTATACTGGGTATGTGACTCCGTACAAGTCACTTAATCTCTCAATCTCAAAAGTGATTTCCTGAGGCCACAAGTTGAAGAGGAGGTGCCATTCTGCATGGTTGGAATGAGTTGCCTCACCAGGTGTTGTTCATATCAGTGTTTCTCATATCCCCTCCTTCTCGCCCCAACCAAAAAAGGTTAAATTAGATGGAATAGTTCCGGGAATAGGGAACCTATGGTCTCCAGGCCACATGTGGCCTTCTATGTCCTTGTGTGAGTCCTTTTGACTGAGTCCAAGTTTTACAAAACAAATCCTTTTATTAAGAAGATTTGTTCTGTGAAGTTTGGATTCAAAGGGCTGCACTTGAGGAGTTAGAGGGCCACAGTGGCCTTGAGGTCACAGGTTCCCCACCCCTAGAGATTCTACACTCAATAATTGTGTATTTTTTTAAATTAATTAATTTATTTTTAATTTTCCACATTCACTTCCACAAGATTTTGAGTTGCAAATTTTCTCCCCATCTCTCCCCTCCCCCCCATCCCAAGATGGCATACATTCTGAATATTCCTTCCCCCAATCGGCCCTCCCTTCTATCATCCACACTTTCTCTTATTCCCTTCCCTTGCTATTTTCCTGTAGGTCAGGATAAATTTCTATACTCCATTGCATGTATGTCTTATTTCCCAGTTGCATGTAAAAATAATTTTTAACATGTGTTTTAAAAACTTTGGGTTCCAAATTCTCTCCTTCCCCCCCACCCACTCATTGAGAAGGCAAGCAACTCAATGTGTAATCATGCAAAAGACTTCATAGTAATCATGCTGTGAAAAAACTATATTTCCCTTCATCCTATCCTAAGCCTCATTTATTCTATTTTTTCCTTTGACCCTGTTCCTCCTCAAAAGTATTTGCTTCTGATTACCCCCCCTTCCCCTTATCTCCTTCCTTCCTATTTTCCTGTAGGGTAAGATTGATTTCCATACGCAATTGAGTGTGTATGTTATTCCCTCCTTAAGCAAAATCCAATGAGAGTAAGATTTGCTCATTCCCTCTCGCCTTCCCCCACTTCTCCTCCACGGTAAAATCTTTTTTCTTTTCTGTTTTATGTGAGATAATTTACCAAATTCTACCTCTCCCTTTCTCCTTCTCCCAGTATAAGCCTCTCTCACTCCTTA
The DNA here is from genome assembly GCF_900497805.2 of Vombatus ursinus. Lineage (NCBI taxonomy): Eukaryota > Metazoa > Chordata > Mammalia > Diprotodontia > Vombatidae > Vombatus > Vombatus ursinus. The sequence goes on from NW_020954687.1 coordinate 16,194,709, forward strand.
ATTTTATTTTTAGATATCACCCTTTCATCTTCAACTAACCCTGTGTCCTCTATGTATCTATGTATCTATGTATCTATTTATCTATCTATCTATCTATCTATCTACATATAATTTTTTACCCTCCAGCTACCCTAATACTGACAAAGGTCTCATGAGTTACAAATATCATCTTTCTATGTAGGAATGTTAACAGTTCAACTTTAATAAGTCCCTTATGATTTCTCTTTCCTGTTCACCTTTTCATGCTTCTCTTGAGTCTTGTATTTAAAAGTCAAATTGTCTATTCAGCTCTGGTCTTTTCATCAAGAATGCTTGAAAGTCCTCCATTTCACCGAATGACTATTTTTTTCCACAGAAGGACTATACTCAGTTTTGCTGGGTAGGTGATTCTTGGTTATAATCCTATCTCCTTTAACCTCCAGAATATTATATTCCAAGCCCTCAGATCCCTTAATTTAGAAGCTGCTATATCTTGTGTTATCCTGATTGTCTTTCCACAATACTTGAATTGTTTCTTTCTGGCTGTTTGTAATATTTTCTCCTTGACCTGGGAACTCTGGAATTTGGCTACAACATTTCTATGAGTTTTCCTTTGGGGAACTCTTTCAGGAGGTGATCAGTGGATTATTTCCATTTCTATTTTACACTCTGGTTCTAGAATATCAGGGCAATTTTCCTTCATAATTTCTTGAAAGATGGTGGCTAGGCTCTTTTTTTATCATGACTTTCAGGCAGTCCAATAATTTTTAAATGATCTCTCCTTGATCCATTTTCCAGGTCAGTTGTTTTTCCAATGAGATATTTCATATTGCCTTCTATTTTTTTATTCTTTTGGTTTTGTTTTACAATTTCTTGATTTCTTATACAGAGCTTCTATTTGCTCCATTCTAATTTTTAAGGAAGAATTTTCTTCAGTGAGCTTTTGGACTTCCTTTTCCATTTAGTCAATTCTGCTTTTTAAGGCATTCTTCTCCTCATTGGTTTTTTGAACCTCTTTTGCCATTTGGGTTAGGCTATTTTGTAAGGTATTATTTTCTTCAGTATTTTTTTTGGGTCTCCTTTAGCAAGCTGTTGACTCATTTTTCATGATTTTCTTGCATCACTCTCATTTCTCTTCCCAGTTTTTTATATACATCTCTTACTTGCTTCTTAAAATACTTTTTGAGCTCTTCCATGGCCTGAGACTTATTCATATTTTTCTTGGAGACTTTGGATGTAGGAGCTTTGACTTTGTTGTCTTTTTCTGGTTGTATGTTTTGATCTTTTTTATCATCAAAGTAAGATTCTATGGTTTGACTTTTTTGCACTTTTTCCTCATGATCCCAGCCTATTACTTGAGTTTTAAACTCATTGTTAAGGTAGGGGTCTGCAAGTTTAGGGGGTTTTATGCAGCTGTTTTCAGAGATACTTCTGGGGACATTTCAAATTTTCAGTTCTTCCAAGAAGGTATGATCAAGGCCAAGGTTTTTACTCCTTTCCTGGCCTGGGCTCTGGTCTATGAGTGACCACCAGAACTCTTTTTTACCTTAGAACTGTGAGGAGGATTCCTTCTTCACCACCATCACAAGCTCCACCATGCTCCTCCTCACCCCAGAACTGCCACCCAGAACTGCAATACAGATCCAAGCACAGGAAAAGCAAGAGAATCCTACCTCAGCACCAACAAAGAGATCCTTGCAACCCCGCCTCTGATCAACATTGTGATCCGCCCACTGTCTGTGGATCAAGAGCTCTGGAAACAGCTGCTGCTCCAGGGCTGTGCCAGGAATGGCACCAGACCATGCTCTTCTCTCACCAAAATTCAACAGACTTTTCCCAATGACCTTCTAAGTTGTCTTTGGGGTTTGTGGGTTGGAAAGTCTGGAATCAGCCACAGCTACCCATGATGTAGTCTCTTGAGGCCTGCTCTAGGTTCACTCAGGCCTGCTCTTTGCCTGTGTGGCCCACACTGAACTGTACTCATCTCCCAGCCTGGCACAACAGACCTTTCCAATCAACTGTCCAGGTTGCCTTGGGCTGGAAATTTGTTTCACTCTTTTTGTGGGTTCTGATGCTGTAGAATTTGTTTAGAGCCATTTTTACAGGTATTTGGAGGGGTTTGGGGAAGCACTCAAGCAAGTCACTGTTTTTACTTTGTCGTTTTGGCTCCATCCCAATTTCTATTTTTTAAGCTCAGTTAAAATATAGCTAATGATGATTTCTTGTTGCATGTCATCTGTGGAACATCCCTCCCCAGGAGTCAACAACAGTCAGTAATTTATGAAAAAGAAATCTACGAAAGTAATATTCAAGAGGGTATTCAAGAGGGTGATATTTTACTTAACATTTTATCAAGGATTACCTGAAGACCACTTTCACTGGTATTGATTTTTCACTGTGAAGATTCCACAATTGAAGTTTTCCCCATTTTTGTCATAGACTCTGAGGAGACTTCTGACAATTTCATGATAAATTTATACCTGGACCCTGAAAGCTTTTGGTCACTTTAAAAAATGATTTCCATGCAGGTTTTTTAACTTCATTTAACTCTTCTTTAAAATGTTCCTCTTTTATCAGTTCCCTTATAGGAAGAAACATAAATATCCCAACTTCAATTTTAGTCTCCCACATTCTTAGAAATTTATTTTTCCAATAAAGAAAAATGCACCATTTTGATCCATCATTTTGATAAAAATTTTTTCATTGTAAAAAGCTTACTGTGTAAAAGTGCTAAAAAAAAAAAAAAAAACCTTTTTCAGTATTAACCAGTGGTTGGCTTATCACATTTTTCTTTTTGGGAATCAATTCTTTTCTTTGAGTCTAAAGTTTGCCTTTTTTCCTGTCTTTCCATCTGTTTGTTTCTTTTTTTTTCTTTCTCTTTATTTCTACCCAATATTTTAACCTTTATTTTCTTCTCCTTTCCACCTTTCACCCCCCACCTTACACTGGTGGAAAGAAAAGGAGTACAAAATCTTAGCATTGCATATGCAAAGTCGAACAAAATAAATACCCTCATTGGCTAAATCCAAACTGTGTTTCTCATTCTGCACATCAGTATGTGACATCTCTGTCATGAGGTGAGTAGTATTCATCTTTTAAAACTCTGGAAACATAATTGTTCATTATGTTCATCAGAGTTCTTATATTTTCAGAATTGTTTGTTTTCACAATATTATTACCATAGTATGAATTGTTCTAGACCTGCTCACTTCACTCTGAATTAAGTTAAACATCTTCCCATGTATTTTTGAAGCTTTTTTTCTCTTAATTTCTTACATTATCCCATTACATTTATGTACCACAATTTGTTCAGCTCTTATCCAATTGATAGATATCCTAATAGATTTTTTTTTTAATGTTGAGACATTTCCTAAAGATGAACAGTTCCTCAGTATGTTCCTATTTGTAAAATTCATTGTTCCGGTTGTATCAAGACCTAAAATACCACAATACCTGGGAAGAAGTCTATAATCATCCAGAAGAGTTTAGTCTGATCATCTGCACAGGAAAAACTAAGTGTACAAAGAAAGTCTAGTATCTATATTATGGCATCTGGGTGAGACAGTGGATAGAGTGCTGGGACTGCAGTCAGGAAATCTGAGTTCAAAACCAGCCTTAGACACTTATTGGCTATGTGACCTTCAGTAAGTCACTTAACCACTATCTCCTTCAGTTTCTTCAATTGATAGGAATAATAGGAATAGGAAGATAGGAATAATAATAGCACTTACCTTCCAGAGCTATTGTGAGAATCAAATGCAAAAACATTTATAAAACACTTAGCAAAGTGCTTGGCCCACAGTAGGTGCTATATAAATGCTAGCTTTATGGTTACATTTCTTATGACATGCAATTAATTGCAGAATCTGTAAAGCTTGTCCATTCAATACATATTTGGAACAGAGAGTAAAAATGGACAGTAAGTTGTACCCACGATTGCATAGGAGAAAGTGATCAGGCTAGATTATATTCAGGAAATTATAAAATTCCCCTAATGACCCAAATCTTTTCCTGAAAAAATGACTCGTCTTTTTAATACCATTATTCTACTAGTGATGCCGTATGTTACAAGACGGAATACTAAACCCGACAAAAAGATGTCTGTAAGCAGAAGGAAAGAAACTGTGATAATTGATGCCAGAAAGAAAGTGGATAATAGAGGAACCACCATAAATTCTATGTTAAGATTAAAAGCAAAAGTATATAAGATAAACTTAGAAGCTAATTGTTATGTTAATAAAACTGTTTCAGTTGAAAAAAAAAATAACCTTGTGAAGAAAAAATTATCCAGGAATCAGCTCTTTATGGAGTTTACAATAACACAATAAGCAGATTGACCCATTTTTTCTTCAATTTTCAACCACTTCTTTTGGTCTTAATCAACATTGTCTCTTTGACTAGAAATTTGACTATAGTATTTGGACATGACAGAGGAAGAAAATGGCCAGTAAAAAAAAAAAAACAACAACAACACAACTTGGACATTCTAGACTAAAGAGTTAGAACAATGTAATAATTTTTCCTCCTCATGACAGAATTAAAATCTGGTACCATATCTAAGAACCAGTGACCTTGAAACAACAGGCATTATGATAACTTCTTCTAATTTTGTTAGGTCAAAATACATTCAATAAAGCTAGAGTGCAGAACAAAATTGAACTCAAAAGTCATTCATTGAATTCTTATTTCTGATTGACTTTGAGGAAATAAGTTATATGAAATGCCAAGTCCCATCTTTTCATAGTCAACATTGAGATAAACAATTTGTTGAAAATGTACTTATGTTTTCAGCTAACATAGATCATAGTACAAAACCATGACAAGACTTTTCCAACCTTAAATTTTGGGTAGACTCAATCTATATATCATATGATTTGCACAAATGATATCATTCTACCTTTGCCAAAAATGCTACTGCATAGATGGACAGTGTTGCTCCCTTTAGCCTGAAGCTATGCTAAATATAATCCTTAATGCAGTTTTTATAACTTAAAATTGGTCAAGTTAAGTAACTTTCTCTCTCTCTCTCAATCTCTCTCTCTCTCTCTCTCTGTCTCACACACACACACACACACACACACACACACACACACAGAAGACATGAAAGACAAATTAGAGGGAGGAAAGAGAAAGGAAAAGAAATGATGAAAGAGCAGTAGGGCCTTACTCTGTGTCTGGCACATAGTACAAGCTTAATAAATTCTTGATTGATTGATGTAGAAGAAAAACTAAAGTGATAAAACTATATACTATAATTAAGTAATTATTAAACTAGCAAAGACTACATATATTTGGATGGTTTAAATAGTAAATGCTGAGAAAACCATTTATTTATCATTTACCTGAGTATTAATATTAGGAACAATCTGAGAAACAAATATAATAGAAAACAAGTCTGCAAGATTTAGGAAAATTATATTTTTAGGCAAACATTGGATTGGGGAACTGACTTTTAAAATGACTTATGAAAGATATTTACTTTTAATTTCTTCTTAGATAAATACCTTATTAGGGAATGAAGGAATTTACATTCATTTTATGAACTATGTTGACATGACTATATAAGTACAACAATAATCCAAAGATTGAATAGAAAAAATAATTATTTTAATAGATAAAAACCAAGTAACTTTTTTCATAATTTGACTTTTTCCCTTTAGAATGCATTTTATTCATCCATTTACCACTCACAATATTATTTTGAGTCTTCTGAATGAAAACTATTTTGTCTGGTTGAAAATATGCTCTATGACTTTTTAGGTCACAGCAATATTGGAATGCTTTCTATTTCTCTCTCTTAATGAGAAAACATTCCTTTCACATATTTTAATTTTTTTGGGGGGGATGAATGTAGACATCCAGTTGTTGTGTAGTCATTTCAGTTGTCTCTGACTCTTCATGACCCCATTTGAGGTTTTCTTAGCAAAGATACTGAGGTGGTTTGCCATTTTCTTCCCCTGGTCACTTTACAGATGAGGAAACTGAGGCAAACAGGGTTAAGTGACTTGCCCAAGGGTCACATAGTTATTAAGTGCATGAGGCTAGATTTGAACTTCTGAATTTTGAAATTCAATTTTGAAAGAAAGATCAATATTCCTAACTTCATGCCCACCACTCTATCCACTGAGCCACCTAGCTGCCCAGGCATCCAGTATACTGATGTTTTTATATATGTATGTATGTATGTATATATATGTGTGTGTATCTATATCTATATCTATATATATATAGATATAGATACACACCCATAGATAGATAGATAGAGATAAATAGATAGATAGATAGTGTGGTTCACATATGATTTCTGATCTCTATTTTTTGTCTTTAATTAGTTCTACAAAGTCAGACTAAAATTAGCTTTTAAGGCAAGAGGAGGAGAATGGGGTTACTGCTATGAATGAAGGGAATAAGGTTTAATTATAAATGCAAAAAATGGGTGAAAGTCTGGGGTGGGACACCCAGGAGGCTATTTGTACCTGTTGTTTTCTATTTATAATATGACTATTAATGATGATTGACCTTTTGGGAACTTTACTTCCTAAGACAATATAATATTTCAAATATTCATTTTAAAAAGTTAACTTCCATGCCTTAAAACAAATGACTTTATTATTTCCTCTAGGCACTATGATTATAATTTCAGAAGCTACCCCTTGGTAAGTGGTAGTTCTAAGGTAAGGGCTTATAAGTCTAAATGGCTATGTTGCCTTCAGCAAGAATACAGCTTTCACAAAAGTGACACATCAAGGTCTTCTTTTCCAAAGGCTGCCCTAATGGTTACTCCTAAATTGTCTGTAAGGACAAAGCAAACCGTATTCTGAACACTGAGGGGTCAAAGAAGACAAAGTATTTGTTTAAGCAGTTAGCCATCACCACTACCTATTTCCATAATACCAGTCAGGCCTGCTGTGAGTGAAGAAGCTATGGTGCAGACCTGAAATAGTTTTGGTTAATTGTACCCCCAGGGAGACTGATCTGGGATTCATCTATGGGCCCTTTGGGCAAGAAAAATGTAAAAGAGGTTTATAGAACTCAGTCAGGGAGCTCTGGAGACTCCAGGGAACCTCTTTGCCTACTGCTTTTAGTTTCCTTTCCAGTGGTTTTTACTTTCATAGACTCCTTTTATTCTCCTTGTAACTGCTTTCACCTGGGGGTATTTGAATATATTTCTTATTAAAGGGAATGTTTACTTGAATCCTCAGGTTCAGAGTGTCCATTGCACCAGATGTGGAACCTTAACTGGGACATGTAGGGACATTAACTGGAGATATTACAAATAGAGTATTGTACTTGAAATCAGGAACACTTGAATTTGAATCCCACCTATGACGCTTACTAGCTGAAGTAGGTCAATAGGAAAGTCATGGGATCATAAAACTAGATCTGGAAGAGACTTTAAAGGTAATGCAGCCCAACCTTTTCATTTTGCAGGTGAGAAAATAGAGGCTCTAGAACATTAAGTGATTTGGTCACATAGGTTGTAAATGGCAGAGCCAGGATTTGAACGTGGGTCCTTTCACTGTACTACAACATTGCAAATTAACGTCTCTCTGAACCTTAATTTCTTCATCTGTAAAATATGGATAACATTTTATGATGGGGTATGGGCCCAAGATGGGCCTCCCCCAAAAAACCCTTACTTGAACTTTACTCAAACCCTTTTACCTGGTCAAGGAAGTCTAGCAGTCTCCTGAGGTTATTCTTATTCCTATCAACTGGCCTTTCATTATTGCCTACACCCAATCTCCCAATTCTTTGTTACCCTAATTAAAATCTAGCCCTCCATTGTCTATTACTGGTCTGATGGCCCTGGGTTATACTTCCCATCCTTGATCTTTTCCAGACCCCATTCAATCTCCCAGACATTCCCATCAAGATTCTCCCAGGACCTTTCCCCAAGTCACCCCAGCTTCAAGATTCTTGCTAAACTCCTCCTCTAGTCACTCCAGCTTACTGACCACTCCCAACAAGATACCCCTTCTCCCAGCCCCTCCTCCAGTTACCACAAACTACTTGGACACCCCTAGAACCCTCCCATGGTTTTTCTGTGTATAAGATCCATCCTGGCCACCATTTAAGGACTGAGATTTCCTCATGCCTACTCATCTTTACGAGTGTCAAAAATGTTCAAATTCCTTAAAAGTCTGGCCTATATGACTCATCTTTGATAAACCTTGTCTTTGGCTAAAAGAAGACTTGGGTAAAATTCTTTCATGCGGGTGCCACGTGTTGTGATTTTGGGGTCCCAGCACCACTAGCATCTAAACCTCAACAATAGCACCTACTTTGCAAGGTTGTTTTGAGGCTTCAATCAAATAATGAAAGTAAAATGCTTTTCAGACTCTAAAGTACTATCTAAATGTCAGTAATTATTATTATCACTGACCAAATAATCAAGATCACTTTTAACTCACCTTAGCTGAGGTGTCCTTCCCAAAAGGTCTATATACTGTTTCAAGGCACAATCAAGTCTCTTTCATTGTTTTTTCAATTCACTTTCATGAAGCTTTGGGGCATAATATGGAAATAAAAGACTTCACCCCTTCAACGACTTCAGTGAGTTACATACATACACAAAAACATACTAAGGGCTTAGATAAGTTTCTATAATGATGTAAATCAAATATTTCCAAAACAAGTTCAATGACAAACCCATTTCCATGGTACCTGGCTGAACTGGGGCACACATTAAAACAAACAATTTTTCAACATCTCTTGAATGAGTATTGTTGTTGATGCTCAGTTGTGTCCAATTCTTCATGACCCCATTTGGGGTCTTCTTGGCAAAGATGCTGAAGTGGTTGCCATGTCCTTCTCCAGATCGTTTTATAGATGAAGAACTGAGGTAAACAGGGTTAAGGGACTTGCCCAGGGTCACACAACTGCTAAGTGTCTGAGGCCAGATTTGAACTCAGAAAGATAGTCTTTCTGACTCCAGGCCTGGCAGTCTATCCACTGTGCCCCCTAGCTGCCCTCTTGAGTGGATATGCTGTAACCTAAATCTGAAAGAAATGAAAAAAAGACTGGGTATTAATCAGTTAAAAGTTTGACCACAGTTTTAGAATTTTTGGTGACACAGAATTGTTAAAAATTCCATTCTTAAATTACTTTGCACAGTGTCTTTATGCTGATAAAGAGTTTATTTTCATTTCAGGAGGTGACAAAACCCCTACTGTGAGTGAAATGATACATGTAGCATTCTCTCTGGGTGTGCCATTAAGGACCTTTGAGAATTATATTGAGATCCAGTGACAATGACAATTTATTCAATCTAAATGTATATATCCAGACTTGTGTTTTATTTCCTTCCCATGTCACAACTTCCCTTAAAATCCTCCCTGGTGTGTTTCTTTGTGGTATAGAACCATGTGTATTTTCTAGAAGGCGTGCCTATATTGTGTGATTTCTGTCAAGTACAATCAAATTAAAAAGGCTTCACATACGTGGTTTTGTTTTGTTTTGGTTTTTTTTGGTCAGCCTTAACTAAGTTCATAGAGGCTCAATGACATAATTTTTTCAGCAGATGATCAATTTTTTGTTATAGCAATACTGAATATAATATTTGCAATTTATGTGGCAGAAGCATGGTGTAGTACAGTATTGAATTAGCAGCTATGAAGACTTTGGGTTCAGGTCCATCCTCAGACATTTACCAGCTCTGGACCATTTACCAGCTCTGGGCCATAGCCTCTTAGCCTCAGTTACCCCATCTCTAAAATGGAGGTAATAATAGTACCTAACTTATAGGGTTGTTGTCAGCAACAAATGTCAAATCAAAAGCACTATAAAGTGTTTTGCAAACCCTAATGTGCTATATAACTGCTAGTTAACGTTATTATATCATCATCATCATCATTATCATCATCATTGTAATTTTTGTTAATTAATAAGGGGTTCGGATAACTGCCTTAGGGTGACAGACACTCTTCTATTGCTATTGAATGGGTGTTTATTAGAATGTTTTCTATGTCTTATAGTCAGTTTCATATATCAGAATGTGTAAATTGAAGCTATAACTGCAAAATACTAATTTCTTTAATTGAATTTTTACATTAATCTTTCACAAAAGCAGCTAATTCTTTTGAGGCATCTATTAAAGCCTTTTCCTTGATATGTTTAATAAGTCTTGTCAGAAGGATACTCAAGAATATGTAATTATCAGCTTCATCCTGACTTCTGGATTCATGCTCAAAGCTTTCAGTCTTTTTTTTTTCCTTCTCCTCTTTGTATAGTAAAATATTTTCACTTACCAAGTCCAAATAACATTCTGATATCTGTACAAATGAACAGTACATATGAGTACATATGCTGAAGGAGTTATTAAATGTGTTTTTCAGTGGAGCCTTAGAGTTTGATGCCCTCTTTGTTCATTAAGTGATTGGTAAAATAGATGGTATTTTAAACATCTTACTACAGTTTTAAGCTATTAAGTTACAGGATTCCAAAAATGCTCTAAAATTTTGGGACCATCATGTATTTTGGTCTTGCTGCCTTTTTAAATAGGGAATTCGTATTTAGTTCTGTTTTAAAGATATTCTAATAGATTTAGGGCTTAGGAGAATCACAATAGACTTAAACTGTCTTCCTGCAAAATACTAATTTTTATATCATTTTAAAAATGATTGTTTTGGTGTTATGTTGTAAATAGAGGATTTTTTCCCCATGTGGATGTCAAATATACCCCTCACATTCACTTTATATGTGGTCTTTTTTATATTTATGTTAATCTATTTGTATTTTTATAAGAACAAGCCATAAGAGTGAAAGTGAGTCAAAAACAATTTGAAAAAAGCAACAAAGGTAGTATAAATTTTGTAGGACTTTCTGGTAGTTTGTTTTATAATTACTGACTCATAATTTCAGATAGCTTATTTCATAGTTACTAATTCTTTACACCCAAGACTTTTTGTTTATTTATAATTTATTTTTAGTTTTCAACATTCACTTCCATAAGATTTTGAGTTTTAAATTTTCTTCCCCTCCCATTTCTCCCCTAACCCCACCCCGATATGCCATACATTCTAATATAGGCTCTACATATACAATCATGTTAAGCATATTTTCCCATTAGTCACTATGTAAAGAACAATTAGAACTAATGGGAGGAATTACGAGAATGAAGCAATAAAACAAAACAACAAAGGAAAAGGAGAGCAAATAGTATGCTTCCATCTGCATTCAGACTCCATATTTCTTTCTCTGGGTGTGAATAGCAATTTCTATCATGAATCTATTGTTGTTGTCTTAGATTCTTGCATTGCTCTGAAGAGCCAAGTCTATCAAAGTCATTCATCCCATAATGTAGCTGTTACTGTGTACAATGTTCTCCTGGTTCTGGTCATTTTACTCTGCATCAGTTCATGTAAGTCTTTCTAAGTTTTTTGAAGTCTGCCTGCTCATCAGTTCTTATAGCACAATAGTATTCCATTACGTTCAATTACATTCCATTACGTTCATTGTTCAGCCATTCCCAAATTGATGGGCATCCCCTCAATTTCCAATTCTTTGCCACCACACAAAGAGGTGCTGTAAATATTTTTGTACATGTCCTTTTCACTTTGGAATATAGACCTAGAAGTGGTATCACTGGGTCAAAGGGTATGCACAATTTTTAGCCCTTTGGGAATAGCCCCAAATTGCTCTCCAAAATGGTTGGATCATTTCACAATTCCACCAACAAAGTATTAATGTTCCAATTTTTCCACATCTTCTCCAACATTTATCACTGTCCTGTTTTGTCATGTTGGCCAATCTGATAAGTGTGATCTGGTACCTCAGAGTTGTTTTGCTTTGCATTTCTCTAGTCAGTATTGATTTAGAACATTTTTTCATCTGACTATAGATAGCTTTAATTTCTTCCTCTGAAAACTGCCCATTCATATCCTTTGACAATTTATCAATTGGGAATGACTTGTATTCTTATAAATTTGGCTTACTTCTATGCACATTTTAGAAATGCATTATCAGAGATACCGGTTGTAAAAATTCTTTCCCAGTTTTCTGTTTCCCTCCTAATCTTGGATGCATCGGCTTTATTTATGCAAAAAACTTTTTAATTTAATGTAATCAAAATTGCTCATTTTGCATTTCATAATGTTCTCTATCTCTTGTTTGATCATAAATTCTTCCTTTCTCCATAGATTGAGAGGCAAACTATTCCTTGCTCTTCTAGTTTGCTATAGTATCAGTCTTTATATCTAAATTATGTATCCATTTTGACTTTACCTTTCCAAGACTTTTTCATCACCCTTTTAGTTCTTCAGCCAACATTGTTTTTACATTTATAGATTATTTTTTGGTGATCCAAGCTGCAAATATTGAATAAATTACATAAACACATAATTGGCCCATATTTAGAGGAATCACTAATGGCATCTTCTGTTAAAAAAAGTGGTATAAGATGTGTCAGAGAGGAAGATAACATGTTCTGCTAGTAATTTATGCAGCATTATAAAGCATTTGAGTCAAAAATTATAAATCTGATGCAGTTCAGCCTCTTTCATTCACTTCCTTTGATATACAACTCTTCTGCCATTCATTATTTTAAGAGTAGACACACTTTTTGTTTCTCATTTGATCTAATTTGTATTCCTGTTGTTTTAAAATTCTTGCAGTCATATAGGTAGCTAGATATTTTTACATTTCCCTTCCTTGGGGGTTCTATGTAACCTCTGATTTCTGTACTTCTCAAGACTTTGTAGTAAAGCTTTTGATTTGTGTCAAATTATTTCTTTGGTTCTTTGTGCTGCTTTGACACTATTTTTAATCACCTTAACATTTTTTACTTCCTTTAAATGCTGATTAAGAGAATCTAGAATTTCTGATATGCTTTTCTTTTCCAGATTCTTTCTCATGTACTTCTTTCTTGGGTAATGTATTCATGTTTTCTATTCTGCTAGATATTGATGTAATTTTCCAATATTTATTCCATCTTCAAAAATCCTCTCACGTTGCTTCTTCCATGATGGCATTTGACACCTAGCAGTATTCTTTGATAGGCATATGTTTCCTATCTTGCCTATTTTTATTATTACTGAGACAACAGCAACTATATATACACCTACAGTCTCCAGAAATGCATTGTTTGGTGACTTGGAGATAAGGATACTGTTGACAAAAAAGCAGTATGGAACCTCTGCCTACAGGTGGTGAGACCTGTTTCCATTTTTTTTTAATGACATAGTACAGGTGCATAATAAAAGTATTCATGTCTTCAGTTCATTTCACGCACACTTGTGGTTTGTTTACTTTAATGGTTATTATCATGTGCAATGAAGAATTTCCAGCAGGTGGATATTGATATGTCTGATTTGTTCCCATGTGTCTTGCCTGCTTTTTATATCAGAACACAAAGGGAAGCCACTCATTTCTTTGTCCTTTATGTCAAGCTAATCCTCATCATGATTTCTGAGTAGTTACAGCCTACAACTTTATGCCTCCCTATTTTTCTCAGATTCATAGGAGCAATTTGATTACATTGGCCAGATTGTTAACCCAATCAGTTGTATTGTCAGATTCCAAATTGTTCAAGTTTTGGGGTTCTTTCTAGGATCACACAGCTCCTATACCAGTCTCTGAGGACACTGAGTCCCTGCTTACTTTATAGTGTTTCTATTGCACCCCCTCTCCCACATGAATGATGGGTTGGGCTTTGAGGGTGTCTTGTTGTTATTATAATTGTTGTTGTTGAGACACAATATGGCATAGTGGGTCAAAGCCAGTCTCAAAGTTATGTCCTAACTCTGACACACGCTGCCTATTTGACCCTAGACAAGTTCCTTAGCCTGTTAGTGATTTGGGCAGCTTTCTAAGATTGGAACTTCCAAACTGCATTGTTATATAGAATTTCCTCATCTGGCAGTTCCTTATATTAATGAAATCATGAATCCATTATTATTACCAATCTAAGTCCCTTTTTACTAGTACCTGTTTTGAGTAGCAACTTGAATCAGAGCTTTGATTCTCTATTCACTCTGAATTTCCCCCCAAGACACCAGAATATATATATGTGTGTGTGTGTGTGTGTGTGTGTGTATGCATATATATATATATATTTGTCAATGATAAGATATTACATTTTAATGGAAAAATAGAACAATTTACTTAAAATAGTGCAAGATAAAGTTAGTAAAAAATATATCATTTACTTAAATACCCTAAATTCCTGTTTTAAATTTGAACCACTTCCCAATCCTAGGAGCAGAAAGATCTGAGACCATTCCTTATCTTCTACTGTTGCTGTCAATCTGGCCAAACACTGGAGTAGAGGTGAGGGATGGTTAATATCAGCCCTCAGATGTCCTTGAAAAGTGGTGCATCTGGATGTTGGGTCCTTATCACTGTTCACCCCTGAAATGCTGAGTCATCTATAGGTTTCCATTGCCATAACCACTATTTCTGGTGCAAAGCTATGCAAACTTCTAACAATATTGATCCTCATTTTGACACAGACACTTCCTAAGTCTATACCTTAGCAGGGACTATGCTCTTATTTTCATTTATGATTATGGAAAAAAGAGAAAAGAAGCTACATATTCTAAAATGTTTATAGCTACTCTCTTTGTGGTGGCAAAGAACTGGAAATTGCAGGGATGCTCATCATTTGGGGAATGGTTGACCAAGTTGTGGTATATGATTGTGATGGAATTGTGATATACTGTAAGAAATTATGAGCTCAATGATCTTAGAAAAACATGAAAGACTTGCATGAAATAATGAAGAGCAAAATTAGTAGAACCAAGAGAACATCATATATAGTAACAGCAATATTATTTTAAGAACAACTTGGAATGAGTAAGTCATTTTGACTTATAAATACCCAAATTAACTGCAAAGGAAGACAGTATCTGCATCCAGAGAAAGACCTGATAAATGTAAGAATGTATGGAATGATTATACACATACATACACACATGCATACGTATTACATACATCCAGACATACATACATGCACACACATAATTTTTTCCTATGGTAGTCAGCTCTACAGTGGGTGATGGAGGGAAGAAAAAAGAAAAAAATACATGATAACTTTATTATATTTTAAATGGAATAGCAGGTTGTACATAATAGATTTGCAGCTTCATATGTAATAATTTTTAAAAATTATAATGTCATGGAAATGCTTGTTTTATCCTATTAATATAAAATAAATACTTTTACAAAAAGTCAAAAAAAAAGAAAAGTTCATCATGGCAGTAGGAAACAGGGCTGCAATCACACTTTGATAAGGCACAGAGAGTGTAGGGGAAATGGCACAGAAAGTACAGAGACAAGATGAAAAAGGCAAGATGGAACAGAGGTAGACAGGAGATGGAGGATGGGGAGGTAAAGGCAAGCAAGCAGCACGAGGAACAGAATGTGTTGCAGACAAGGCTTTATGGAAATGTGGTGTGTACATGATAGGGATTGTATTTTTGTAAGTTTTCTTTTTAAATGAGTCTGAAAAGAGAACTGGTGGTATAGGCCTTCCTTTGTACAAAAAAAGCAAAAGATGTGGGTTCTACCTTGAAAAAATTATCTCAAAACTTCTTTCAGTCAGAATCAAGGTTTATTAAAATACCAGTTGAGGTGGGCGAGATTTTAAGAATCCACACTATTGGTCAGATTTTAAGAATCTAAGCAATTTAATGAAGGCAAGATGTACTTTTATACAGAAAGACTGTGGGAAGATCTGGATGTGATGTAGGAATAACCAAGTAGTCAAGGGTGACTAGGAGGTAACAGAGAAGGGGTCTAGATGAAATTAAGAGTGGGAAGTGGCAGGTGGGGGTGTTCTATCTGGAGGTAACAGACAATGAAGTGCTGGGCTAGGTTAGAAGTAACAGAGAATTGGACATTGGGGCAGTGTCAAAGCCACAATACAAGGACAGTTGAAAGGATTATAATGGGAATGTCAGGTGCCCCAGCCAAATGCCAGGGACTTGGACCATGTGGGAAAGTCCAGGGCCTTTTAGGGGTCCCTCATTAGCACCCCATCAAATGGAGATGGGAGGAAGCACAGATAATCACTCATAGAACCATGGGTTAGTGTTGGGGTGTTGGGAACACTTGACAGTATTGACCCAATGAAGATGGAAGAGGGCTTGGGGGGGGGGCAGGAGTTTGATATCTCATTTATGGGGTTTTTTGGGAGGGGAATAGACTAATTTTCCTCTCTACCACTTTGGGCTTAGTTCATTATCATATACAAATCATTTCTAAGTTGTCAGTAAAACTTTAATTTATCTCAAAATTACAACACTATTTGGTGATCTGCTCATCTTTACTGTGGCTGTCTGGAATTTGTTTGAGATTTACATATCATAGAACCCAAAAGGCCTGGATACCAAAGCCTACATGACTTCCTCTGACTCACACATAATATCAAGATGTGATTTTTGGTTAATATATGATCAAATTTCTAAATTATGTTCCTTTGATCTTTGGGACAGCTTGCTTGTGACTTCTAGTTTCCCCTTTGCAATCTTATTCCCTGCTAATACCACTTTATACTGGTTACTTATAAACTTACTATATTGACTAGAAGGCAGGTTGCAGGTGGGGTGGTGGAGGTCGGGGAAGTGGTCATGCAAACCAGAACAAAATAGAATTTTTAACACACCTATACTCTGGTGAAGAGCTCTAATTAGATGTCTTCCTATAGAAACTTCAAACTCACATGTCTAAAAATGACCTACCCCCCAAACTACCACTACTTCTGATTTTTGTATTTCTCAAAACCAGGACAATGGCAGGTTTAAATAGAGATGAAAACTGAGGAGTCAGTGAACTAGAGCTCTGCCAGGGTCAGTGTTCTACCTGTAGGTACTCTGGAGAAGGGCTGTATGGCTAGAATGGATAGGAGCTGAGCACTTCAAAGACTGGAGTACTTAATTCCTCTTTTCCCTCTCTGCCTGAAGACAGCTGGCATTTAATTTCAGATTTTTTCTTTGTTCTTTAAATTGTAATCCCTCATAAGCGTAATATTTTAAGGGCTATCTTACCTAGATGTGAAACTATGACTGATAATTACCATGTGATCTGCATTTATTAATTGAAAACAGAGGGATGTTGTAGAGGAGGCCAATGAATGATTTGTGGCATATAGAACAAGACAAGATTTGAATATATATGTCTGTGTGTATGCATGTATATATCTTAGTGTAGGGATTCTGGGATAATCATGAGAGAACCTTTTGCTTTTGATCTTTCTAGGATTAGTTCTTATGAGCACCTCAATAGCAGAGAAAAAATACAACACTTGGAGCTAACTTTCCCCTTAGGTTATTGAGTTTTGATTAACAGACTAGTGTGAAGAAAAGAGGCTCATTTATGCAAAATCCTGAGAACTTCCAGTTCTTTCTTAGGCTTTTTTTCTTCATTTTCCTCTTAAAGACCAGCCTTAACCTCAAATCACCCTGGTTCTCACTGATCGGCCAATAATAGGTCCCAGGGTAAGTCCTACTTAGCCGTTCTTTGGGCCCCTATTGGTTTTAAATGAACGTAAATGTATGTAAATAGAAAAGTGTCCCCCACTGCTTCCTAGGCCATCTCCAGATCCTGATCTGTATCTGGCCACAGGATCCAGATGGCTCTGGAGAAGAAAGTGAGGCTGGTGACTTCGCACAGCCCTTCCTCACTTAAATCCAATTCATTTGCATGTCATGCATTACCTCCCTGATGTTATGGTCCTCTTGGAGAACTAAGGACAAACAGCAGCCCCAGGTAAATCAAAGGCTTCTTACTGCTCCTAGAGAGAGAACTGAATCAAGTTAAGGCTGAGCGGTAGCAGCTGAAGGGAGCAGTTGGAAAATAATCTGACCTATCCTCTCACATTGTTTCCCTTTCTACAGCCAATCTTGCTACAGAACATACCCCAGAACTTGGATTCTGGAGTTAGGACGAGAGCTTAAATTCCACCTCTGGCTTTTGTCACCTGTGTGATTTTCGGCAAGTCATTTTAACTCTTTCCTGGCCTCAGTTTCCTCATCTGAGATGGTTGGACTAGAAGACTTCCAAAAGTCCTTCCAGTTCTAAATATTTGATTCTACTGTTCTATAGTCAAAGATAGAGTTCTCCATCCCTGCTTTTTTTTTTTTTAAACATTAGAAGACCAAAGCAAAGGAAATCCTGGAAACCTGGAGAAGGGAGTAGGTTATAGCTGATGATCTTTGTTCTCAATTCCTGCAGCTGTACACAAATCTCTCCCCTCTAGGCTTGAGTCATAACTGTCCCTACCAGACTTTAAACTTCATGAGGGAACAGAGATAAAGGAAGAACCAGGATGCTAAAGGCCAAGCTGATTTGAAGTGGAGCAACCAAGGATGTGGGTTGAGATGAAGCAAGTAACAAGGAAAAACTGAGACCAGGAAGTTGAGTAAATGTCTAGGAAGTTTACAGGGACAATAGAAAATAAGGCAGGCCACCTCAGTAGAGTGCAAGTAAAACATGCTTGTTTAAACTGACTTCTCAGTATATTTCAGATCTTGCTTTCTGAGAGTAAGAGGGAAAGTTTGCATTTCACAGCTATGTAAAATTATACAAGTTGTTCCTTGGGATGTTACTCAATCTTTTTTTCACAGATTAAGAGTTCTCTAGAAGTTACTACATCTCATTTAATGAAAACTGCATTATTCTAAGTAATTCTCAAATTAATGTTTCTTATTTTAAGAAGGTTATAACTTTAACTGGTGCATCCTCTTCCTCTTTTTATCTTTATCTGCCTAGGTATTCTCTGTCTCCTCTGTTTCTCTGTCTACTCTTTCTCAATCTTTGTATCAGTCTCCATCTGTTTCTTTTTCTCAGCCTCTGTCATACTTTCCTTTCACTCTCTGTCATGGTAGATAGATATACTTTTGGAAGGCTGAAGTAATAACTTGTAGCAGAAAGAATCCTGAATTTTAGTTGGAGGATCTGACTGTTTCTTGTTTCCTGTATATAGGTGGGTCGGGTCATTTTGTCTCATCTATAAAATAAGGGGTTTGGGCCAGTTGGACCTTGAAGGTGCTTCTAACTTTAAATCTAAGAATGTATGACCTCTCATTTGTCCTGAAAGGTTCATGTGTCAATTTCACACATATTTGGAAAAGTTTTAAAATCTTTAATCAGATTCTAGGAATTTTCATCCCTCTATGCTTCTTTGTTGATGGTGATTTGGTAAACAGACATTTGTTTTCTAACCAATGTTTTAGAAATAAATCTATTCTGTTGAGGGATGATTACTTGTACAAAGGTAGGAGCGGAAGGGAGAGATTTGAAAAATTCATCTTTTCTCATCTTTAAAGGCAATGTTTAACACATGACTTTATGAAAATGTAGTGTGCACATCGTAGGGCTTTATTTTTTAAATTTTCTTTTTAAATGAGTCTGAAAAGAGAGTGGTGGTGTAGGCCTTCTTTTGTTCAAGAAATATTTCTAGTAAGAACTTTTACTTATTTGACAATAATGGCTCCTACTGTTTTGCAATATATCCTGAATCACTTCCATTTTAAACACTGCTTTCCCTTACAGTGATTTAAGAAATTATTAAATTTATATGATGAATATAAAAAAGGTAAAATGTTTTGGGTTATGTGAAAACTTTCATTTCTATTATATTCAAGCAATTCTGTACAATCTTACTTTTCAACAAGAAAAAATTACCTTTTTTTTCTTAGCAGACTTTAAGCAATGTTTATTTATTAAGATACACACTAGTTCAAAGCCAGATTACTCCTAGCTTAGTAGGTTCTCCCACTACATTTTTTTTATTCTAATGTAGAAGTTTAATTACAAAGAAAAGATAGGCTTCACCCTTAAGGAATTAGCATTTACAGCCCAAATTACCTTTTTCATGTGGTAATTCTTCATTGAATCAGAATATTCATGCTTTAAGTACAAAGAAACAATTCTTTGATTAGCCTATTCAAATTTGGACATTGCTGGATGATAGTTTAGATTGTCCATTAGTTCATGAATTTTCATGAGGAAAGACACTTTGATATGAATATTCTAGTTATTGTCAATGTTTCAATAATTTCATGGTTTTCTTAAGACAGCTATTTCAAAATCTATTTGGAAGATCAGATAAGTTAAAAAACTGCATTAAAATTAAATTATCCTGGCATGGAGATGTTAGCAATTTACTCTCTAATTTAGTGACACGTGGACACTCAGACATTTGTAGCATTTTTGTGCCAGAAATAATTTTACAAACTTTTGCATTTTTTAAGCTTAATGTCCTGTACAAAATCACATACATCTTTCTTAGAAACTGTAGGATAAAACGTATCTATTTGGTTTTAGCTCCTTGGGAACAAGGACCATTTTTTTTGGTATTTTCTTTATATACCTTTCTTGGTGTTTAGAATAGTATAAGTTCCTAGAACGTGGTAAGAGCTTATTAAAATTCATGTACTTTGATTGAATAAGTGAATATACTGAGCAACTACAAAGATTGCCTCACCTCTGAAATTATAATTTGCCCTGTAACTGTGAATAAGTCACTTTCCTTTTCTGGGTCTCAGTTTCCTCACCTGTGAAATAAAATGGTTGGTCTAGGTTGTCTATAAAGTCCCATCTATTGCTAAATTCTAATATTCCTGTGAGCAAAATGCTGATACCAGAGAAACCAAAAGAAAACTAGATTATAGAATTCATTCTCTCTTCACAATCTCCTTTTAAACTAATTCCTCATGTGAGTAGTGATGTTATTTGGCTGCTGTGCCATTGTGTGAAAAGAATTATCATTGATTACAATGTTCACTGAATGGAAAGGACTGCTTTCTATGAATTATGAAGAATTGTAATCAAAGATAATTTTGGCAGCAATTTTATTTGTGGCAAAATTTGAGAACATTTATACTTCAAGCTACCAAGAATGTTTCAAAAACAAATATTAAAGAACTCATTATTACCTGCCTGCAGGGAGTTCCTGCTATTGTTAGCAAAAAAACTTTCATATTTGGTGTTTCAGTACTACCAAAAAGATATCATGGATTAGAGATGACCGGTCTAGAATGGGTTTCAGAACACCTGGGTCCTAAGTCAGGGTATGTGATCTTGAGTAAGTCACACTGCACCTTGTTAGGACTCAGTTTCCTCTTTTCACATTTTTTTTTCTCTGTGTATATAGCCATTCCAAGTTGGCAAAGTGTTTCACAGACAAATTCTCATTTTATCCTCACAACAACAATTTTATTCCTACCTAGAGGTGAGGAAATTGAGACCCAAAGAAGTTAAAAGTCTTGTTTCAGTTAGGTTAACACCCCTCATAAATTGGAAGTCAGATTTGAACCCAGACCTTCATGATTAAAGTTTAATCCATATTCAGCTGGGAAATAAATGCAGTAATCCATGGAACATTAATCATTTTAAGAAAAAACTAATGCAGATGAATTATAGGAGGCCTTATCTTAATTAGATGGCTACACTCTTTCTGAGACCTCTCAAAGGAGGGCATTAGACTTCCTAATTACTGAGGTTGCTTCCGTAAGTATCCTGCTGTTTTAGTTGGTTTCCAGACATTTGTTATGAGAGTTTCTAGGATCAGGTAGAAAAAATATTTTAAGTGTTTAAAATCTTCAGTGCTTTTGCAGTTCCTTATTCTGATCAGTAATCCCTACTTTTTATGGCCTTGTGTTTTTTGGTTCTTTGGACTAATAAAGAACTCTGCTTTAGATCTCTCTCCATTTATATACTTCATTGGATGTCTCCATTGCTTTCCAAAGATAAAAAGGAAACAACCCATGCAAAGCAAAAAGGTAGCTCTTAGGTTCTAAATTTATGATCATCTACTCTAAAATGTGATCTCTTAAAAAAGAAATGGTAGCTCTCATGTAATTGAATAAGAACTCGACTTTGAATCAGTAAACCAAGGTTTTAATCCTAAAGTTGCATATCAAAGTAGTAATCAAGCTATTGATGATTAACTGGAATTAACCTGGAATTAACTAAGACAGAGCAGTTGAACAGCAAAATGGTCAAGGCACTGGTCACTAAAGCCTTTTGAAGACACTCCACCTCTGGCTATGCAGACAATCAAAAAACTGCTATTCACTGTGGTGGTAGTAGGCCAAGAGTCATTTATAGAATGTCTACAAATTTTCAAATCTATCTCCCAAGCATATTTATTAGACCTCATCAGGACTCTTTAGAAAATGGGTTCCTCAACCTCTCCATTTGGGGAAACATCATCAAAGGGACTCCAGGTATTTCAGTTCCTGTTGTACTAATAGTCTATATGACCTTGGGCAAGACACTTCTCTGCTTTAAGTTTCCTCATCTGCAAATTGAAGGGAAATAGCCTAGATGGCTTATGAGATCTCTTTTAGCTCTAAATTCATGATACTAGAATCCTACTCATTTTACTTTTCTGACCTCTTATTTCCTTATCTACAAACAAAACAAAACAAAACAAAAAACAGAGATTATACTAGATAGCAATTTTTTTAAGTGTTGTTTATAAATTCAAGGACCTTCATTAGTCTTGCTGACTTCCTAGGGGAGAGATCAACATTTAAAAGTACTCCTACACTTTAGTAAACCTACTTTAACTAACCAGATGTTGAGATTGTTAGTAAAACAAGCAAACAAAACAAAACAAAAAACTATAAGTTAAGATGACAAAAAGTTCTCATGTACTTATATTTTTCATCACTCATACTTTTAAGCTTTTGAAACATGAATACTTCCTTATTATTGCCTGTAAATCTTAAGATTGTTGTTATTCATTCACTATATTTAATCTGGGGTTTTTTGGGCAAATTTATACGTGAAAAAAGACCTTTTCCTAAAGTCTATTATATATTCCATTTGGACCCTCACAATTTTAATCGAATTAATCTTTGCATTTAGGAGAATCTCTCAAATACTTGTCAGCTATTAGAAGAATTTGCAAATAACTTGCTTCCTCAGTGGAAGATGTTACCCGGCCTCAAGCCCTTGTTTCCTTTGAAATCCAATATTGAAAATCAATTTACAATTTTGTAATCTCTTTGATGTGGACATCCTCACATATGATAATACAGACTCCAAATCATCTATGCCTTTTCATCTGGTGCTAGTCTTGCTCAGCCCCCCCATAAATGTTAGATTGTAAACTCCTTGTGAGTAGGAGCTGCTATCGTTTGCCTTTCTTTTTATCCCTAATACTTAACACTGTACCTTGCACATAGTAAGCACTTAACAAATAGTTTGTTCCCTTGACTAGACTTAACTTCACAGAAAGTCCACACAGTATAATGAGGGCATTCCCTAAAATCTCTTAACATTGCATTAAAACCAATGGACACCAGTTATCTTTCACTCTTGATAACCAATTAGCTTCCTTTTCTGGTCATTTATCCCTTTGGTGATATCCTTTACACTGCTTCACTCCACTCAATTTGTTAAGAATATTGACCTTTGAAATAAGAGCCTTTGATTTAGAAAGGAGGTTAATGTCATTAAAAACTCAGCAGATTCCCAAAGGCAATCCATTCTGCTTTCCTTCTCCTTTCAATTTGGAACTCAGTTCATTATCTAGCTAGTTATGCTCAACATAGTCATGCCATTTTTAGCCATCATACTCTATCTTCATTTTGCTTCTTGACTTCAATGCAAACATAGGAGAAAATATCAAAAAACAAAAAGTCTTTGGAAAATAGGATTGAAAATTAAGCAACAAAGGATTCAAAAGTACAATCGTAGACTACTCAGATGTGTTTTGCTTGCATATCATGAATTCTTTCTTCAAGAGTCTGAAAGCATTGGACATGGCAATGACCAAAAGCAAAACAACAACAAGAAAGTTTATTGTAATGAGTTGGAAAAGATAGACTTTTGTCTAAGGTCAGTCAGACCTGTTAACTATCAAATACGTCTATTTCTTCTTTTCTAAAACTTTGATGAGAATGATGTACAAATGAAACTGGAATGTCTTTAATGAAAATAAAAGAAAGGAACAAAAGTTTTATTAATGATGGTAATAATGAATCAGTCAGTCAACAAGAAATAATGGTAGTCCCTCCCTCAAGGAACTTACATTCTGATAGAAGGCAATTCATGAAGAAGAGCTAGGAGGATGGTGGTTGTGGTTGTGAATACATATGGCAATTTGTTATTTTAGAAATGGATGGGAAGGGATGTGGACTCCTGATTCCAGGCAACAGAAAATGAAAGTTCATCTAACTATCAGAACACAGGGTGACTGAGCCAAGAACGACATTGAATCACATCTACTCAATCAAAACTACTGCAATAAAATATCGAATACCTTTATCTCAACAGACCTACATACAATTTAATTTTATTCTCTAGATCACTGAGAAGCATAGAAATATTCTGTTCAATACATTCTTAATGGTTAATTCAGTTGATCTTTAACCAACTTAAGTAATGAATCATCATTGCCTTTAGGCGTCTCATTTAACAATCATAAATTAAGAATAAGTTATAGCTATTCATTGAGAAAATGTATGAAAATGTGTTTCAAATTGAAATACAAATTACAGGAAAGAAAAACCAGCTTGTTTTCTTCCAATGAGGTCATTGTTTTTGTCACATTGAAAGTTTTTATAAACAAGTGAAATATAATATTTTGTTAATGTTCTGGTGTTTTTATATCATGGCCATTTATGTTGTATCAGCTGTTACTATAATGTAAATATATTAAGGTTTTAAAAAAAGTCATGGAAATCTACATAAGAATTCATAATTTTTTTATCATAAAGTGTCAAAAACAGTACTTTTCTGGGTGATAAGAAACGTGCAGTTCCCATTTATAGTTAAAAAAGGAAGAATACTTAGGCCTCCTACATATCATTGCATCACAGTAAGGTGGACACTATCCTAATTTCCTGTGAACCACCAACAAGAACAGGAAGGTAAGATATGACACTTAAATTATCACTAAAACATTTGAAGAATATTAGGAACAATGTCAAGTTTTGGTGTGATTTTTATATAATCGGGAGGGTAATCGTTATGTAGAATAATTAATAATCAGAATCAAATGTGGATTTAAATTCTAGCTCTATTACTTGCTATTGGTTTTGTGAAAAACATATAAGCTCCTTGCACCTCAATTTCCTCATCTGAGAATGAAATTAAACATATTTGTGTAAAGGCGCTGGCACTGGTGTGAAGTAGACTTTGACTATGGATGATTTTCCATCTTCTGTTGTTTTTTCCTTTTGGAATTCTTTTTTATTTTAATTTCTTTCAAAATATTATTTATTTATTTAAGCATTTTTTAAAATTTTGATTTCCAATTTTTTTCTCTTCCTGCCCTGCCCCCGCATTGATAAGGGGAGCAAAATGATATTAATTATATAAGTGAAATCACACCAAATATATTTCCATATTATCAATATTGTAAAAAAAAGAAGCCAAAAATATAGAAAGTGAGAAAATTATACTGTGATTTGCACAGAGCTCATCAGTTCTCTCTCTGGAGGTGGATTTCATTTTTTCATCATGAGTTCTTTGGATTGCCTTGAATCATTGTACTGATTGGAATAGCCAAGTCTTTCACACTTTATCATCATTACAACATTGCTATTACTGTGTACAATGATCTCCTGATTCTTCTCACTTCAAATTGCATCCATCCACATAAAGCTTCTTGTGGTTTTTTTTTTTTTTCTGAAACTACCTGCCTTCATTATTTCTTATAGCACAATAGTACTCCATCAAAATCGCATGCCACAACATTTTCACTACGTACTCAAATGATGAGTACCCACCAAATTTCCAATTCTTTGCCACCACAAAAATAGCTGCTATAAATATTTTTGTGCATAAAGGACCTTTTCCTTTTCTTTTTTTTTTTGTTCTCTTGGGTATAAACTTCGTAGTGTTGATGCTGGGTCAAAGGGCATGCACAGTTTTATAGGCCTTGGGTTGTAGTTCCAAATTGTTCTTCAGAATTTTTAGACAAGTTCACAAGTTCAAAATTCCACCAATAGTTTATTAGCGTACATAGTTTCACTCATCACTTCCAGCATTTGTCATTTCTGATATGTGTGAGGTGGTACCTCAGAGTTGTTTTAGTTTCCTTTCTCTAATCAATAGTGGTTTAGAACCTTTTTTTCATTTGATAGCTTGGATTTCTTTTCTGAAAACTGTCTGTTCACATCCCTTGACCATTTACCAATTGAGAAATGGCTCTTGTTCTTATCAATTTGATTCTGTTCTCTTTATTTTTGAGAAATAAGGCCTTTATCTGACAAACTTGATCCCATTTGGGGTTTTGTTGGCAAAGATACTGAAGTGGTATACCATTTCCTTTGCCAGCTAATTTTACAAATGAGGAAACTGAGGCAAACAGGGTTGAGTGACTTGCCTAGGGACATACAGCTAGTAAGTGTCTGAGGCTAGATTTGAGCTCGGGAAGAAGATTCTTCCTGAGACCAGGCCTAATACTTTATCCACTGTACCACCTAGATATCCTATCCTAGAACATAATAAGTGGTTATGAAATAGTCTAATGCTCTGTCTGTCTTTCTATCTGTCTGACCATCCTGGTATGGACTAAAAGTGCTTTCTTGTCCTATTAACTTAGAAGAGCTTGGCCCTAGTAATA
The DNA here is from genome assembly GCF_900497805.2 of Vombatus ursinus. NCBI lineage: Eukaryota > Metazoa > Chordata > Mammalia > Diprotodontia > Vombatidae > Vombatus > Vombatus ursinus. Next base: position 16,221,212 of record NW_020954687.1, read on the forward strand.
GATTATAACAATTGTAACTAACTTTAGAGAGTCAGCCTGCCAAGTTATCCATGGTATGTCACGTTTATTGTCTCTGCAACTCAAAAAGGTCATCTTCTAAGTCACTGAGTGTTTGTGCAGGAATACCCACAAATACTAATGAAATCACAGATTCTTGAAATAAGTCAATTGATTTCTTGGCAGTCAAACAGTGAGTCAACAAGAATTTATCGAACATTTACTATGAAAAATGCTAGTGCTTGGTAATTAATTATAGAGTCATAGGATCATAGATCCATGGCTAGAAAAGACCTTATATATCATATAATCTAACCTTCTTTGTTTTACAGGAGGGAAAAGATACTTGTTAAAGGTATTATATTACCCTGGATTTGAGCTCAGATCCAATAATTCCATGTTTAGTACCACAAATTCTACACTCTTTTCAGTACAGTAGTAAGAATGTCAGGGGGCTGGTGATGCCAGAAGGCATAGAGGTGAGATGAGTCTCTATAGTGATATAGTTAGCCTGTAGGTCAAGACCATAAAGGTAGTGCCAAAGCAAGGCACAGAAGTAGCTTGCAAATACCAGGCATGGTGAAAAAGCATAAGGATTTGCAAGAAATTGACATGGAAGAGTCAATGAAGGAGGGAGGGGGAAAGAATTAACTGACAGTCTCAACCCTGCAAAAATTTTCAATCTAGTAAATTAGGAAGTGACCAGAGGAGTTTCTATCTTGAGTAAAAGGTACATAAACAGAAGCAACTTAAGGAAAGGCTATCAGAACTCTTCTGAGTGGTATTAACAATTAATAGATGATCTCAAAATTTTGATAAAGGATCTTTGCCACCCAGTCATGCTATATACAAATTCTATTTCCTCACTTGTATATACAAATCTAAGTTTCCCACAGTTATTTCTCTCTCTCCCTTTCTCTGGTTTCATTTCACAATGTCCTTCTTCCTAAAACTAGTGCATTGAATACATATATTTTATAACTTCAAGTTAATTAAACTTAACATTTCTGAGAACATAATTTTTTTTTTCACAACGTCTTTCATAACTGGAGATGCCCACAGAAGGATGTGACAAAGCCAGAATTGGATATCATTGCTGAAATCTTGGAGAAACTAAATAGTCTGCATAAAAAAAAAGTGATTTCAATTAATCAATCAAAAAACATTTATTAGGGGCTGCTAGGTGGTGCAATGGATAAAGCACTGACCCTGAAGTCAGGAGGACCTGAGTTCAAATATGGCTTCAGACCAACACTTGACACTTACTAGCTGTGTGACCCTGGGCAAGTCACTTAACCCCAATTGCCTAAAACAAACAAACAAACAAACAAAAAAGAAACATTTATTAAGCACCTACTCTATGTCGGGCACTGTTCTAAGTACTGAGGCAAAAGATAGTTCCTGCCCTCAAGGAGCTTACAATCTAATAGGGGAGAGAGCATGCAAACTAAAATAAACAAAGCAAAAGATACAGACAAAGCAAGAGAGAGATTGGGCAAGGCATCCAATAAGAGATGGACTTTTATTTGGGACTTAAAGGAAGCTAGGGAAGCCAGTAGGTAGAGATGAAGAGGGAGAAAATTTCACACAGGGGGCTAGCCTGAGAAAATGCCCAGGGATGAGAGATGGAGAATCTTATTTGAGGAACAGCCAAGAGACCAGTGTCACTGGATAGACGAGTACACGGTAGGGAGCAAGGTGCAAGAACACTAGAAAGGTAGGAGAGGGCTAGGTTATGAAGGTCTTTGAACATGAAACAGGGTTTTGTATTTGATCCTGAACACGACAGGTAGTCATTGATGTTTATTGAGTAGGGTATGATGTGGCATGATCAGACCCATGCATTACGAAAACCACTTCTTTAGCTAAAGGATGAATGGATCGGAGTGGGAAGACACTTGAGGCAGACAGACTCATTAGTAGGATATTGCAATAGTCTAATAACTAATTTTAATAGTAATTATTACACAAAATAGAATAATCCATGCTTTAAAAGTAATAGTTAATATTTTGAGATTAAAGTATAATGCGGAGCTATTTTTTTGAGACATTAGGGTGTGTCTGGACATACCTGTGACTGAAGTGTTTTGAGCAGTTCAGTGACAGCCATATCTTGGGAAAACTATTATTGCAGATCTGTAAAGAAAAGATTGCAGGAAGAGAGACTAGAGCCAGGGAGACAAATTACAAAGCTATTTGAAACGATTTTGATGAGTGATAATGGGGACTTGGCCAAGTGAGAAGAAAGAAGGTAAAGCCTATGAAGATAATGTGAAGGAAGATTTGCTAGGATATCAGGATCAGGGGTGAGAGAGACAATGCTGAGATTCTGATCCTTCATTAATGGGAAAATAAATGATGATTCACTGAAAAGAAAAATAGAAGTGTGGAGGAGAAGAAGGGTTTGGGAGAAATTTTAACAATTTTTTGATATGTTGACTTTTCACTTCTGATTGTATAATTACATGGAGACTTTCAGTAGGCAAGTAGAAATGTGTGTCTTGAGTTAGGAGGGAGATTAAAGGATGTATATAGATTGGGAAACATCTACATTTAGATGAGTTTAAACATAAGGGAACAAGAAAGATAGTAGAGAGGCCAAGAACAGGGATGTAGAAAGACCCTCTAGTAGTAGACTGTGAGATCCTTGAGATTAGGGACTTTTTACAGGGGGAGGGGGGTGAGGAGGGTGGGAAACTATGCTATTTGTGCATGCCTAGCACTTAGAATAGTCTCTAGCACATAATAGACAATTAATGCTAGTTGACTAATTGGGGACAAGATTTGTATGATGAACTAGGAAAGAAGCCTGAGAAAATGATAAGACAGTTAAGACAAGAATCAAGAAAACTATTTCACTGAAATGATTGTCCGGGAGACAAAAGAGATGGTTACAATGTTAAAAGGTGTAGAAAGGGGAAGGAGGATGAAGACAGACTGTCATTACATCAAACAGTTCATAATTTTTAAAAGAACAGTGTCAGTAAATTGGTGGGGTCAGAAGCCAGATTACCAAAAAATGTGGTGAATGACTGGGCCATAATGAAATGGAAACAGAGGTAAAAAAAAAAAATGATATCTAGAAGTTTCGTTGTAAAAAGTAGGACAAATATGGGATGATAGCTTGAAGGTATGACAGGGTCTAGGGCAGATTTATTTACTTGTGTGTATGCATACTTATTTGTTCGTTTGAAATAAGGAAGATTTTGGCATGTTTTTACATGTTTTTTGGGAAAAAATCCAATAGGTAGAAGGAGATCAAAGCTAAGACAGAGACAGAAAATGTAATTGGGGGGAGGAAGTAAGGAGAAGAGTTAACTCTCCCATGAAGGAATGCACTGATATATCTCAAACCCAGGTCTAGGGGACATGGAGAAGAACAGTCTTAACCTTGCATCAGTGTGCCAGTCACCTAATCTCTCCACATCAGTTTCTTTTTATCTAAAATAAGTGATGGTAATAATAAATGATATATGTTGTCCCTAAGGGACATATACACAATAATAACACGTACACACACAAATATAATACTTATGGATTTACAAAGACCTTTAGATCAACCCTAAGAGTGAAATAATACAAATAAAGGCTATTTGTAAAGTGCTACATGAATTTATATGAATTTGAGGGTAATCAATGGACCTCTAACCCATCAGTGACATAGGGAGTGTCTACCCTAAGAATGTGAAGATTTCACTTAGCCGGAGGGAATAGGCTGAGGTGAACAAATTTTTCCAACAGGTCATGAGGGTGGATGAAGCAGGCGTTGTAGAATGCTTAAAGCTTGGTCAGACATAGAAGACTCCAAGGTCATCCATTGACAATCCTCTTGACTTTTGTTTTCCCCTGGACTGTGATAAGTCTGGGAGAGAGAGTGAAGTTAACAGCTTTACTAAACTCTGCCTCACTTGAATCCAATTTACATGTGAGTCAAAAGACATCCCCCATATGAATTTAAGTTACTATTATTCCTTGCTTATACAGGTATCTAAAATTCATAATAGTCAATAAATATTTATTAAGCAAGGCACTATGCTAAGCCCTGGGAATAGAAATTCACTGTCCTCGAAGAGCTTGTACTCTAATGAGATAGGACAACAAAAAAGGAGACTCAAAAGTAGGTATGGTGCTGGAGACGGGGCATGACGGAAAAATCCAGAAGAGTTGCAGCAAGGAGGGAAATGATGGCTAGTCTGGGCTCCTTCCTTAACTGTAGATTCTGGCAGGAACTTTCTATCCTCCAGTAGGGGGGGAAGGCCCACTGAGAGGCAGAGGGAACTTATGAGGTATGAACTCCAGGGCTGAAGTGGTATTTCAGGGTGATAAGTTTTTTGGGAGAATAATGGAGAAGTCTAGAGGAGTGCATCTAGGTGGTAAATGAAGACCAGTAAATATCCAAATCTAAAATCCACATTAATTTGTTCAATAAGTGTGAATTATTAAATCTTCTAACATAGCAACTCTGAAAAGTTGTTACTCTTATATTTTATTTTTCTTAAATGAAGCTGTGAAACCTAATTTATATTCTAATAATGTGTAAAACAGTATGGCATAGGGACAGAGAAGTACAGCCTTGAGGCCACATTGGCTCTTTAAGGATCTAAAATGCAGCCCTTTGACTGAATCCAAAATTCACAGAAGAAAAAGAAAAAAAAAAAACAAATCCTAGGGGATTTGTTCTGTGAATTTGGATTTACTCAAAGGGCCTCACATTAGGACCTAGAGGACTACATGTGGCCTTGAGGTCACAGGTTCCCCACTACTGGACTAGAAATCAGGAATATCCAGGTTTATATTTAATCTCAGATATATATTAGTTGTGGGAATGGTGACAAGTTTCTTACCCTTTCAGAACCTCAGTCATTCTCACCTGTAAAATGTTAGTAATAACAGCACCAACCTCAAAGAATTGTATCATCAGATGAGACAATGTATGTAAAATACTTTAAAATGTGTTCATTGACATGTGAACTCATTTAAGGGAAGCTTTGTTAACTCTAGTAGATACTCAAGTGTGAACAAGCATTATCTTATGATCCAGGATACTTCAGTTTGAACTTCATATTTTTAGACCAAGTCATTTAAAAAAAAAACAACTAAAAATATATATTTGAAACAAGTTATCCTTTAAATCATATAATGTCTCATTTTGCTTTACTTCTTTTTGGGAAGGAGTTTTAGTACATGTAACAATTTCTAAAGATTATAATAAAAAGAATAAACTTTTTATCACTAAAATAAGACACGAAAAAACACAGTGTATAAAAATTGAGACTTTTAAGAACAAAAATCAGTCCTTTTATCTGAGAAAAAAAACGAAGCTTCCAAGTACATGTATCCATGAAGGGTTATGTCGGCTATTATTATGGCTGATGAGGTGTTTTTACTGTCAGAACAGCTGATGACCGAGCAATGGATAGAATTGCAAATAATCAATCCAGCAATGTCTGCTTATTTTTATCCTTTAGATGATTAGACCAGACAAACCACTGACAATCAGATCTATTGTTCATTCATTGACTGGTGAATAGTCAATAGTGGCTATGATTCCTTGACTGGGAAGAGACAATGGATTTCAAAAGATGATGGTATTCAATGCATCATGCATAATGTATATATGCTTTTATTAAAATAAGACCATCATCTTCCTCCTGTTGACATCTAACTATAACAAGAATATTAAGTTGGCCCAGGTAGAACTGTCTACAATTGAAAAAGATACTGATTAGCTGTTCAATGTTGGATGTCTGTTAACATTCACTATGAAGGTGAATTGATTCTATTTGGCCTATTGTGTACCTAGCAAAACTTCACTTACCATTTCCTGCAGTGAGAACATGATTTTGCCCTCTCATTTGCCCTGTCACCTTTGACAACAGTTAGGTTTTTAAGACCATATTTTAAGACTTCATATTTCTACACTAGAATTGACCAAGATTATGAACATTGCTATCTCAGTACAGTAAAGACAGCCTGATTTATATGGCATCAAATCAAGGTGAATTTCTTATTGGCAGCTTGAGTTAGTCGACGTATGAGATTTGACTAACATGGAATGCAACACTACAAACAGTTATGAAATTTATCAATACATACTAATAATTAAACAACAAAAAGGACATCTGAACACATGAGAATGATGTGACTTTTTTTCTTCTGAAAGAAATAATGATTTCTACAATCTCATAGACTATTTCCATATTAGGTGGAAAGACTATTAGGCTTAGTTTCAGGAAGACCTGAGCTTGAATCCTGCTTCTAACATTTACTAGTTATATGACCTTGAACAAATGATGACAAACTTTCCTCTGCCTTAATTTCATCATCTGTAAAATGAGGACAATAAGAACATCTTCATAAAATCAAATTAGATGATATACGTAAAAACCAGATTCAAATGGTTATTATTATTACTCTTATTATTACCAATGACACATTGTTGAAAAGAGAGCTGGATGAGGCTTGGATACTGTATGTGTGGATAGGACAGAGTTTTTCTTTACTCCAGAGGAAGTTCCTTAGGAGGGGATAGATTGTACATAGAGTAATATTTATTATTATATCACATAATGTGATATAATAATAAACATAAGAATCCTCCAAAAGGTAAAGGTTTTAGAACTCTAGACATTAAAATGTTATTTGTTGTTATTGTTGTTATCTAGACCTGTGACTTCAGTGTAATATAGATTTCTATTGTGAATAAACTCCTGCCAATTCAGATCAACTCCTGTCCTCTAATACTCTTAGAAAGTTGCCTTTGGTTGCCTGAGAAGGTAAGTGACTTGTCAAAAAGCAGCATGGAGTGCCCTCATCAGAGAAGGTTCTGTGCTTTATGAGCAAAGCAGAATTGAAGTAGCTCAAAGGAAATACGAGATGCACCAATTTAGAGAATCCACCCCAAATGTGTACATGGACTACTTGTCCCCAAGCTGTGGTAAAGCATTCTGAACTCACATTGATCTGATCACTCACAGTCAAGACGCACCATAACTTGACTCTAGCATAATGATGTCATTTTTGTCCTTTTAGAGAGTGAAGGACAACAACCGATAACCAAGGGTTATACAACTAGAATGTATGGGAATTGAAATCAGATCATCTCAACTTCAAAGCCAGCTCTCTATCCACTCCTCCATATTGCCTCTCAAGATTTCATGACTGTAGCAAAATACTGCTTCAATACACTATTTTTGGGGGGTTGCAGTGCCCAGAGTCACACAGTTAGTGAGTGTTATATGTCTGAGACCACATTTGAACTCTGGTCCTCCTGACTCTAGGGCCAGTGCTCTATCCACTGAGCCACCTAGCTGCCCCTTCAATACACTATTTTGGGTTTAGCAAACTTAGAACAATATGTAGGGGAGAGGAAGATAGTAAGTTCCTTGTGGGCAGGAGATATTTAAAAAAAAAAAAGATCACTGTATGTTCCCAAATCTTGTATAGTATCTTGCATTAACAAATGTTTATTGAAATTATTTTGAAGATCATTTTATTATTAACATTACCAATAATAACAACTAACATTTATACACTGCTTTAAGATTTGTAAAGCACTTTAAATATGTAATTATTTTACATCTTAACAACAATACTATTTGGTTGGTGCTATTGTTATCTTTGTTTTATAGATGATGAAATTATGGCTTAGAGTGCTTAAGCGACTTGCTTAGGCAGTCAGTCAGTTAATAAATATTTTTAAAGCATTTATTAAATGTCAGCTGCTGAGTTAAGTATGGAGGACAAAGAAAGGCAAAAGCAAACAAGCATCAAAACAGCCTTTACTTTTAAGGGGCCTATATTCTTTTTGTTTTGTTTTGTTTTTTGTTTGTCATTTGGTTAGGCAATGGGCTTAAGTGATTTGCCCAAGGTCACACAGCTAGTAAGTGTTATGGGTCTGAGGCCAGATTTGAACTCAGGTCCTCCTGAATCCAGGACTGGTGCTCTATCCATTGCATCACCTAGCTGCCCCAAGAAGCCTACATTCTAAAGAAGACATTCTAAAGATTCCAAACATCTAGGTATGCACAAGATACATACATGATAAATTCCAGATAATCTCAGAAGGAGATTGTTTGCCTTAAAGGAAGGCGCTAGCATTAGAGGGGACTGGGAAAGGCTTCTTGCAGAAAGTAGAATTGTAACTGAGACTCAAAGGAAACCAGAGAAACCAGGAGATAGAGATGAGGAGGGAATGAGTTTCGGTCATAGAGAAGAGCCAGAGAAAATTAACAATCCAGAGATGGAGTGTCTTCGGTGAGGAACAGCAAGGAAAACAGTGTCACTGAATCATAATAGTTAATAAATGATATTTTTATGGTATAATAGTGAATGACTATAATATAAAGCCATTTTAATTGCACTTTGAGGTTTACAAAGTGCTATTCATATGTTGTCTCATTTGATCCTCATAAAAACCCTACAATATAGGTCCTGTTATTAACCCCCATATAACATATGAAGAAACTGAGATAGAGGTCAAGTAACTTGCTTAGGGTCACATAATTAGTTGATGTGTGAGGTAGGGTTTGTACTCAGGTTTTCCCGACTCCAAGTCCAGCACTCTTACTCACTCTACCACCAAGCTGCCTAGAGATTATGTTTATGTGGAGGGTGGGGATGGAGGAGTAACTTTCACAAGACTGGAAAGGTAGGAAGGGATTAAGTTATGAAGGATTTTAAAAGATAGAAAGAGGATTTTATATTTGCATGTGGCAGTAATAGGGAGCCATGGAAGTTTGTTGTGTAGGGAGGGTAACATGGTCAAACCAATGCCTCAGAAAGATCAATCTGGCAGCTGAGAGAAGAATGAACTGGAAGAGCGAGAAACTTGAGACAGAAAGATGAACCAGAATGCTACATAAAGGTGCAGTTGTGAGGTGCTGTGGGCCTGTTGAAGGAAATGTTCGAAGGGAGGGTGGTGGGAATGTTGGAGAGGAAGAATCATATATGAGAAATGTTGAGAAGATTGTATGGATAAGGCTTGACAATAGATTAGATGTGGAGAAGGATGGAGGAAGGAGGATCAAGAGAGAGTTTTGAGTTGAGTATGACACCTACTTTGTGTACCTCAGTAATTGGGAGGATGATGGTGCCTTAGAGAGCAATAGGGAAGTTTGCCTAGATTCAGTTAGTAAGAGTGAGAACAGGATTTGAATCTGGGACTTTCCAATGCCAAATCAAGCACTATCCATTATGCCATATTATTTGTTGATTTTATACTCCTCTCTTAATCTAGCATTATTTATTTAGGAAAAAAAAAGAAGGCAATAATCACATGTAAGAACTTCATTGTAAGAACCTAGCCTATGTGCCTTTTATATATAGAAACAGGAAAAAAAAAACTGTGACATAGGAAAAGTAAATTAGTCCAAGGAAGTTATTCTCATAATACAGTCACATGACATGCCCAGGATGACATAGATAAGTATCTCTGATGGAGTAAGTGTCAGAGATTAACTTTGAACCCAGGTCTTCCTGGCTCTAAGACCAAGATTAGTGAATCAAACCATCCTTTAATTGTTTATGATTTATTTTCAGTTTCTGATAGCCATACCCTTCTTTGCCATTGGGTTACCATTGAGTCTACCATACTCCTTTTTCCACTCCCTCTAGGGCTTAAATGTGGTCTTCCCTTATCTTAGACATAGCTGCATCCATGATTTTTCAGTTCCTTCTGGCAATTAGGAAAAACCTACTGATAAGGAGTTATATTTAAATACATACACACACTCACACATGCATACACATACACACACACATATATATACATACATACACACATGTAAAAACATACATGCAAAACGAAAGATACTGAATCTTGATTTTTTTTTCAATTTTTGCTCAGATGGGTTATGTCACAGATGATATATGTATATCAATAAAATGTTCCTGTGTAATATGGGTAAGTAAATTGTTCAAATGCTGAGAAAAAAAATATATTAACAAAAGGCATACTCAGTGATGTTGAAATTATTTATTTTCCATGAGAAAGAAAAGCAACAACAACAAAAAGTGAAAATAGTGTGCTTTGATTTGCATTTAGACTCCATAGTTCTTTCTCTGGATGACGTTAGCATTTTCCATCATGAGCCTTTGGAATTGTCTTGGATCATTGTATTGCTGAGAAGATCTAAGTCTGTTATAGTTAATCATTGCACGGTGGTGTTGTTACTTTGTGAAGTGTTCTGGTTCTGCTCACTTCACTCAGCATCAGTTCATGTAAGTCTTTCCATGTTTTTCTGAAATCTGCCTGCTCGGGAATTTTTTTCTTTTGAAACTGCTAAATGACACATGCATCTGAGAATGCAATTTTTATCTGCACAACAATTTCTGAAATTGTCGACAGGTTCTGGCATATGGCATTAAAGAATTGGTCAAATGTTGTCTGTACTGAATGGAACATTTAAAGCATTGACATATAATACAACTACAAATTATTTGGGGCTTGTTTGTATATTTCAAATGGTGGCATATTTGTGGCCTTTATTATTCAGATAATGGTTTCATTTCTCTACTTATTTTATATTCAAGTAAACATAAAAAGAGACTGTTATAAGCACAATGTAAGACTAAGATTTAATTCATAACAAGAGATGCCTAAGGCATTTCAAATAAAATGTAATGAAAGCTTTTCAGTTTCAGTGCAGCTAATTCTAAACTCCTCATAGTATATTGTGCTATTCATGCAATCTGAGGGTCTCACTGACCCTCATGGAGACTGTGTAGCTTTTGTGTTTTTTCCCATTTTATTTTTGAGGAAGTTGACATTCAGATACATTAGATGACTTTGCTAATATCATACGCTTAGCAATTGGTCTAGCTGGGATTTGAATATATGTCTTCTGATTTTAAGGCCAAAATTCCTTCTGCCACAATATCTTGGTAGGAACTCTCTTGTAAGAGTTGGGAGAACCATATAGTAATCCTAGGTCTGCCTCTGATTAGTTTTCTGGGCTTAGGCAAATCAATAAGCTTACCTAAGTCTCACTTTCTTCATCTGGAATATGAAGGAAGTGAACTAGATATTTTTTAAGGTCTTTTCCAGCACTAAAATTCAAGTTACTTTTGGTGACTTTCCTAAGATCAGGAATGAAGCAGAAAGTTTACCATTTTTCCAAATTTCTTTTTCCTTAGTTTCTTTCACTAAAGATCTACTCCAATGTATCTCTGGGGCTAGGGAGTTAACTTTAGACTATGTGGTTATTCACAGAATCATTGTGTTATCATGCGGTAGAACATACTCTTTTGGGTTCTACAAAGCTGAAAAGGCTTCAAGTGCCTCTGTTTCTTCATCGTTAAATGGGAGATAATGATACCTATTATGAACTTTCCCAGATGATTGAGAGACATTTGCCTTCAAATGCTATGTATATGGTAGTTATTGTTATTAATTTTGGCCATGGAGCAAACTGTACCTGTTGCCTGAGGTTCCATCAAGCTAAGTACTTTGAAATTCATCAAATGAAGGTTGGCAATGAAGAGATTAATCTTTTTTTTTATCTTAATGATTCATGAAATATACAAAAATGCAAAATAGCCGTCAGTCCTGTACAGTTTCTTTCTAATTATTTGTCAATGTTGTACTCCCTAGAATATGAATTCCTTGAAGGCAGGGACTATCTTGCTTATTTCTACTTATAGCCTCGATGCTTAGCACAGTGCCTTGCACACAACGCATACAATAAGACCTTAATAAACGCTTTTTCACTCATTCACTCAGAGGATGCTAAGAATGTCAATTCTAATTCTGTGTACAAATGGTAATTTAATTAATGATTTTCTTAATGTGAAATTCATCAAATTATAAACACTATGGCAAAGTTTTGGAGGAATTGTACCATCTTTATGTTGATATTTTAAAATATAGAAATGCAACCAGAAGTCATAAAAACATTGTAGCCAAATGCATGCATGGCCCACAGGTTCTTTTTGGAGAATTACATCTCAAATTCAGCATGTTCAAAGCAGAACTCATTATCTTTAACCCACAAACAACCCCATTACAGACAAACTATTACTATTGAGGGTGCTATGATTATTTCAGTTACCCAGGTTCATAACTTCAGGATCATTTTTGGCTTCTCACATTCACTCACCCTACATATCTAGTCAGTTATCAATCCTTGTCATTTTGACCTCCACAACACTTCTCATATAGATCCCTTTCTTTCCAGTCACTACATTAGTCCAGGCCCTTAACACCTCTTTCCTGGCTATTGCAATAGCCTTTGAATTGATTTCTCTCTCTGCCTCAAGTTTCTCCTCACTCTATTCCATCATCTACACAGCTTCCAATGTGATATTCCTCTTATCCTCCAACTTAATAAACTCCACTGGTTTCTAGTTATCTCCATGACCAAATATAAAACCACACATTTAGTGTTTAAAGCTCTTTACAACATTACCTTCTTTATTTTTCCAATTTTCTTTCACTCCTCTCCACATACTTCTATTTTGCTATCCTTTACATCTAGCCTTCTGATCTGACAGTTCCTGACATGTAACATTCTCTCTTTAATCTTTGTGCCTTTTCAGAGGCTATTGCTTATTCCTGAAATGTTCCTATGGAAGTGAATGTTGAAAACTAAAAATAAATCAATAAAAAAAATAAAAAATACAAATGTTAACAAAATAAAAATATTTTGAGTTCCAAATTCCCTCTCACTCCCCTCCCTCCTTTTAGAAGGCAAGCAATTTCATACAGATAATATCTGTAAAGTCATATAAAACATTTCAATATTATCCTTGTTCTAAAAGAAAACACAGTCCAAAAAAAAAGTAGAAAATTAAAGAAAATAAAAAGTAATACACTTTGATTCTCCTTTGGACTCCAGTTCTCTTTCTAGAGGTGGATAGTATTTTTCATCATGGGTCCTTTGGAATTATCTTGCATCATTATATTTCTTAAAATAGCTAAGTCATTCACAGTTGATCATCATGCAATTTTGCTGTTACTGTATACAATGTTCTCCTTGTTCTACTCACTTCACTTTGAATCCATCACTTCACTTACATTTACCTAGGTTTTTCTGAAATCATCCTGCTTATAATTTCTTTTTAAAATATATTTATTTAATATCATATTTCCCCTAATTACATGTAAAACAATTTTAACACTTTTTAATTGAGTTCCAAATCTTCTCCCTACCTCCCTCTCCTTCTTCTTCATTGAGAAGGCAAACAGTTTGATATAGGTTATACATATTTTCATATCAGTCATTTTGTGAAAGAAAACACAAACCAAAAAAAAAAAGAAAAATAAAGAAAATTTTAAAAAACGTATGCTTCAATTTGCATTTAGACCTCATTTGTTCTTTCTCTGCTGGTGGATAGCATATTTCATCATAAGTCCTTCAGAATTGCCTTAGATCATTGTATTGCTGAAAATAGGTGTCGTTCACAGTTGATCAACACAGATGATCACACAGGTGATCATCATACAATATTGCTGTTAATGTGTACAACATTGTGATTTTGCTCATTTTACTTTGCATTAGTTCATGTAAGTCTTTCAAGGTTTTTACGAGAGCATCATGCTCATTAATTCTTATAGTGCTATAGTTTTCCATCCTAATTCCATACTTGTTCAACTGTTCCCCAATTGATGGGCATCATCTGAATTTCCAAATCTTTGCCACTACAAAAACAGCTTCTGTAAATCTTTTTGTATGTATGTATTCTTTTTCTTTTTGTCTTCTTTTAAAAATCTCTTTGAGATACAGACCTAGTGGTAGTATTGCTGAGTCAAAGGATATGTGTGGTTTTATAGTCCTTCAAGTACAGTTCCGAATTGTGCTACAGAATTGTTGATTCCAAGGTGCTATTTTCTTCAGTATTTTTTTTTTTGGTGTCTCCTTTACCAAGTTGTTGACTTTTTTTTCCCATGATTTTCTTTCATCACTTTCATTTCTTTTCCCAATTTTTCTTCTATTTCTTGTCATGCATTTTCAAAATATTCAATATAATTATTTATTTTGATTACATTTATTTGTTATAAGGAAGCATAAGATTTGAGGATGAGGTGGAAGTAGTTACAAAATAATGGTGATTTAAAAAACATTAATAAAACATTTAAGAAGAAAAAAAGACAAAGATAAGGAAGATAGAAGATAATGAATGAGCAGCACCATCTTACAAAGCAATTAAAGGCAGTTGAAGAGAAAATGAATATTCAGAGACATTGGTGTGACATACAGCTAAGGCCCATCATCTTAACAGCATATGGAGATAAAACTAGATGAAAGGAAATAAGTCAATTTTAAATGGAAGAATTCTTCTGCAGTGGTCTTTTGTCATCAACAACTATACTGAAGAATATAATAATTTCCATATTGGTAAAGAACTTTAGGTTTTACAAAGCATAAATTATTATCCCCATTTAGTAGATGAAAAAATTGATTCTCAACATGATAAGATGGCTTGCTCAGGGCTACTTATTTCATAACCATTGGAGGTAGGATTCAAACCCAGTTCTGCTCCTTAATTTATGTTGAAGTTTCTTTCCTATTCCACTATTCTGGGCCTTTAGTAGAACTAACATATTTGGACTCTGCCATTTGAATTCTGTCTATATTACTTGAAGAGGTAGAAATAACTCTTAAAATAAAGAAGTAGGGAAAAAATGCTTGGGCCCAACAATAAGTGCAGAACAAATCAGTGATTGAATTGACTCAATTTTCAGGATTGTCAGGGATAGATTCGCATGATACTTTAAGGGGATGATGATTTCAAAATATTTACAAGATCATGTTTTCAATCATAAAATGGCAAATCATATATTTTGAAGAGTAGTAATGACAAGGAGGGAAGAAACTTCAGATTTTTAGTGATTTAGAGATTTAGATTTAGAGATTTTTAATATATTGAGTATTATGCATTTACATCCAATTTAGTCAGACTCTTACTTTGTCTCATTTGTGATGGGAAATTTTGTAACCAGATATCATTTTTTTTGAAAAAACAGCATATTTGTCAGAAGTGGCTAGAGACGCATAAGAACAGTCAATACAGTATAGTAGAAAGTACATTGGATTTGTAACCTAGGACAAGTCCCTTAAATTCTCTAAACCTTGATTTGTTATCTGTGAAATGGGGAAGTTGGACCAGATGAAAATGCTTTATTTGCAATCAGAGGACATTAGTTTGAATTATTACTCTGACATTCAGTACCTATGCAACATTAAGTAAATCACTATCACTCTTTGCCTCAGTTTCCTCATCTACAAAATGAGGGGTTTGGATTTGGTGACATCTAAGACCCTTTCCAGCTTGGTATTTCTGTTTACATCCTATGATTCTATAGTTTTATGTTTCTAATAACACATGGAGTTCTAAGATCCCTTATAGCTTTAAATTTATGATGCTCTGGTTCAAATGAAAGTGCAGATAAATCCTCACATAAGCCCTTATTCTTTATAACTAGAATAACATAACTTTTAGGCTTCTTTCAAGACTCATACTGAATATGAATGTAATTTTCTTTGAATGTTATATTTTTCCCTTACATGTCAAGACAATTTTCAGCATTCATTTTTACAAAATTTTGAGTTCCGTATTTTTCTCCCTCCCTCCCTCTCCTCCATTCTTCCAAAGATGGCAGGCAATTCGATATAGATTATACGTGTGCTATCATGTAAAATATATTTCCATATTAGTTGTAGTCATGGAAGAAGAAACAGATCAAAAGGAAACAAACCAGCTCAAGAACTATATGGACACAATTACAAAACACTTTTTATACAAATAAAGTCAGATCTAAACAACTGGAAAAAACATCAATGACCCATGAGTAGGCTGAGCTAATATAATAAAAATGACAATTCTATGTAAATTGATTTACTTATTCAGTGCTATACCAATCAGACTACCAAAAATTATTTTATAGAGCCAGAAAAAGTAATAGCAAGATTCATCTGGAAGAACAAAATGTCCAGAATATCCAGGTAACTAATGAAAAGAAATGTTAGGGAAGGTGGCCTCCCTGTACCAGATATAAAATTGTATTATAAAGCAGCAATCATCAAAACTACTTGGTACTGACTAGTAAATATAGAGTGGTGGATCAGTGGAATAGGTTAGGTACAGAAGACACAGTAGTCAATGATGGTAGTAATCTACTATTTGATAAACCCAAAGACCCCAACTTCTGGGATAAGAACTCACTATTTGACAAAAGCTGCTGGGAAAACTGGAAAAGAGTATGGCAGAAACTAGGCATAGATCAAAATCTTGTACCATATTCCAAAATAAAGTCATAATGGCTACACTATTTAGATAAAAAGGTTGATACTGTAAGCAAACTGGGAGAGCAAAGAATAGTTTATCAGCCAGATTTATAAAGAACAGAAGAATTTATGGCCAAACAAGAAATAGAGAACATTATGAAATGCAAAATAGATATTTTTGATTATATTAAATTGAAAAGTTTTTGCACAGACAAAGCCAATGCAACCAAGATTAGGAGGGAAGTGGAAAACTGGGAAAGAATTTTTACAACCAGTCTCTCTGATAAGGGCCTCATTTCTAAAATATATAGAGAACTAGTTCAAATTTATAAGACTAGAAGTCATTCCTCAATTGATAGGTGGTCAAAGAATATGAACAGGCAGCTTTGAGATGAAAAAATTAAAGTTATCTATAACCATATGAAAAAATACTTTAAGTCATTATTGATTAGAGAAATGCAAATCAAAACAACTCTGAGGTACCACTTCACACCTATCAGATTGACTAACATGGCAAAACAGGAAAATGATAAATGTTGGAGAAGATATGGGAAAAGTGGAACACTAATGCATTGTTGATGGAGTTGTGAAATCATCCAACCATTTTGGAGAGCAATTTGGAACTGTGCCCAAAGGGCTATAATAATGTGCATACCCTTTTACCCAGAAATACCACTTCTAGGTCTGTATCCCAAAGAAATCACAAAAATGAGAAAAGAACCCACATGTGCAAAAAAGATTTATAGCAGCTCTTTTTGTGGTGGCAAAGAATTGGAAATTGAGAGGATGCCTATCAACTGGGGAATAGCTGAATAAGTTGTGGTATATGAATGTAATGTATTAGTATTGTGCTATAAGAAATGATGAGCAGGCAGACTTCAGAAAAACCTGGAAAGACTTGCATGGACTGATGCTGAATGAAGTTAGCAGAACCAGGAGAACATTGTACACAGTAACAACCACTTTGTGTGATGACTAACATTGATAGACTTAGTTTTTCTCAGCAATACAATGATCCAAGGCAATTTTAAAAGTCTTCTGATGGAAAATATTATCCACTTCCAGAAAAAGAACCATGGTGTCTGAATGCAGATCAAAGCATACCATTTGATCTTTTTTTTTTCTTTCTGTTTTGTTTTGTTTCTTCTTTCTTGTGGTTCCTCCTATTGGTTCCAATTCTTCTTTACAACATGACTAATGTGAAAATATGTTTAATAGGAATGTATATGTAGAGCCTATATTAGATTGCATACTGTCTTAGGGAGGGAGGAGGGAAGGGAAGGTGATAAAATTTAAAATTCAAAATCTTGTAGTTGTGAATGTTGAAAACTGAAAATAAATTAATTAATTTAAAAAAAGGGAAGCAAATCACAAAAAATAAAAAAAGTGGACAAAATGTGCTTCAGAGTTCACTAGTTCTTTATCTGGATGTGGATAACATTTTCTTTTGTGAGTCCTTTGTACTTGTATTCTGGTTTTTGATCCACTCTGCTATATCTTTCTGCTTTATGGAGAGTTTGTCCTATTCACATTCACAGTTATGATTATTAACTGTGAATTTCTCTCTTTCCTATTTTTCTTCTTGTTTGTCTTCTCTCTCCTTTCACCCTTTCACTTCTCACCAGTGCTTTGTTTCTGTCTACCACCTCCTCTGATCTATCTGTCTCTTCTTCTGTCAGTTCCACCCCCTCTACCCTGCCCCTTTACTTAATCTTCTCCTCTCCTACATCCCTATCAGGTAAGATAGATTTCTATATTCAACTGATGGTGTATATTACTCCCTCTTTGAACCAATACTGATGAAGGCAAGTTTCAAGTGATGCCTATCACCCCCCCTCCTATCTTCCCCTCGACTGTAATAGGTCTTATGCACCTCTTCATGTGAAATAATTTACACCATTCTACCTCTCCTTTCCTTTTGCACTCAGTGTATTCCTCTTTCTTATCCCTTAATTATTTTTATGCCATTCCCTCAAATTTACCTTATACTCATACTCTCTGTCTATGTATATTCTTTCTAGCTATATTAACAGTCATACAATTTTTAAGAATTATAGGGATCATCTTCCCACATATGGATGTCAATAGTTCAACTCCATTGAGTTCCTTATGTGTTATTTTTCCCTTTCTCAGTTTCTCTTGGGTCTTGATATTGGAGGTGAAATTTTTGGCTTGATTCTGATTTTCTCCTTATGAAAGCTTGAAATTCTTCTATTTCTTTGATCATTTTTTCCCTTGATGTATTATGCTTAATTTTTTCCAGTTAAGTGATTCTTGGTTGTAGTCCTAGTTCCTTTGCCTTCTGGAATATCAAGTTTCACAGCCCCAGATCTTTCAATGTTAGAACTACAAAGTCCTATATAATCCTGAGTATGGCTCCCCAATATTTGAATTGTTTCTTCTGGCTATGTACAGTATTTTTTCCTTGACCTGATAGTTCTGTAATCTGGTTATAATGTTTGTTGGAGTTTTTATTTTGGGATATCTTTCCTGGTGTGATGGGTGGATTCTTTCAATGCCTATTTTATCCTCTGGTTCCAGGATATCAGGACAGTTTTCCATGATAATTTTTTGAAAGATGCTGGTCCTCCTTTTGATTATGGCTTTAAGGTAATTCAATGAGTCTGACATTGTCTCTCCTGGATTTATTTTCCATGTCAGTTATTTATCCTATGAGGTATTTTCCCTTTTCTTCTATTTTTTCATTCTTTTGAATTTGTTTGATTTATTCTTCATGACTCATAGAGTCATTGGCTTCCACTTGCCCAATTCAAACTTTTAAGGAGTTGTTTTCCTCAATTAACTTTTGTACTTTCTTTTCTGTTTGGCCAACTGTACTCTTTAAGGAATTGTTTTCTTTAGTCAATGTTTGTATCTCCTTTTCCATTTGGCCAATTCTACTTTTTAAGCAATTGTTTTCTTTTTCCAAGCTGTTAACTATTTTTTTTCATAATTCTCTTGCATAATTTTCATTTCTTTTCCCAATTTTTCTTACATGATTTTAAAGCTCCTTTTTGAACTCTTCCATGACTTCTTTCTGGGACTGAGACCACTTTCCATTTTCCTTTGGAGTTTTGCTCAGAGGTGTTTTGTTGTCCTCTTCTGAGTTTGTTTCTTGATCTTCCTTGTCACCACAATAACTTTCTACAGTCAAATTCCTTTCAGAACCTCCATTTTGAAGAAATGCCCTGGCTATTCATCCTTTACTATTTTCCCAACATTCTTCCTGACTCTGACTTTGCCACCATGTTTCAGAGGCCTTCTAACCCTGGGAGATCCCTCCATCTCTGTAGTCTTCTCACCCAGGGAGATTTCTCCATTCCTGTAGCTCCCTCTGCTTATTGATAAGTCCCTCCCATAAGCTCCATTTTGAGGATGTACCAGGCTAGATAGCACAGAGGATAGAAGGCTTGTCTTAGAGTCAGGAAGACTCATCTTCCTGAGTTCAAATCTGGCCTCAGACATGTATTAACTGTGTTACCCTGGACAAGTCACTTAACCCTATTTGCCTCAGTTTCCTCATCTATAAAATGAGCTAGAGAAGGAAATGACAAACCACTCTGGTATCTTTCCTTTGTTTCTCCTGAATATATTTTCCAGGTCAGTTGTTTATCCCATGAGGTGTCTTCCATTTTCTATTTTTTTCATTCTTTTGAATTTGTTTGATTGATCTTGATGTCTCATAGAGTCATTATCTTCCACTTGCCTAATTCTAACTTTTAAGGAGTTGTTTTCTTCAATTAGCTTTTGCATTATCTCATCTTTGATCCCGAATGGGATCACAAAGCATCAGAAACAACTCAAATATGACCAAATAACAACAACCTGGCCAATCATCCTTCAGTTTTCCCAGTCCCTCTACCCTCTGTATACCCCTGGCCTTCTATTTCCTCCCACACTTTCAGTTCCCTTTTAGGTGTTAACTTCCCCCATTAAAATTTAAGCTCTTTGAGGATAGGATCTATCTTTCTTTTGCCTGCATTTTTTGTCTGTTTGTTTATTTTTGAGTAGGCAAACTAGGTCATCTTTTGCCTCATTTCTTACCTAGCCTTAAATCACTGAATGGATGTTGTCTCAGATAAACTGAGAACTGAGAAATACATTAACTTAAAAAGGCCAAGGTCTCCCATTGCACCTGGGTTCATCTCCAGTTGTCTGGACCTGTGTCTTGCCACTCAACTCAGATGACCCTGGAGGAGAGAATAAGGCTGATGACTTTGCACAACTTAGGCTGATGACTTTGTACAACTTTGCCTGATTTAAATCCAATTCACTTGCAAGTCCAGACATCACCCTCCTGGTGTCATTAGTTCTCTTCAAGAAGTAAGGACAAACAACAACAACAACAACAATAATCACAACAATTTGTATTTCTAGTACTTAGCACAGTGCCTGTCACATAGTAAGCACTTGATAAATATTTGTTGACTTGTGATTTCACCTGAAGGCCAAGGACTCTAGAAATCTTTATGAATGTAATGGCCTAGGAAAACCTCAGATCTAACTACTTGAACTTGGATAAATCTTCTTTCAAATATTTTTGTGCTATCTCAACAAAAACTTGCAAACTTTATCAAATAACTCACCCTTTCCTAAATCCATGAGCACTGGCTGCATTAAAAATGCTGTGTTATTCAGTGGGCTTATAGTTATTGCAGCCAAAGGTACTTGAGTAAAATCAGAAATATCTTCTCTCCCCACGCTCAACATCCCCCCACCCCTGACTACAAAACCAGACCATACCTTTAAATATATTTATGACTGTGTCAGTTCATATCAGGCACTTTAAAAGGATGAGAAAATATAATATAGCTAGAACAGGGTTTCATCTGATTCTAGAGAGACTTTGCCCCTTTGCAGTGTATCAGAATGTTGTAACCTGAACATCATAGGATCTCTGGAGAACTCAGTGATTGAAGAAAAACTGCCTGAGGCTCTTTTTTCTCTTTTTTTTTTTACTTTAATTTTTCTTTGAGAAGCAGTAGAATAAGAGGATGTATGGGATAGTTACAGATTTGCTTTTTCAAAGTTATTAAACAATAACCACGGTGAAATGAGTCTGACAACTGACTAGACCTGGGTATGATGCATGTTGACATTGATTTTTCAAACTATTTATTCACATGAAGGAGAATGTTAGTACTTGTCTGTCATGTTTATATCTTTTGCATGGACATCACAAAGGATATGTTGCATTACCTTGCTTAACCCCTTTTTTATTAGGTTTTTAAAGAAATGACAATCTCTTTGTTTTGTGTATGGCATAATAATTTTCAAATTCTTTCACATACATTATTTCTTTTGATCCTAAAACTATAACATTAATTGGCATTTGGTTCATAGTACCTGACACATAGCAAGTGCTTCTTAATACATTATTATTAACTTTAGTTGTTAAGGTAGTAATCAGCACGGTTCTGCAAAATACTGCAGAATATGATGTATCTTTGTAAATTTAGTATTTTTTTTGGTCCAAATGTGATTTCATGAGTATAGAGAATTCTAGGTAGAGAAATTTTCTTCTCCAATGAAACCCAGAAAACATTCTGTAAGATAGCTTTACGCAGTTACTTGGGGTGCACAGAGGTCTAATGATTGTCCATGGTCACACAGCTTGCATAAGTCAGAGGCAGAACGTGAAGCCAGGTCTTTCAGACTCTAAATCTGGCACACTGTGCTTTGTCATGTTTTCTCTCAAACATAGAATATTCATTGAAATAAAAAAAAATCAAAAGAGCAGTATGTCTCTATAACCAATTCACTTAAAAAAAATTAAAGGTTGATTGCAACATTTAAGGAAGTATTCCACTGCTATTTTTTTTCCTCTCATGCTACATCAAGCTCTGATCTTTCCCTCCTTCTAAAATCAATTCAAAATTCACTTCCATAATTAAACATGACCAGGATAATTGTCTCTTATTTGCAGTATATAGTTTTGTTAGGATCAAATCAACAAAAATTGGTTAAGTGCCTACTATGAGTGATAATGAAATAATTGACAGAATATTACAGAACCTTCTTGATGAGGTCCATAACTATTTAAAAGTGTTTTGAAGGGGCAGCTAGGTGGCACAGTGGATAGAGCACCAGCCCTGGAGTCAGGAAGACCTGAATTCAAATGTGGCCTCAGACACTTACCACTTACTAACTGTGTGACCTTGGGCAAGTCACTTAACCCCATTTCCTAGTCAAAAAAAAAAAGAGAAAAGAAAAAAAAAAAGAAAATCAACCAAAAAAAAAGCTAAGTGTTTTCAAAAAATATATTAGTAATAATAATAGTAATATATTTTGTAAGGTACTTTAAGGAAAAATCTGAAGGATTCTCTATATTATTCTTCTCTATTCTTCCTCTTGCATATATTTTTGTACTTTTATCTCATAGCCCATCATAATCATAGAATTATAGAACTGGAAAAAAAATAGCAGTAGAAGAGACTGATGTCCCTGTTTAGCCTCTCATTTTATAGATGCAAACTGAGACCTAGGAAGCCTAAGTGAACTTCCTAAGTCCAAATAACTAGTTAAAGGTACAATTGGGATTTTATATTATATGTATCAAAAAGTATAATGTCTATGTTTCATAATTACAAATAATCAGGCAATGAATGCATTTGTGATACTTTTCAATGGGAAAAAAATAATCGCTATTCCTAGATTATCTGAAAATATTAAAATGGTTAAAAAAAATCCCACTCCTTCCTCTAACTTTTCTCTCCTTACCCCATTTTTTTCATAGAACAGCTTTTAGAACTATTGCTTGTGACTTATATTATTACTGGTTTACTTTAAGTTCCAACTTAAAACCCATCTTTTACTGAACATGTTCTCCAAACCCCTGAATTCTAGTGCCTTCCCTCTGTTAATTATTACCTATTTATCTTGCATGTAGTTTGCTTTATATATATATGTGTGTATGTATATTTGCATGTTATCTCCACCGTTACAGTGTAAGGCCCTTGAGAGCAGGGACTGTCTTGACTCTTTTTGTATACTCAGTGCTTAGCACAGTGCCTAGCACATAGTAAACACTTAATAAATATTGATTGATAGATAGTTACCAAAGACCATAAGTTATACTGGCTAGTACATGCAAATGTGTATGCATCTGGCCTGTTTCACTGGCAAAGAGAAACCAGGCCCTTTAGACATGGTACACATTAATAAAATACCATATTTTAAAATTAATATGCTATACATTTTTCTGAGTAGTTATAATGAATTACTGGGTCTTTATTTTAATTTTAGCACTTGCTGAACATGTGACCTTATACAGGTACTTAAACATTCTAAGTATTTTTTTCACATCTGTAGGATGAATTTAATAATATCTTCCTTTCCTTCTTTACAAGGCTTTTGTAATTAGTAAATGAGGAAAATGAATGTGCTTGCAAAAGCAATACTCTAAGGTAAGGTGGCACTTATTATTATTATTACTATTATTATTATTATAATTAAGATGACATTGAATCTAGTATTTTAAATATCATTTTACAAGGATTATATTGAAGAGCCATTTTATTTGGCTGTATCATCTCCACTGAAAAAGTGAAATAAAAATTTTCTGGCCTTTAGATAAAACCCTAAATGGTGAAAAACACATAAGCCAAGATTATCTAGTGAACTGGAAGATTGAGGAGGATTCACTCATTTGAAACTGCTTCTAAGTTCCAATCATCTGTGTCCACCAGCTGTTTGAAATTTGAGGATTTGGCAATATCTTGGACTATTCTGGAGGTTACCATTTTGAGGTTGCAAAAACATCATGTACTTGGTTGGGCCTAATTCTCTGCTGGTTGGAGAAAACAACATCTGAATACCTGGGTGATATTATACTGGAGCTGCAGCTCTCTAGAGAATATGAATTTAACCTGAGGGACAAAATTAAAAATACAGTCCCTCTGGCTGACTGACCTTTGTGCTCACGTGTCTCATGGCTGGACTTAAAAGCCAGCCATCAAACAAGTGAGCACTAAGGAATATACTTTAGATAGATTGATATAGATTTAGGTATAATATATATGTAAAATAAGAGTATGTATACATATATACATGCTTGTGTCTATCTCATATATTTTTATACATAACATTACATACACACAAATTCTCAATTCCCTATATTATAAATTATAGGTCTTTAGATATTCATACCTGCAATATTTATCTATAGAAAAAGATTTATAAAGGATCTGTGATTTATCAGTATGTGGGTAGTCCCTCCACAAAAGCAGATTGAAATCCATATATGACTTAGTACAGACATCCGAGGAAATTGTTTGAGTATCTAGGGAGTTGGGCTGCTTACTGGATAAAGTACTATAAAGTCAAGAAGACCTAAGTTCAAATCCAGTCTCAATTACTTACTAGTTGTATGACCTTGAGCAAGTCCCCTAATTTCTTTGGACCTTAGTTATATCATCTGAAAAATGAGGATGATAATATTACCTGCCTTATAGGTTTGCTATAAGGATCAAATGAGCATACAAATATGAAGTGATTTGCAAAATTTAAAGCACTATATAAATTCTAACTCATATTATTGAGTCACAGAAAGTTTGATGGCAGAGGTGGAACTTCAATACTGAGCTTCTTAACTCAAATCTAGCCCTCTGTTGTTTGCATCATGACCCCTACTTCATAAATAAGTATATGTGCTTATGTGAATATAGTCCTCTTCATAAAATCAAAGAGGAGATTGATATCTTTCTTTTTTTATTTTTCTTCACCAAAATAAGTGATCAAACATACAATAGCTATGTAATATGTTCAGAGTAGAGGATTATGGATTTCATTTTTTGAATCTATTTGACTCTTTTTCAATTCCCAGCTCTGTGAGATGTGTTACATTTGTTAAGTTTTACAACTTCATCAAAAGAGAATTAAGTCAATATGTGGTTATTATGCTTTATTGAAAAGCCATAATTGAATAACATAATGCTGCTTAACTGACTTTTTTAAACAAAAAAAATCCATAACAGACTTAAAATCATACTCTAACATATGTTAAGAAATGAATTTATGTACCCAATTTTCAAAACATTGTGTTTATTACATTATAGTTATGTTTTATGGATTATGAGTCTACTCTATGTTTTCTGTGGGATAGTCTATCTTTATGTTGTTTATTATTATATTTAAGCATATTTTACAAAAGGAATCCTGGTGGTTTTGATATTAAAGACATTCATATTCTTAATTACTTAAAAGCTATGTTAACTGGTACATTCTAATGTATCTGGGCATGGAATTAAATTAAATATAACTTGGGAACATTAGCTAATGTAATCCTTCCAGTGTTCAGATACTTTTTAATTAAATCTAATGCTGAGCAAAGGTGTCATGTAGGAAAAAAAAAGTATCCCCCTTTTGAAATATTCAATTCAATGTAATGATTCAATTCAGCACACATTAAGTGCCTGTTCTGTTCAGGGAATTGATAAAACAATAAAGAATAAAATACATAATTTAAAATTTCTTTCTTGGACCTTGGAGTAATAACATTATAATAAAAGTTCACAAAGCATTGAACTGGTTGAGCTAGGGCTGACTGACTTTATTGATAGAGAAGTTGGTTGCTCCTTAAGAAGAAGGATTGTCTTTTGTCTTTCTTTGAATCTCAAGTGCTTAACACAGTGCCTGGGCACATAGTTAATGATTAGTAAATGTTTATTTACTGTCTGTATGATTTGTATGATAACTAATTGTATGATTTGACAAATGACAGTAAAATCAACACTTTTCCTACTGTACCACAATGCCTGTCATTTCATTTTATGGACCCTTAATTTCCTTATCTGTAAAAGTGGGATAACATTTGTGCCATCTAACTCTCAATTTTATAGGATCATGCCCTCAATGTTGTACAGTGGCTAGGGACAGGATTCCTAGATTTGCATAAAGGGCAAAATTTGTTTTTTAAGCAAGTGATTAATAAACAAGCATTTATTAATTAACAAATATGTACCAGGCACCATGCTAGGTACCAGAGATACAAAGACAAAGGAAAGACAACCCCTAGCTTCAAGGAACTGACATTCTAATGGGAGTAGACATTATGCCCATAGATAGGTGTGTATACAAAACACATACAAAACAGATTCAAAGTGAACTTGGAAAGATATGCTAGAAGCTTGAGGAAGAGGGAGCAGGAAAATCTTGGTGAAGAGTTTGGTATCTGAGCTTCATCTCAAAGGAAATTCAGGATTCTAAGAAGTGGGAGAAAGGAGGGAGAGCATTTCAGTCATGAAGGAGAGCAAGTGCTAAGAAACAGAGAGGGGACATGAGGTGCCATGTGTGAGGAAAGGAGAGAGAATTGGTCTAGCCCAAAGAGTTCTGAGAAGGGGTTAAAGTATGACAAGACTGGGAAGGTAGGTTGGTGCTAAGTTGTAGAGAGCTTTAAAAGCCAAACAAAAGAGTTTATATTTGATGCTAGAAGTAACTGAAAACCACTGGAACTTTGAATGGGGAAATGAGGGTGTCACAGGGCGAGGAGGCTAGACCTGTGTTTTAGTGTTACAGTGTTGAAGCTTCATGGATGAAGAGTCATGGATGGATTGGATTGAGGAGAAGATTGAGGCAGAGAGAACAATTAAAAGACTATTGTAATCATCTAGGTTAAGAGGCGATAACAATCTGAATTATGATCTATGTGAATGGAAAAAAGATAGATGTGAGAAGTGTTGAGGTATAAATGACAAGATTTGGTAACTAATTGGCTATGTGAAGTGTCTGAGAAGGAGAAATCTAGGATGACACTGAGGTTTTGAATATATATAGATATATGAATATATTCTGAATACATATGAATATATTCAATATATATGTTCTACATATATACAAATATATTATGAATATATATAATGAATATATTCAATATACAGCCTATGTGTATTTTATTTCATAAATTAAAAATAAAATTAAAATGAATATAGGTGACTAGAAGAATGGTGGTATCTTCAACATAAGGAGACATTCAGAAGAAGGATTGGTTTTCAGGCATCTCTTTTGGACATATTGAGATTGGGATGCCTGAAAGACATCTGAAAATAACATATCAAATCTAAGCCTAATGAATTTTTTAGGGTGAGGGAACATATGTATTTAATAAAAGAAAGGTATTTGAATCATTCTTACCAAAAACAAACAAACAAAACAGATCTGAGGAGATTATTTCACTTACAAAATTCTCAAACAACAGAAACACAAGGTAAAAAAATGCAACCATCAAGGTAAGGACAACTAATGAAATAAATTACTTGATATATAGGGATCAAGAAAAGGAGATCTCAGTTTAAAAAAAATAACAGAGGGACCATTAATTGATTTCTTTCTAAAATCACACAAGGAATTAAAGAAGAAAGTAGAACTTAAAGAAATAGGAGAAGTGATTATGGAGGAACAGACCTGAAACATCATGTGATAAGCCTCCCCCTTCCCTCCTTCACTAAATGAAATTATTTTGCAGAATTCAACTGCAGAATGAGTTAGTGCATTAAATGGTCAAGGGGAAGTAGGAGCTAGAGGGGAATTATGATATAACTTAATCAAGTCAATGGTCAACACTGAAGAGAAAATGAGCACTATAGTCTCTTAGCCCCAAAAGAGGGCTACAGGATAATGAATAGAAGTGATGGGGGGAAATGAGGGCAATCTAGATTCAGTGGTAGGATGAAGTCCAATTAAAGAATCCTAATTTGGGAGGCAGGGAGAAAGACATACTGTAATGATAGTTGGGGACCTTAATAAGGAGTATAATTCGTTGGGATTTAATTTTATAAGGGATATAATCTGAAGAGAAGAGGGATCAGAGTACCTGAAGGCAAACAACATATAGAAGGGTGAAAGCCTGTGGAATCATGGAACTAATTTAATGGAATATGAGAAAGAAAATGAAATGGAGGACAGGGGTGGAACAAGCTGACATAATCATGGGCATTTCTACCAGGGAAAATACATATATTCATAATCAATACTTCTTAGGAATGGAGCAGAAGAGAACAAAAAGGGGTGGGAGGCAAGGCCTACAAAACTATATATATATTATATATATAAAATATATATAGATGTATATACATATATACACACATATATGTGTGTGTATGTGTGTGTATATGTGTATATATATATATATATATATATATATATATATAAAATGAGTGAACTCAATTTTGTACTTTAGAAGCTTTAATTCCATACTGATAGACTAAACAAGGAATAAATATATATAAAGATTATGAAACAAAAAATAAAATTTTAGATGAGACAGTGCAAAAGGTCTTTGAATAAGCTAGATAACCTAAAATAGAGGAATCTTGCTTCTAGGAGAAGACATTCAGTGTTCCCCTGCCATGTGGGTGGAAATAGCCTTTTACATTGGTTGGTTACGCTGCTAGAAGAGGTTGCTTCTATAAAACTCCCAGACTGGAATAATTTTGCTTTCTTTTCTGTGGCACCCCGAAGGGGATGAAATTCTTGTCCATGGGCACAATGGGGACCATGAACTGAGCTAGAGGTGGGAAGGAAGGACTTCCATCCCCCTTTTTGGCCCTGTAGCCCTGTGAATCAGACTTGAGAGTTTAGAATGTTTTATTTGTCTTTTTCGGTTCTAGGCATAGGAGGTGTCTGAACCCAGAAACAAAATCATAGTGACTTTGGCAGCAGGATTCACAACAAAATTATGCCAGATTTCTTGAAAAACATAAAAGATATAATGCTATTTGATGACCAACTCATTAATTAATAATGAAACAGAATAAAGAAGTACATGTTTGACAAAAAACTTTTGCAAGTGTGATGGAAGAGATCTAGTACACAATCCAAATTGAAGAAACATTAGTCTGTGAGGTCCTCCAGGTACTTCTGTTTGTGGGTGAAGTTGTGCTGATTCCATCAAGATATGATATATTGTAGAGTTTCAAATGGTTCCTTATAGACTCCCCTTATCTCCTTTTGAAAGCCTTAGCCCCACCTTTTGATCTAATTCAGATGCCTTTCAAACTTCTTCCTTCCAGTTCCTCTCATTATCTATTCCCATTGTCTATTCAATCTCTCAGACCTTCCAATAGGAATTCTCACCTAGACCCTTTTCCTAGCCCCCTCCTCTGGCCACCCAAAGTTACTTTAGTGTATATAAGATCCACCCTGATCCCCATTCAAATGCTGAGACTTTCTCATGCCCAAAAGGCTGAGACTCTCTCATGCCTGCTTGTCCCTACAGGCATTACTAATGTTCAGATTCCTGGCCTGTTGTTCAGAGTCTGGTCTATATGATTTATCTCTAATAAACTTTTTCTCTGGCTGGAAGAAGATTTGGATTGAATTCATTCAGGCAGGGTCCGCATCATGATCTTGGGGTTCCAGCACCCCTAAACCTCTAGACCTCATCACAGAGATATAGGAGAGATGACCTGTCCAAAAAAACATTCAGTACAAGAATTTCAAATAATGTTTTTCCACAAATTTGTATGTAACTAGGTTGTTTGGAACTCAGAATACTTTTCCCACTCATAGAAACAATACAGTTATACCTTCTACATCATGAGTTTCCCCATCATGGTTTTGATATATCACAGGTCAGTATAAGAACTTAAATGAGAATTTTCTGAGAGATTTGCAGAAGCCACAGACAGCATGTGAAGGCCAGCCATAAACTCAGAAGTGCATAAAATATATGTATGGTATTATATAATATCAACCCAAATTTGCAATAAGGTACTGTAAACAGCCCATAAAAGAAAAAGAAAAAAAATTCAGACTTCTTCTCTGGTACAAAGTGGGGGGGGCGGCAAAAATTTTTATGTGGGTTTTCTAGGTCATAGGGGAGAGAGGGAACTTCTCTAAGCCCCTCAATGTGGAAGGGATAACTATAAAATGCATTGTGGTTTGTTCTTAAGACAGATGCCAAAGTCCATTTAATCCAGAAGGTAGCAGAAGTCTAAATATTTCAATGCTTTGTTAGCTCTATAAACTCACTGATGTGAGTACTCTCTCCAAGTGCAGATTGCAACCTGTCCATGACATCTTATTCCACATTGCCTTGCCAATATTCTTCCATATATTCTGTATGTAAGGCAGTGTGTTCTAGTGGAAAGAGTGATGGCTTTAGACTCAAAGGATCTGGATCTGAAAATAGGCTTGGAGACCTCATTTTCTCTTCTGTAATGGGGGGGGGTCTAGATAGCCTCTAAATCTATAGCCTTGTAGGGTCATAGATTTAGTGTTAAAGGGAATTATAATTAGCATAGGCAAAAGTCCAGATTAAATCTATATTTTTTGGCCCAGAGTCATAAAAACTGATTTCAAATTGAAGCCTTGCTACTTAACATTAGTGTGACTTTGGTCATCAATTGGTTTATCAGTTTTTCAGTTTCTTTGTTTGCAAAATAAAGGGATTAGCATAGATTATTTCTAAGGTCCTTTCTAGTTCTATACCTATGTCCTTGATTTAGCCAAAATAGTTAAGGGGCTGTGGTATTTTTAAAACCCATTAATATGCCTTATATAATATTTTGACCTATCTTGTTAAAAGAAACTGACAATAATTGTTTGGAATTATTTAGAACTTTGTGCATTTATACTTTTCTGTGTAGACAGAATTTGTATTTTTATAACTTTTCAAGGAATACCACAGTCCCCAAAGAATTAGACTTGAAGATCACGCAAAACTCAATGGATAGAAACTTGGTAGAAATGAGTAGGCTCTAATTCATTAGCAGTGAAGAATTGTGCAGGAGAAATGGTGTGGGGGGAGGGAGGAGGAAGGGAATACATATTTATATAGCACCTAGTATGTTCCAGAAACTATATTACACACTTTACAAATCTTATATCCTTTGATCCTCACAAAATCCCTCGGAAGTAAGTGCTGTTATTCTCCCCCTTTTACAATCCAGGGAACCATGGCAAACAAGTTAAATGACTTTTCCAGGGTCTTACAGATAGACAGTAGGTATATGAGGCTAGATTTGAACTCAGGTCTTCTTGACACTAGGCCCAGTGCTCTATCCAGTGTGCAACCTAGTAAGATACGTGACCAGAAAATTCCAAAGTGAATGTGATTGTCTCAGCATGGAGCAAGAGAAGATTAATAATGGATAAGCCTTTCATGTTCCCATGATACCTGTATGATGTCAAGAGATCTAGAAGAAGGTCCCTGGCATATTGGTTGGGCATGTTTAGAGGATTTATTAGAGTACATGGACAGAAGTTTCTTATGACAGAAAGATTTTAATGGGCTGTTATCTGCATGACTGAAGGGAGTACCCACACATAGAAGATCATCGATCCTTTTAAGTATAATTTGTTATTCAACACATTTAATTTTTACTTTTGTTTATATTTGCTTTCTTCAATGACCATTTTAAGGATATTGCTACATATATATGAATGTGCAAGTGTATATTTATTTATATTAATAAATACACAAACCTTTAAAAACTTGTCATTTGATGGAATTGTCTTGAGGATTGTCCACAGGGTATACTACACATCATCTCAATTTCCTTATTTTTCTAAGGATATTTTTTGAAGGCATAAAATGTGTTTTGTTATAAACTGAAATAAATTAAGCAACACCTATCCTCTCACCATGGGATACCATCCTTCCAGAAGAGAGGTAGACCTGTAACTAAAAGGAAGATTTGTCTTTTGATTTCATTCTTTACTGATGCCCTGAACAACGTGTAGTAATAATTTTCCTCAGAACTCACATATCCAACATCAATTTTTTTTATACCAGCAATTGTGAAATGACATCAAACACTAAGGTAGGGACTAATTTAGGACATCAATTTTTGACTGCCTGTTTAATTTCTTTAAGAAAGCAGATGACTTGTATATTGGTTTCTGTTATAGAGCCTTCACATAACTTTGAGATCATTACATAGTGCCTCCTAGCTTTCAAAATCTATAGAGTAGAAGCATCAAAACTTTTACAGGTGTGTCAAAAACAAATGGCCAAAGACAGAAGTGAAGTATGTTATTTGTGTAAGAGCCATGTGTTGGACATTGTGCCAATATGTCCTCTATGGAAGACATTAACATGACCAATTGAAAAGTGAAAAAAAAATCAGGAGGGGTGGAGCCAAGATGGTGGAGTAAAGGCAGGGACTTGCCCAAGCTATCCCCCAAACCCCTAGTGTAGAGTGATCAGAGGATTAGTTATCAACTATTAAGACATAAAGATAGATACATGAAGGAGATTTTAAGACAGAAAACAAAAAAGAGAAGTAGCTTTTCTGCCTAGGTTCAACATCAGTCCTGCTTTAAGTGTGTCGAATAGGATAGGTCAACAAACAAATAAATAACCCAAGAACAATTATTCAAGAAATAAGTGACAAGACTTTGTTGAATGTTTCAGAAAAGTAAGAAATGAGTAAGACAGCATATAAAACAATATCAGGAGTTAATTAGAAGCTTGGATTTAGGAAGATTTTAAATGTAGAACAGAATATTATTCAACCAATTCCTGCATTGTATTGCCTCCTTGAGAGGCAGCCTTGAGTGTGGAACTTGAAGTAAAGTTTGACTCAGTAATTATGTGACTATTACTATGTGCAAACTTAATTTTCTCATCTATAAAATGAAGGTAATATTTTCTATTGGATAGGTCCTCATAGGGTTGTTGTGTGGCTGAAATACATACATGGAATAAGGTAAGTATTGGTTGTTCCATTTTGCCTAACAGATATGCCCCATTTCCTTTGCCTCATATTCTGGGTATTCTGTGATCTCATACTAACCCATCTTCTAAGTTTTTTTTCCTAATTATACCCATCACCTTGTAATCCATCCAGCTAAACTGATCTACTCTCTGACCCCTAACCACATGCTGTATCCTTCTATGCCCATGTCTATTCATGTATCCCAGTACCTGTCCATTTTCCTTATTCTATTCTCCATCTGTCTATGTATATTGAATTACTACTCATCCTTTCAAGCACAATTCAAAAGCCATTGCCTCCATGAAACCTTACTAATCTCCTGTCTTTAACATTTTTCTCTCTGGGATCTTACACACACACACACACACACATACACACACACACACACACCCCTTTAAGTATGTATGCAGACACAAGAGAGAAAGAAGTCATGGTAGGGCCATGAGCTCTTGACCACTTTCTCTGCAAAACCTTCCCTAATCTCTCATAAAAAAGACTAGACTTCCCTCTGAGACCCTACCCCCACATACGTGCTACACATTTAGATATATTCTTATACACATATAACTATATAAACACATATATAGACACATGCATATATATATGTACATGTGTGTGTTTCTCACTTTTAGCTTCATATGTTGCTCTTCATTTGTTCAAAGAAGATGAAAGAACTGTTAAAAGAACCCATCTCCACTAAATGAAGCCCAGAACTTCCTACAGTGTATATTTGTAGATGTACCAGAGACAGAAGCACTAGGCAGGCCATGCTTTCTCGGCTTCATTCAGCAGACCCAGTGGGAAGATAGACACTTTGAGCAGTCTTTACCTCTTCCTTGGAATACCTCCAGGCAAGAATGAAAAACAAAATAAAGAACCTGGAGCAAGAGTGGCTGATGAGTTTTCTAAATAGTCTCATAGCAATCTGGATGGTTCTTCACATAGAATCAAGAAGCAAAGAAAACACCATGAGAATCTAGATCTATGTTAGTAGTATTTTTAAGGTACCTTTCATCCTTATAGACATGACATTAAAGCTCAATTACGCATTCCAGGAAATCTTTGAGACATCATTAAAATGGATGTGTATCAAAGATAAGCAGTTTTAGTCCTGTTTGAAAAAAAGGCATTTGGGGTTTGGCAAAATTTCCTCAACCTGCACACAGAAGCTGTGAGCCACTAAAGCACAGACACAACAAAGCACCACCTGAAGCCCAAATAAATCTTTATTCATTGCTACAATCTCAAGATAAAACTCATAACTCATATTAATTAATCCCTGTCTCTCAAATTCAAGCAACGTAACAAACCAAATTAGGGTCTGATATCTTGAACTTCTGTCCTTCACTGAATACTTTCCAGTTGAAATTGCTTGTTGCTTCCAGAACGGTCTCTCCTCTTAGAGACCTGATGTGCTATCAGCAATGTCTAAGCATTAATTACATATCCATTAAAACTGACAGAATTCATTATTATCAAATGGCATATCATTAGGATGGTCCTCAAATGGCATCAAAGTAGTAATTTCACACTTGAAGTCTAACGCACTGAATTAAAAAAAAAAAACTCACATTAGGGTTTGAGCAAAATTCACTCTGCATATCCTTTATGCATTCAGACATTTGGTTACAACACACCATAAGGGTACATTATTTATGTTTCTTTTGATCAATGCATAATAAAAATTTTCTATACAAAAATATAATTCAAAATAAGTATAGAAATTAGGAGTTTTTGTTGTTTAATTATTGAGTTTTGCTTATTTTAATTATAAATAATACGTTATGTTTTGGTTATTTTTTATTATTCACTAAATCATTATCCAGATCACAATCTTACTTTCTCTTCATGTTGATTCCTATAATAATCTACCTTTCTTATCCCTATTGTAATGCCACACCAACCTATTTCTCCAGGTCACTATTTGATTCTTCACTACTTTGAAATTCTGTGATTTCTCAGGTATGTATGTGTTTCTTAGGCATGTATATTCCACCCACCAAGGCACAGAGTAAGCCTTTTAGTATCTGCTAAAAAGTCATTAAGAGATGCTATGCCTCACTGTACAGCCAACTTGGTCTACATGCTTTTCAAACTTTTCTAAGTTGGTTCTCAGTGGACAGACATACAGTGAATTTAGAAGCTCCTAAGATATTTCTTAGTATATTTTAAGACATGCCAGAAGATTTATAACCCAACAATCATAGCCTTCAAGAAATTAGGGATGACTCTAGAAGAGAGAGTGAGGCTGATGACTTTGAGCAACTTTGCCTAATTGAAATCCAATCCACATGCAAGTCACCACCCTTGTGATGTCATTGGTCTTCCTTGAGAATGAAGGATGAACACTATAAACACTATCACTACACCAAAATCAGTTTTGGAGTAAGATCTCAGTAGAGATACTCTATATTCTTCTTTCTAAAAAGATTTTCATTATATCACTTCCCTACTCTAAAGCCTTCAATGAGATATTTAAATAGAGAGAATACTCTACTAGAGGATTGGGAAATTTGGATTCTTGCCTTGACTCTACCCACTGACTAATTTCACTGTCTTGGAGAACTTACTTCTCCTCTCTTAATCTTGGCACTTGTATAAAATGAGGTAACTCAGATTTTATGACTTCTACGGATTGTTCTAGCTCTATTTTGCTTATAATATGTAGGTTTAAATCAGTCAGTCAATAAGCATTTATTAAGCAACAAATACAACCCTTGTTCTCAAGAAGCTGACAGCCTTGTAAGTGTCAGAGGTCAAGCTCACCACTGTATTCACCAAAGCACGCTGTTCACATTAGTGGTTCAAAAAATAATGATTTTTTTTAAAAAAGGAAGTTTTAGGAAAAAGCAGAAATGTTTTAAATTTTATTGTATGATTTTCCTTCATTCAATATATTTGTCAAGGACATACAAGGACTAACTCCTAAAAACATCCAATTTACTTTACAAATAATGAAACTAACATAATAAATATTTGTTGAATTTGTTTTAATTTTCATAATCTAATAACAAATAATACATTTTTGGTTCAACTGTACATCCCATTGTCTACAAAACATTATAAGCCATAATTACACTGACAAACAAAATACTATCCAAACATAGCACCTAATCATTCATATTTTACTATTATACATTTTTAAACAAAATGAAAGATTTTTAAATGCCTTTGATTTTAACATGGTCAATTTAGATGATTTCTAAAATAAAGGAGAATGTTCCACATCAATTCCTAACAGGAAACACTCCAGAAACAAACAAACCTGAAATTGTTTTCATTGTTTCTTCCTTATTAGTCTTTTCATCATGCTCAAAAAATACATTTGAGAAGGAAAAATTCTAAAAAAATCATCTGATTATCTTCTAAGACAGTATAATATAATGGTCAAATAACAGGCTATATCATAACAGTTAAACTGCCTATTCATCTTAAACTATATGATTATGCGTATTTCTTTTCTAATTGGATAATTGTTATTTTGTATACTGTTAGGCAGAGATCAGTTTTGAACTTACTATGAGTCCTACTTATTTTTCATATTCCAGTTTCTGGATGGTGTGGGTGTAACATTATTGCAGGTTACACTGAGTTCTGTAGCAGATAACATTTTATGAAACCTGCTGTCACTGAATATAATAGAATGTAAAAGCCACCAAAGAGATATAAAGAGGGAAATGTTTTAAAGGGGTATAAGTAGGGAATTTTAAATGCATGCACACAGAGAAAGCTGCAGATATTTAACACTCACTCCAGGAAGAGGAGTTCAGAAGTTTAAAAAATCAGTTTATCCACTTCTGGGTTTATACTTGAGATGACTTTCATTATATTCAAGTCTGGATAAACTAAATTTATTTTGTGACTATCATTCTATTTCTCCCTCTGGTGTATACTCATCAACTCAGGATTGCATTTGCTGGTTGCCAGTAAGCTGTTATACATAAACCTCTTTCAGATACATTTTTTTTATTCTTGTAGTTGTTTGCTAACCACACTTTAAATCCTTCAAATGTTAAACTTTTACTTTGGGTTTATTTAGAAGCAGCATGACTAGAAAGTGCTAAAAAGGTTCCTTTCTTTCCTTTTCTTTCTTTCTTTTTTAAAGGGTGTGATTCTATCTCCCATCATTTTGTGGTTGAGTCCTCTCAGCAGGGAGCAACCCACTTCTCTTAAGGCAAATCTCTTTTATTTTCTTTTCAAAAGCATCAGTTTTGCTCAGAACCCTCCCAGCAGGGAAAACACTTTCTGGGGATTTTGTGCTTTGCTGCTTCATCTGACAATGCCTCAGACTGTGTCTTTGTTTACATGATGCTAGACATCTGGATGAAAACTGAAGGGCTCAGTCTTTGGGTTCTTTGAAAATATTCAGTTGTAGGCCATTATACAGACAAAAGAGCAGATTTGTTGGGTGAGAGTTTTTTTGTTTTTGTTTTTTTTTTTCAGCTGATACTTTCAGCTGAATGTTTGCTCTGGGACTGTAATTTAGAATTACAAGTGTAAATACAATTGTATAGGAAAGAGCCCTCAATTTGGAGTCAGAAATGCAAGTACTGGCTCTGCCACTTACTAGTTCTGTGACTTTGAACTGCTTACTTAATTTTTCAGAAGTTACGTTTGCTCATCTGTAAAATGGGGATAATAATACTCATCCTACCAATAAAACATCGATATTACAAGGATCAAAAGAGATAATATCTGTGAAATCTCCTTATAAACTATCACACATTATACAAATATAAGGGATGACGAGAAAGACAAAGTAACATGGTAAAAGAAACACATTGGATTTGACATCAAAGGACTTCAATTCAAATCCCAGATCCCATGTCAGAAATAAAATCAACTTTTTCACAGATAGATCTTTGATCAAAATCAATTAACATTAAAAAGTACCATTGTGGACATACCACACTGTATGATGAATGTACTTCAAGCACTTACTGTTTACACAGTGTGTTATGTAATTTAACCACTTGGAAAGCAGGTATGTTTTATACAACATAGCATAGAGATAGCTATAGTCCACAATAGTACTTTTTAAGTTCATTAGAGAGATGAAAAACAAGACTTTTTTTGAGTTTCAAAAGAGAAAGTGATTATTGAAAGACATAATAGAATGCTAAAGAACCTAAGTTCAGTCAAATGAATAGCCAAACCTTATAGCTATGATTAACCTTCAGTAAAATTAAAGTTATAGTTGGAAATAATGGAAATATCTTGCTATCTTAATCCTTTTTGCTGCAAGTTGAATAAGATGATCAGAGCGATGAGAATATTTTACATTATAACCCCCAATATTAGAAAGAAAAAAGATCAATTCTGAAAGAGTTAAGGACTCTGATCAACAGATTGATCAACCATGATTCAGAGGGGTAGTGAAGAAGAATGCGGCTCATCTCATTGCAAAGAAATGATCAATACATAGAATGAGGAACACATTGTTTTTTTATGTTGCCATTGTAGAAATTGATTTTGCTTGCCTTTCCTTCCTTCCTTCTTTCCTTCTTTCCTTCCTTCCTTCCTTCCTTCTTTCCTTCCTTCTTTCCTCCCTTCCTTCCTTCTTTCCTTCCTTCCTTCCTTCCTTCCTTCCTTCCTCCTTCCTTCCTTCCTTCCTTCCTTCCTTCTTGTGATGTAACATATAAGATGGTAGTCTAAACTTTTTTTGTATGTGTGCCAAATGATTTTCTGCTCTTCCTAGCAAATCTAGTTGAAGAAAACTATTAATCAATTAGCTTATATTCTCTGGTTTATCAAACATTATGTTATCAAGTTTGATTTCTTCTGATTCCAGCTTATCTAGTCTATTCCACTAATATTTTCTACTTACAATCATTCTTGCTTTGTAGTATGAATTGTGTACGGGAGTAAAATTTTTTCTTTATATCTTTTCTTTTAATCATTTCCTTTTCAGTGGAATAAATGTTATTTTTTAATCTAGTTTTCCTTTTTTTAATATTCCCTTAGTGATTTGATTAGAATAGCACTATCATTATAAACTAATTCATGTAGTAGAATAATTCTTATTATTTTGACATGGACCAATAATGAGCTCTGAAAATCTCTCCAATCATTTCTACAAAGGATGATTTGCAAATTTATTTATATGTCTCGACTGCATCCTGGTAGATTAAATCCCAGATATTTTATTCATGTTGTAATTATTTTTAATTGGATTTCCATTCTAGTTTTCCTCCTTGGTTTTGTTATTGCTATGTAGAAAACCAATGCTTTTCACATACTTTTTTTTTGTATCTTGGTAATTTACTGAAGCAATTAAGTGCCACAATTAGGTTTTTTTTATGTGTTCTCTGGGGTTTTCTAGGCAAATCAACATATCATTTGAAATTAGTGGTAATTTTATCTCCTTGGCCAATGTACACACCCTTAGTAACTTTTGTCTTTTCTTATCACTATCACTGGAATTTCTTTAACTATATCAAACAATAGTTATTGAGAGAGCTTCTAGTTTTTTGCTCATTATTTCTTTTTAAAGATGTACTTTTCATCGTATTAAAATGGCTTTCATGCCTATTCTTTTTTCTTTAGCATTTTGAGCATAAATATTGTATTTTTGAAAGATTTTTCTGCAATGATATAATTATTTATAGTTGTTTTAATTTGAAATGTGACATGTATTTTCCTAAGTTTAAATTATCATCTTTTCAAAGAAAAAAAAAGATGTGAAATGAAAATAAATAATAATAATTCATCTCAATTATTTTTTGGAGATTGTGATCAAAATGTTATGCAACTGAGGAAGTCACTAGTGGCAGGTGGTGACACATTGGAGAATGATAGTCCTAGAGTTAAGAAAATCTGAGTTCAAATCCAGCCTCATATACTCACTAGCTATATGACCCTGACTCTACCTCAATTTCCTCAACTGTAAAATGGGAATAATCATAGCATCTACTTCACAGAGTTGTTGTAATGATCAAATAAGATACTATTCATAAAAAGCACTTAGCACAGTGTCTGGCAGATAGTGATGTGATATAAATGCTTATTTCTTTTCCTTTCCCTTCCCCACCTCCAATGTAAAAAATATTATATTAGAC
The DNA here is from genome assembly GCF_900497805.2 of Vombatus ursinus. Lineage (NCBI taxonomy): Eukaryota > Metazoa > Chordata > Mammalia > Diprotodontia > Vombatidae > Vombatus > Vombatus ursinus. The sequence goes on from NW_020954687.1 coordinate 16,261,151, forward strand.
AATAAGAATTCCATTAGCCTCAATAAAGTCAATATAGATGCTATGGATTTTAATTTCTATCTATCTTGCTTGATTTCTTTTAACCACTAGTGTATTTGCCTATAAAAATTTGCATGATTGATTTAATTAAAATGTGCTCCAGATCTCTGATTAACTGTCTTACTTTGTATATGTTATACTAAACTGCTAAATAGAACTGTCATAGAAAGCAGATGCCTAAAAGTAGTCTTTTTCAAATAGTAATAAAAGGACACATGTTTATTTTGGTCTTTGAGATCAATTATTAAAAAAAAGTATAATCTCTTTTAATGAGTTAAGGGCAAATGGAAGGAAAGATTTTAGATGATTTATTCCCTACTTCTCTCTCCCCAAAGTGCCCCAAATGTGAAATTCTATGTATCAAAATATTGCATGACATATAATAATGTACATTCTCTCTCTCTCTCTCTCTCTCTCTCTCTCTCTCTTTCTCTCTCTCTCTCTCTGTCTCTTGGAAAATTTGTTTTAATCAAGGAAAAAATCTAGGACATATTAAAGATATATTTACTGATTGTCTAAAAAAGTGGTGAATTACATAGAACTAGTGTTACTTTATCAAGAATAGGGTATGCTATATTAACCTTGTTTCTTCATTTTCATAGTATTACTAAACCTGCAAATGTTATCATTTACCTAGGTTTACATTTGTTCAATTACTTCACGTTATTTTTTGTGGGGAAAAAATGGGGAAGGGTAGAGTAGACAATAATACAGTTAAATGGATTCTAAACTAATAGAATGGTTTGTTCAATAACATTGTTGTTATTGTTCAGTCATTCAGTCATATCTGACTCTTTGTGACCCTATGGACTATACTATGGCAAGCCCTTCTATCTTTCACTGTCTCTCAAAAGTCTGTCCATCTTCATGGTCATTGTTTCCAAGACACTATCTATCTCATCCTCTGCTAGCCCCTTTTCCTTCTGACTTCAATCTTTCCCAAAATTAGTCTTTTCCAATGAGTCCTGTCTTCTCAATATGCAGCCAATGTGTTTAAACTTCAACTTCACTATTTGACCTTCCAATAAATAGTCTGAGTTAATTTCATTAAGTATTGACTGATTTCATTGTCCTGCTGTTTAAGGAACTCTCAAAAGTTTTCTCCAGTACTACAATTAAAAAGTGACAATTCTGCTGCACTCAGTTATCCTTATAGTCCACCACTCATAGCCATACATTGATACTGAAAAAAATACAGCTTTGACTACACGGACCTTTGTTGACAAGGAGATATCTCTGCTTTTTAATATACTGTCCAGATTTGCCTTAGCTTTTCTTTCAAGGAACAAGTGTCTTTTTATTTCATGGCTACAATTATCATCTGTAGTAATCTTTGAGCCCAAGGATATAAAATTGGACACTGATTCTTCTTCTTCTCCCTCTATTTGCCAGAAAGTGATGGGACCAGTTTCCCTTTTTTTTTTTAATGTTAAGTTTCAAGCCAACTTTTACACTCTTCTCTTTCACCCTCCTCAAGAGGCTTCTTAATTATTCTTCACTTCCTGCCATCATAATGGTGTCATTTGCATTTCTAAAATTGTTGGTATTTCTACTGGCAACCTTAATTTCAGCTTTTGACTCATCCAGCTTGGCATTTCACATGATGTACTCTGCTTATAAATTAAATAAATAAGGTGACAGTATACAGTCTTGTCATGATCCTTTCCCAATCATCTTAAACCAATCAGTCATTCTGGGTTTGGTTCTAACTGTTACTTCTTGGCCCACATACGGGTCCCTCAGGAGACAACAAAGATGATCTAGTTCTCCCTTCCCTTTGAGTACTTGCTCCATTTTGTTGTGATTCACACAGTCAAAGTTTTTAGTTTAGTCAATAAAACAGAAGTAGATGCTTTTTTTTTTTTCCTGGAACTCCCTTGCATTATCCATAATCCAGTAAATGTTAGCAATTTGGTCTTGAGTTCCTCTGCCTCTTTGAAAACCAGCTTGCTTTTTTGGTAATTCTCCATTAACAGATGGCTGAAACCTAACTTGCTGGCATGTGAAATGAATAGAGTTATTTGGTAATTTGAACAATCTTTGCTATTGCCATTCTTTAGGATTGGGATATAAACTGATCTTTTTTCTAATACAGTGGACACTGTTGAGTTTTCCAAATTTGTTAGCATATTGAGTGCAGGACTTTAACGGCATGGTCTTTTAGGATTTTAAATAGCTCAGCTGGAACTCCATCATCTCCACTAGCCTCATTGTTTTTTATTTATTTGTTTGTTTATTTACTTATTTTTAGTTTTCAACATTCACTTCCACAAGATTTTGAGTTCCAAATTTTCTCCTCATCTCATCCCTCCCCCCACTCCAAGATGGCATGCATTCTGGATACCCCTTCCCCTAATCTGCCCTACCCTCTATCTCTCCCCCCCTTCTATTATCCCCTACCCCTTCTGTTTTCCTGTAGGGCATGATATATGTCACTACCCCATTTCCTGTAATTTGCCCCAGGATCACCACCCAGAACTACAACCCAGATCCAAGCACAGGCAAAGCAAGAGAATCCTGCACCAGCAGAGAGATCTCTGCATTCCCCCTCTGATCAGCCACTGGATTCCCCCTCAGTCTGTGGGCCAGAAACTTGGGACACAGCTGCTGCCTTGGGGCCAACCTTCAGGACTGGGACTGGGACCATGCTTCTCTTTCACGGCAGAAACAGACTTTTCCCACTGACCTTCTAAGTTGTCTTTGGTGTTTGTGGGTTGGGAAGTCTGGAAACTACCACAGCTGTCCATGATTTAGTCCTCTGTGGCCTGCTCCAGGTTCACTGAGGCCTGTTTGGCCTGTGTGCCCATGCCAAACTGCACTCCTCTCCTCACCTGGCATGATATACCTTTCTGATCAACCATCTAGGCTGTCTTGGGCTACAGATTTGTTTCACTCTGTCTTTTTATGGGTTCTGCTGCTTTAGAATTTATTTAGAGCCATTTATTACAGGTATCTGGAGTGGTTTGGGGGAGAGCTCAAGCAAGTCACTGCTTTTACTCTGCCATCTTGGCTCCACCCTCCCCACTAGCCTTACTGTTAGCAGTGGTTCCTAAGGACTACTTCACTTCATTCTCCAGGATGTCTGACTTTAGATCAGCAACTCCATTATCACCATTATCAATAATATTAAGATTATTCTTGTTTGTTTTTTCTGTATGTTCTTTTTTTTTTTTTGACTAGGCAATGGGGTTAAGTGACTTGCCTAGGGTTACACTGCTAGTAAGTGTCAAGTGTCTCAGTTCAGATTTGAACTCAGGTCCTCCTGACTCCAGGGTCAGTGCTCTATCCACCGTGCCACCTAATTGCCCCTTTTCTGTATATTCTTGCCACCTCTTCTTAATCTCTTCTTCTTTTGTTAAGTTTCTTTCTATTTTTGTCTTGCATCATCCCTATTTTTTTTGCATGAAACATTCCCTTCATAACTCTAATTATCTTGAAGAGATCTCTTTTCTTTTTCATTCTCTTGTTGTTTTTCTATTTCTTCACATTGCCCCTTTAAGAAAATCTTATCTCTCTTTGCTATCCTCTGGAATTCTGCATTCATTTGGATATATATTTTCCCTTTTTCCTTTACATTTCACTTTCCTTCTTTCCTCAGATATTTGTAGATATACATTTTGCTTTTTTATCTTCTTTTTCTTTGGAATATTTGTTGTTGATGCCTCCTGTACAATATTGCAAACCTCTATCCATAGTTTTTCAGGCACTCTATTTACCAGATACAATCCCTTAAATCTTTTCATCACTTCTACTTCATATTCATAAGGAATGCTATTTATATCAGACCTATCCAGTTTAATAGTTTTCCTTACTTTCTTCAATTTTAGCCTAAATTTTGCTATAAGAAGATCATGACCTGAGCCATGGCCAGCTCCAGGTACCGTTTAACTGATTGTCTAGAGATTGTCCACCTTTGGCTGCAAAGTATATAATCAATCTCATTTTAATATTGACCATCTGGTGATATCCATGTGTAGAATTGCCTTTTGAATTGTTGAAAAAAAAGGTTTGCTGTTATCAGTGAGTTATCTTGACAAAACTCTACTACTCTCTGCTCTGCTTCATTTTGTAGTCCAAGGACAAACTTGTCTGTTATTCCAATTATCTTTCAATTTTCTACTTTGGCATTCTAATCCCCTATGATGAATGTGACATCTTGTTTTGGTGTTATTTCTAGAAGATGTTGTAGGTCTTCATCAAACTGATCAACTTTAGACTCTTCAACATCAGTGGTTGGAACATAAACTTGTATAACTGTGATATTGAATGGTTTGCCTTGGATTCAAACAGATATCATTCGGTAATTTTTGAGATTATACCTTTTGAGGTTATACCTCAGTACTGCTTTTCTCATCCTTTTACTCACTGTACTCCATTTCTTCTAAGTGATTCCTGCCCACAGTAGTATATGTAGTGATCACTTGAATTAAATTCACTCACTTACATCCATTTAAGTTCACTGTTACCCAAGACATCTATATTTAATCTTTCCATCTCCAGTTTGACCACATCTAGCTTACCTTAGTTCATAAATCTTTACATTCCAGGTTCCTATGAAATATTGATCTTTACAGTACTGGACTTTCCTTTCACTACCAGACATGTCTGCAGCTGAGCTTCCTATCAGCTTTGGCCCAGCCTCTTCATTAGTACTGAGGCTACTTGTAGTTGTCCTCCACTCTTTCCCAATAGTGTGTTGGATACCTTTGGACCCAAGGGGCTCATCTTTGAGTGTCATTTCTTTTATCATTTTAATAATGTCTATGGGGTTTTCTTGGCAAAGATACTGGAATGGTTTTCCATTTTCCCCTCTAGTGGAACCTTTTTGTCAGAACTCTCCACTATGAATTGCCATCTTGGGTAATACTGCAAAGCATAGTTCATAGTTCCATTGAGCTACTGCACAAAGCCCTCTGCCACAAGACAGTGATCCAGGAGGGGGCAATAACATTAAAGCTTGTCAATGAATTACATCATCATTGTCAATATCAGTGAAGTTCTCCAGTAGAGTGCACCAGGAATCTGTGCTTAGCCTGGGACTATTTATCATTTTTTCAGTGACTTAGTTAAAAACATAGATGTCATGGTCATAAGCTGTGTTCAGTCCCGAGCCTCATTATTTAAGGATGTTGATAGGAGAGTGTCTAGAAGAGGGCAACCAGGATGATCAAGGAACTTGATTGAGTCCATGAGATAACTACTTGAAGGAAATGGATGTGGTTAGTATAGTGAAAAGATTTGGGAAGGGGATGGATATTAATGAAGTGATAGGTTTCTTCAAGTTCTTAAAAGGCTATTACGTGAAGGAGACTTGTTCTGTATGGCCCCAGAGGAGGGAAAATGATAATTGTCTAAAGAGACTAATATGGTTATATTTATCAACCAATTTATATTTTCAAAGAAGTATACAGAAAATGGAAGCAAATGCATGTTGCAAAGGATAAATAAAAAAAGATAGTATTTCTTCAGATTTAACTAGGCTGTTACTCAGAAAAGAGGCATAATAAGTTGTTACTCTAGCTTTTTTACTATGGTGGAAACTGATAGATCTTTCTCTCTGCCTGCCTAGCCTTTGAGAACCTCAGTGAAACCAATATGCCATGATGAAGCATCAGGAAAGGATTTTGTGGGACAAGTATATTATATAAAAAAGGGACTGTCAAACAGAAGTTCTATCCCCAGAGGATGAGGATCCTGATTCTAGAAAGACTTGATGGTGTGTAATGGAAGGGTTCCACTCCCCCGTGAAGAACATGGGGCAATATTTGGACTATTTCTATTATACTTTACCTTGTGGTATAGAAAGAACTATTTTGGTTGACTACTGAAACAGAAATGATTTTCAGACACTCCCCCTGCCCACTCCAAACATACTCTTCACTGCTCTCCCAAGGGTGACTCTAACCTTCTTTTCTGACTGGCTGAGAAAAACTTTATATAGGCATTTGATTGGGATGAAAAACTTCAGGCCCTCCCCACCTGGGCTAATATCTGATCCATGAATACATGGAGCCTCTGTTCTTTCCCTCTATGTTTCTTCTTTTCCACTTTCAGATGAGGAGTACTGAAAATAGTTATGACCTTGTAAGTTTGAAAAGATTGGAGCAGAGGTTCAATGATTGGAGTTTATGCCAGAGTTCACTTCCAACTGAGCCAATTGAGGGGCTGGCAGAGCCCATGTCCCAGCCAAACAATGGATCGATACTGTACCAACATGCCTGGTCCTTCAGTCAAGGGAAGTTACTTCGTCCATTGGCTATACTGCATTCTTAAGTGACTTTGGTGGGGCAAGTGTTCATTAACATCCATATTAAGTTTGAGTCCACTGTCCCCAGGGACCAATGAGGTACAGGGGAGAGTGTGCTGTCCCCAGAAGTATGACTATACTCCTGATATTGTTATCTTTTCAGTACATATTCCTTTGTAAAAACTAATTAATGGTAAGTGGTTAATGATACTGGGGCAGCATTCATTGGATGGTATTCAGTATATAAGGGAGATACTAAGTATAACTGACAATTGACATTGGAGGAGAAAATATCAGAATGAAGACCTAATCTAATAGCATTAAAGAAAAACTCCATAACCTACAGGGGCACCCCCTAGAAACTTTAGGGGAAAATATGGTTAACCAGTGTTGCCTCTAAGTACCTGAATTATCAACGCAAGAGGGAGTATTCATAAAGGCCACAGATCTATGTATAAAATGTACTTAACAGTTTTATTAATTGTATTATTTTTCTAAACTTCCTAGTAGTCAGGTAGAAAGATTTTTTTTTGTTTTGACTCCCTTTTTACCACATAGATATCTCAATTAAATTAAGTTCAACAAATATCTATTATTACAAATAATAGAAAATCGATATAACATTTTAAAAATAAATAATGTACATCAAATAGTGCATCATATGCTCACTAGTTTTTAGTTATATGACTAAAATATACAAATCATAAAACTAGTGAGTTATTTTGGTTCACTTAACCAATATTCTCTCTACCCACTGGTAGCCTTACCATTTTCTAAAATGTTCACAGTACTCTTTCCAATTTCATAATATATATTTAAAATACTATCAGATACATGTAAGGCTCCATAAAATCCTACCTCTGAAAAGTTTTGGAACACTGCAGTTAATAATTGAATCAAAGTTGAGGGTGATTTAAAGTCCAGTGAAATGTACAATGGGCATAAGTAGTTCACAGCATAGTTCAGTGACGATTTATATGCAAGTGGCGTAAGAGATATCATCCAGGAAACGTACTATTATAAAAGGATCTGGACTATTCACATAGTGGGAGAAAAGCATAACAGATGGACAATCCAAGCACTGTAATATTATCTACCTAATGGAGAAAGACTTAGAGGGCAATCTCTAGAAGACTGGGTAGAACCTCTGTGGTGAATCTATAGGAGAATTTAGAAAAGTAACACAAAGAATAAAAATATGTGGATGAGTTGTGATCTGTGCTCATGAAGGCAAATTCCATAATGATGAGATCTCAGATCCATTAATGAATTAGAACATAGAGAAGAGATCCATTTCATATACTGATGGGAGGAAGCTTTTTTTCCCCCCAAAATACCAGCTTGTTTGTTCATATCATGGCTCTGGTCTTTATGGGGAAAATGGAAAATCAATAGTGAAGAACACAGAATCAGATAACAGCTTCAGATTTCAAAATCAGATAAAATTGACTCATTTTTTCCCCTCTTTTTCTTTTCAAACTACCCAAGGACTTATAGATTACAATGAGATTGTTATTTTTAAGGAATCATAAGCTAAAGGAACTTTTATGAATTTTTAATGGAATCCCCCAAATTATACCTTGGCCACTAAGTCCATTATAAAGATTTTTAAAACGTACTATGATGTTTAATCTTTCAACTTTGATGCAATTCTTCAAAATCACTGAATCAATCAAAATACATTTCTAATTTAGTAGTATTTTACAATAAATATATAAATAATTTTCTCTTTATATTACTTATTGTCACATTCTAGTTTATCTGTTTATTTGATTATTAGTGGTTAAATACTAGAGTTATAACAATAACATTTACAAAAATGCTTAGAAAAAAATTAACAAAGGTTAAAACCAGATAGGACAATTTACATAGTTCTTTCAGACTTCATTAAATTCTTATTCATATTCTTAGCAGTGAAATAATATTTTGTGGAAAGTAAAATCAGTTTTCATTGTAATGATGAACATTGCCAACAGATGAAGTGAAGCATTTTTATGGATAGATCTATAATTAAAATGTATTTCTTAAGGCTTAGCATAACCCAAGTCAAGGAATTTAGCACAAAGAAAACAGTATTCAAAAGCACATCTAACTTGAGGAAATCATCATTGTATAAGAAAATCAGCACAGGAAAATTAAAATACATGGCACAATGAAATTTCAAATAGCTATAGGAAAAAATGAAGTTAGCCTTCTTGTGAGTAGGGTGTTTATCTGGGACTCCATGAGAAAAGTAAGTATGATACTTATCCTCAATTGTCATTTTCTGGATTGTAAAGAAAATAAAAACAGAGAAATATGCTCTTTGCCTCTGGGCCTTGAATCAACTCAAACCGTGAATCAGGGACTGGAATTAACTGCAAATACCTATTTTTGACTGCAACAGAAAATGAACTGGAACTTTTTTTTAAATAATCACTGAATCAGGTCAAAATGAAAAGGAAACTATTTTAACTGTTAAATTATAATTCTCCACTAAAATTCAGCTCTGATGCCACATTGTACAGTATCTCAAATTCTTAAATGTTATGCCACTTGAGGGTTAACTTTGACAGGACTTATTAAACTAGAAAGGGAACAGACTAAGTAAATTCAGAGATGTTCATCAGCAGGTGGCTAGATTCCAGTTGATAGATTTAAAAACCTTTTTGGTTATGGCAACTAATAAAATAGTCAACTACTATGTACTGGCATTGTGATTAGTTTTACCTAGGATAGCCATACAGACACAATCATTGACCTTTGAGGTGCTGAAGAATCAGTAGACTAGACTAAAACTTGAAATATTTAAACATGTTTCAATCTAGATGAATATTTAAATTCAATAAGAATTTTAGTTTGTACATACTCAGAAGTTGAAATGAAAGTATTGGTTTAGGATTTGCAATGTTGTAGAGAGTACCAGCATTTATGAATGTGCAAATTCTCTAAAGTTATAGTATTGCCTGCCTAGTTTCCTAGCACAAATACTGCAATTGTTGAGCTACAGCATTAAAATGGTAGAAAGACATAAAAGAATTTGTAGGCAAGGGAGGAACAATAACAACAGTTGGAAGGAGATAGCAGTTAGAAAGTGGAAGAGCATTTATGTTACTCAGGATTTGAACCTGATAGCAATTTAATAGGTACCCTCAATCTACTTGATGATATTATAGGGTATGAACCATTATCTGAAGGCATAGGAAGGGTAACACAATTGGAAGTACAGATACCTTTCTAAGAGGACACAGGGAATCCTATGATTGGTCTTCATTGACTGGGGAATGCCTACAAGATAATTGGATCCTTAAAGTGAAGGGGATGGATTATTTTTGCAAAAGCTATCCCTTATATCTAGTTTATAAAAGAGAGTTGGTCTCACTTTGCTGTTTCTCTGTCTCTCTGTTCCTCTCTCTGTCTCTCTCTCTCCCTCTCCCTCTCCTCCATCTCTTTTTCTTTCTTTGACATCTTGATCATGATATCACCTTTGTTCTCTCTGTTATAAGGTCATTTCTTCTGGGGTAATTATTGATGACTTGCTAAAGAAGCATGTGGTACTTGTGATATTTTCTGTTTTTCTGCTTCTTTCTCTGAGCATAAGTCAGAGGGTAGAGTTCCTGTGGAGCTACTAAAGAACCAGAGGCGTTGATAGAGTTCCTATAGGACCATATGTCATGGGGAAACATGAATTTCCACATGGCCTGGCAGGAGAAATTCCAAGAATGGACTTCCTTAGACTTGGGGTTTGCTTCGTGGGAAACACCAAATTCAAGAGATTCCAAGTTTGTGAGTTTGGACATTGGCCTAAAAAAGGGAGAAAAATTCCTAAACAATATGCTTCTTGGAGAAAGATTTTCAATACGGTACTTGAAGCTGGTTGTTGGGGTTACCTCAAGGTGAGAGGGCTGAAGACATAAACCTTGCAAAAGGCCATAATGTATTCAGGTAGTTTATCTCAAATGTGAAGAGGAATGTTTTTCATGCAGTTTAAGAAGTGTTTACCTTCCAGGGCTAAGTAAAATGTACTGTGTCAATCAAAAACATTTATTAACCCCAGGTCCTGGGGTTACAAAGATAAATATGAAACAATCTCTGCTCTAAAGGAGTTCCCAGTCTATCTGTGGAAAAACAGATAAAAATGTATTTTCAAACAATATACAAAATAAATACAAACTATGTTTATGCAAAAGGGAACTGATAACAAGGTGTGGGTGGATCATGAGCTACATAACCATAGATTAAAAAAGCCCAACAATAACAACCCTCCAAAAACAAAACAAAAACAAATAAACAAAAATAAAAACTTGTGCCCTCAAGTCTGGAAAAAGTAAAACTGAATTTCCCCATTATACCAAATAGTAACCTGATTTAGAATTGTTTTCTCATGGACTTTAATTTTTTTCTTTTTGTTAATTCTTAAAAAAAATTTATGGAATAAAACAAACATTTCTATAACAGTACAAAAAAGATGATTATACATGAAACTGCAAATCCACTATACACAACTTGCTATTCCTTTCAAATATACAACAAAATTGTCACATAAATTTCTTTTTTCTTCACTCCCCCTGCCCTAGAATGGCTACCATTAGACATAAATTGATATACACATATTCATATACACATACATACACAAACACATATGTATGTATGTATGTATGTATAATTATTCTGTTATATCTATCAGTTTTTTCTCGGCATTCAGATAACATCTTTTTTCATGTGTCCTTTAAAGTTAATTTGGGTATTTATGATAGACAAAATACATTATTTGCTCAAAGTCATTCTTGAAACAATCTTGTTGTTACTGTATACAATGTTCTCTTGGTTCTGTTCATTTCACTCTTCTTTATTTCATGCAAGTCTTTCCATGTTTTTTTCTAAAATCTTTTAGCTCATCATTTGTTACAGCAAAATACTATTCTATCACAATCATATACCACAACTTTTTCAGCCATTCCCCAACTGATGGGTGTCCTTGCACCAGTTCTTTGCCACCACAAAGCTGCTATAAACATTTTAGAACACAGAGGTTCTTTAAATTAAATTTTAAATTTTATACTTTAAACTTTTCAAAGATTAATCAGTGAGTAAAACATTAAAATTTATCTCTATTTTTGATTGTCAAAGTCAAGTATTCATTGAAATACTTATGTTCAAGGGTCCATCATATCCTATTTCCTTAACTAATTCTATCTACCAGAAACTAATCCCAGAAAGTAATTACTGGAAAGTAATAAAGACATTTATCCATTTTTATTAATTGCCGTACCAACAGGCATTTTTTTAATATAAGAAAGAGAAATTTGAATAGAGCTTACATATAGATGCTGTATTTCTTAACAAAAATGCAATTCAAATTTATGCTGCCTGTTTTCTAAGCCTACTTAGTCCACCATGAAGGACTTTCTTTTCTCTGACTCTTTAATAGAAACACAATCTCAGTTTATCTCAAAGTTGGTAGGGACTTTAGAAACCATCATATCTAATGCATATCTGAACAAGAAACCTCCCTGCAAAAATCTCTGTCAAACTGATCACACAAACTTTACTTGAAGACTCGAAGGCTTCCAATGAAGAGGGAAGTATTGTATTATTTCTCAAATCATCCAATTCCACTATTTTATAATTTTAATTGTTGGAAAGTTTTATTTTGTTTTTTCCTCCCCCTTTCATTAGCCTAAAAATGCCTTGCTGTAACTTTCATTCATTGCTCCTGGTTCTACCCTCTGGGTTAAACAAATTTATTTACTGGTTCAATTTCAACTTATAATGAAGTATCCCTAGGATTTGTGTTTGGCCCTATGCTTTTTAAATACTCTCTTGGATAAATGAATAGTATTTTAATCAAATTTTAGATGATCCTACCATGGAAGTAATCTTACTTATTGACTATCAGTATTAAAATGAAATGAAATATGATAAAATTTAATATAAAGTCTTATACTTGGGGCTAAAAAAACAGCTTCATAAGTATAAAATACGAAAAGACTTAGCTCTACCCATATTCCACCTGAAAATGACTTAGGGTGATAGTGGATCAACGCTATATATATAGATCCAGTGGTGTGATATGACAGCCAAAATATCCAATGTGTTAGATTCCTGCCGTATCCTGCCTTCATCAGACCTTATTTGGAGTATCATATTGAGTTATGGGTGTCATGTTTTAGAAATAACATTGATAGGCATGAAAGTATCTAAAGGATGATAACATTCTCTGATGGCCCCAAGATCACATCAGATGATGATTAGTTGAAGGTACTTTAATTTAAAAGAAGTCTCAGGAAGTAGAGTGGGAGTATGAGAACTGTCTTTAATATTTGAGAGGCTGTCGTAGGAAATTCAGGTCCAATGGAAAAGAGGATATATCTTTAATAATGTCAAGTTCTTTTTTTTTTCTTCTGAGGCAATGCCAATGCACAGGGCAATAGTGCAAGGGTAGATGCTTGTATGAGTATTTGGGGTTTAAAGTTGGACTCTCAAGTATCCTTGGGTTGCGCCACTTGCAACAAAAGCTCATTTTGCTCCTAAGGAAAGTCCATATACCACTAGTACATCTGGGGATTTGTCCTTACAGCAACCATAAACGTGTTTCCTTTTGAATAGGAATCTAAGCCTGATGTTAATACTATATGGATAAATGTCTATCAGTCTCTGGGGTAAAGTGGAATCTCTTAGAATGTTAGGGAGTTACTACTTTAGTAACCCCAAGTTTGTTTACATCCTGAGTCCAATTGACAGTAAGGGAGAAGATAGAGGAAACTGTAGGCCAGAATACTAATTTAGAGGCTATTTTAATTGTCTATGTAAAAGATGATCAATGTTTCAACTAGTATGGTAGTTGTGAGTGTAGAGAATGGAAGTAATGGTAGAGCTATTGTGGAAGTTGAATCAACAGAATTTAGCAGTTGATTGGATATGGTGTCTGAAAAGATAAAAGGATGACCATGAGGTCAAAAATCTAGGTGACTAGAATCCTCAACAGAAATAGAGAAATTAGCAATGATGGTAGGATTTAAATCAGGTTAAACATTGTTTAATGTACATACAACATGGAAATGATGATTTTGTTTTTGTTTTTAGTATTCCAGCTCTGTGAACTGTCACAAACATGATTTCCTTCTGAGAACAAATGGTCAAGCATACCATTTGTCAAAGCAAAAATACAAATTGTCAAAGCGGCTAGATCCATTATCAACAAAATAGTCCAAAATCCAAACATTTATTGGTAGATACTTATGACTTTATTTTTAGACTGATATAGTCCTTTGTGCTTCATTGAAATAAAGATTAAGATACAGTGACAAGTACTTCCAGCTGTGAACTTTGGTTGCACATCAGTGCTAGCAATTTGATCAAAAGAGGTTCAAACAACCATTTATTCTCCAACAATGTTTCCAAAGCAACATGAGAGCATCCAAGAGTTGAAATTGGAAATCTTAGCACAATGACTATGCACTTGTGGTTTTATATTTTTTTCTTATTTATGCATGATTGGACCACTTAAAGAGGAAATAAGTTTAGACACAATACACACAATCTTATTGACATTCATAATTGACTATACTCCTTACTAAAATGTTTTTTTTCTTTGATGAGGAAAAATCTTTTCAGTTTTGAAATAGATCTATCAGGAATCCATATTCTCCACAGGTGCCAAAATAATCTTCCTAAAGCAAAGTTCCGAACTTTTTCTCCTCATTGAGAATCTTCTGTGCCTTCAGTATAAATGCAAACTCCTCAGTTTGACATTTAGAGGCCTCTGAAATCTTGGCTCTAGCCTACCTTTCTTGGCTTATTTCACATTAATCTCCTTCATTTGCTCTGTATTCTGGGCAAACTGATCTACTTGCAGTTTCTCAAATACCGTATGCCAAACCCCAACTCTGTGATTTTGCCCACATTCTTCCTCCTCATTTCTACCTCTTAGAATGCTTTACTTCCTTCAAAGCTCACTTCAGATGCCATTTCCTATTCAAATTTACTGAATTCCTTTCTTGTCTCTCCCTACTTCAATTATTTTGTATTTGCTTATCTATTTAAATATGGTACACCCCTTCTCCTCCACATCCCAGAAGAATATAAGTACCTTGAAAAGAACTATTTTTGAAATAACTGTTTTTCATTTTTAGATTTGTAACCCCAGAGCCTAGCAGAATAGTTTACACATAGTAGGTACTTAATTATTGCCAATTGACTTTAATTAGATTGAATAAATGTATGAAGATGGCAAGTGAACACATTGGATAAAACGATATGTTCATGTTAATGAAATAAACTTCTTATGTTATTTTTTTTAATTCACTTTACTTTCCTGCATGCCTGGAATTTATTCCCTTTTGTCCCCTCCTCCTGATTTCTTTTACATCTCACCTAAAATTCTGTCTTCTACAAAAAGCCTTCCCCAGTGCTCCATGAGGCTAATGCTTTCCCTCTAATATTATCTTCACTTGATCCTTTACATATCTTATTTGGACACAGATGTTTGTGTCTTCTCTGACATTTCTACCACAATGTTGTTCCAGGACCTCATCATGGCATAACTGGTTGGTCTTTCTGCCTCAAGTATTTTCCCACTTCAGTCCATCCTTCACTCAACTATCAAAGTGATCTTCCTAAAGCATAGTACCACTCATATCATTCCCTCCCCCTCCCTCAGTAAACTTCAGTGACTCCAGGATCAAATATAAGTGCCTTTATTTAGCTTTTAATGTCCTTCATAATCTATCCCTTTCCTATCTTTCCAGGCTTCTTACAATTTACTCCCTATCATGAGCTTTATTGTTTGGTGGCTCTGGTCTCCTAGTTCCTCCCACAAGATACTCTATCTCCTCACTACATGCATATTCCCTTGCTATCCTCCATGCCTGGAACCCTGCCTCCTCATCTCTGTCTTCTGGCTTCCCTGGCATTTTTTCAGTCTTCTCAAAAATTTTACCCTATACAAGAAAACTTTCACAGTCACCCTTAATTCTTGCTCTTTCTCTCTGAGATTATTTACAATTTATCTTGCATAGACCTTGTTTGTACATAGCTATTTAACTCTTGTCTCACCTATTTGATTGTGAGCTACTTAAGGAAAAGATCATGTTTTGTCTTTCTTTGTATTCTCAGAACTTAGCACAGTGCTAAATACTTGTTGACTTGACTTATTATTCCCTTATAATTTGACTTGAATTGTATTCCTGTTATTCTTCAGGCAGTTCCCAACACCAGTTCTTTCTTTATTATTTGACTTGAATTATATATACTCTTATTATTATTCTTCAGACTGTTCCCAGCTCTACCTCCTCAGTATCACATGTATGCATGTGCACCCACACACCCATGCACACACACACACCATTACTCATATCATAGATTTACTCCAACTATTATTTGTTGTTGATGTTTTTAGCTTTAAAAATAAAGTAATTATATCCAAAAGTGACTTATTTTTACAAATGGATAACTTTTGGTTCTTCATTTTATTAACTTCAAGTCAGAGTAATCTTTTCATGCAATTTAAACCAAAGCTAATTTTACAGATATGTTTTCTTCTATAGAAAGACCAGGAAAAGACCCTTGAATTTAGCCCCATAAACCTTTCTTTCCTAGTTATATATTTCTTCCTTCAAAAGGAATACTTTTTAAGAGAGAACAGAATAAAGCAGGGGGGGGGGGATAGGATGAAGGGAAATATACTTAGTTTTTCACAACATGACTACTATGGAAGTGTTGTGCATGACTACACATGTATAACCTGTATTGAGGTGCTTGCCTTCTCAATGAGGGTGAGTAGGGAGGGAAGAAAGGAGAAAATTTGGAACCCAAAGTTTTAAAAACAAAAGTTAAAAATTGTTTTCACATGAAACTGGGAAATAAGATATACAAGCAATGTAGTATAGAAATCTATCTTGTCCTATAGGAAAATAGAAGGGGAAGGGGATAAGAGAATGGGGGGGTGATAGAAGGAAGGATGGATTAGAGGAAGAGATTCAGAATGCATGCCATCTTGGTATAGGGGAAGGGGTGAGATGTGGAGAAAATTTGGAACTCAAAATATTGTGAAAGTGAATGTTGAAAACTAAAAATATATAAGTTAATAAATGTTTCATACAAAAAACAATTTAAAAAAAGAAAAGGAATATCTTTATCATCTGAGTTACCAAATACAAATTTTAGAATGGACTTTCTTATCTTTCTTTTTGTATTTCAATATAAGTTCATCATCATAGGAAAGGGGCCCTTTATCTTGTTTCATCCATTAATTAAAGGATGTTTTAGACAGTGTATCATACTCTTATTCAGGTAAGTTTTTTTTTTTTTTTTTAAGAAAAGCCAAAGTAGATAGTAAATACAATGTAAAGATGAACACAGTGTGAGATCATAATAATACCTAACATTTACATAATGCTTTAATGTTTGTAAAGTGCTTTATACACGTCAACTCATTTGATCCTCATAACAATCCTGTGAGGTTTTGTTGCTGTTCAGTTGTTTTTCAGTTGTGTCTGATTCTTCATGGCCCAATTTGGGGTTTTCTTGGCAAAGACCTGGAGTGGTTTGCCATTTACTTCTCCAGTTCATTTTACAGATGAGAAAATTTAGGCAAACAGGGTTAAATGACTTGCCCATGGTCACACAACTCATAAATGTCTGAGGCCAGATTTTAATTCAGGAAGATGACTCTGACTTCAGGCCCTGCACTCTATCCATCATACCACCTAGCTGCCCAACCTTATTAGGTAGGTGTTATTATTATTCCCATTTCACGAATAAGGAAACTGAGACTCAGAGAGGAGACTTGCCCAGGATACCAGAGCTTAGCTAGTAAATTTCTGAGGTGGAATTTGAACTCAGATTTTCATAATTTCAAGTGAGGAAGAATCATATTTACCAAAGAAATAAGATAGTTCAACATCTTGGTATAGTTGAAAGCTTACTAGTTCTGTAGTCAAAGGATACGAGGTAAAATCATGAATTGGATATTCACTGCTTGTATTCCTTTGAATAAGATATTTACAGATTTTTAAGTCTCAATTTGCTTATCTGTAAAATGAGCTAATCAGACCAGATGTTCTCTGAGATTAATCAGTCAATAAACAGTTATTAGTCTTTGTAGGGACTGTACTAAGTTCTGAGGATACCAAAAAAAAAAGTGTAAGTCTTTGATCTCAAGGAACTCACAGTCTAAGGGATAGACAACATGCAGATAACTCTGTACAAAAAAGTTTATACAGGTTAAGTTGGAAATAATCAACAGAAGACAGGAACTAGGATTGGAGGGGAAGGGTTGTCTAGAAAAGCTTTTAAAATGTGGGATTGGAGGGCGGAGCCAAGATGGCAGAGTAAAAGCAGTTACTTGCTTCAGCCCTCCCCAAAACTCCTCCAAATACCTGTAAAAAATAGCTCTAAATAAATTCTAGAGCAGCAGAACCCACAAAAAGACAGACTGAAACAAATCTTTAGCCCAAGACAACCTGGATGGTTGATTAGAAAGGTCTATCATGCCAGGCTGGAAGAGGAATGCAGTTCAGTGTGGGGGTGCAGGAAAAACAGGTCTCAGCTAAGCAGGAGCAGCTCTCAGAGGACTAAATAACAGGCAGCTATGGTGGTTTCCAAACTTCTCAATCCACAAATGCCAAAGACAACTTAAAAACTCAGTAGGAAAAGTCTGTGACTGCAGTGAGAGAGAAGCCCAGTCCCAGCCCTAGTCCCCGAGCTTGGCCCTGGAGCAGTGGCTGCTTCTGGAGCTCTCAGTCCACAGCCAAAGAGGGAATCAAGTGGCTGATCAGAAGAGGATTGAAGGGCTCTCTTTGCTGGTGCTGAGGCAGGATTCTCTTGTTTTGCCTGTGCTTGGATCTGGGTCACCCAGTTCTGGGTGGCGGTCCTGGGGCAAGGAGGAACACTTGTGTAGTGGAGCTTGTTGTTGCAGTGGAGAGGGAATCCTCCTCACAGTTCCAAGGCAGAGAAGACAGCTTGTGGTCACTCATAGACTAAAGTACAGGTCAGGAAAGGAGTAAACACTTTGCCCTTTATCGTACCACCTTGGAAAAACTGAAAACTCACAGTTCCCTAGAAGTATCTCTGAAAACAGTTGCACAAAACCCCCAAAGTTTGAGAGAGTACATTCTTCATACTGGAAGCAGACTCCTACCTAAACAAAGAGTTTAAAACTCAAGTAATTGGCTGGGATCATGAGCAAACTGCGCAAAAAAGTCAGACCATAGAATCTTAATTTAGGGACAAAGAAGATCAAAACATACAGCCAGAAGACAACAAAGTCAAAGCTCCTACATCCAAAGCCTCCAAGAAAAATATGAATCAGTCCCAGGCCATGGGAGAGCTCCAAAAGGAGTTTGAGAAATAAGTAAGAGAAGTAAAGGAAAAACTGGGAAGAGAAATGAGAGTGATGAAAGAAAATCATGAAAAACAAGTCAACAACATCTTAAAGGAGACACAAAAAAAATACTGAAGAAAATAACACCTGATACCCTTTGAACCAGCAATAGCACTTCTAGAGCTATATCCCAAAGAGATCACACAAACGGGAAAAGGACCTACATGTGCAAAAATATTCATAGCAGCTCTTTTTGTGGTGGCAAAGAATTGGAAATTGAGAGGATGCCCATCAGTTGGGGAATGGCTGAGCAAGTTGTGGTATATGAATGTGATTGAATACTATTGTGCTATAAGAAATGATGAACAGGCTGACTTCAGAAAAACCTGGAAAGACTTGTATGGTCTGATGCTGAGTGAAGGTGAGCAGAACCAAGAGAATGTTGTACACAATAACAGTCACGTTGTGTGATGACTAATATTGATAAACTTCACCCTTCCTGGCAATACAAGGATCTAAGACATCTCCAGAGGCCTTGTGATGGAAAATGCTATCCACACCCAAAGAAAGAACTATGGAAGCTGAATTGTTATTTTTTTTCTCTTCTGTTGAGTTTTGTTTCTTCTTTCTGATCGTTCCTCCTATTCATTTTCATTTCTACTTACAACATCACTAATGTGAAAATATGTTTAATATAAATGTAAATGTATAGCCTATATCAGATTGTGTGCTGTCATGGGGAGGAAGGGGGAGAAAAATTTTAAACTCAAAAGCACATGGAAGTGATTATTGATAAATAAAAAAATTAATAAAGAAAAAAACCAAACAAACAAAAAATAGCCTAGTGGCAGCTAGGTACCACAATAGATAGAGCACTAGCCCTGAAGTCAGGAGTACCTGAGTCCAAATCTGGCCTCAGACCAAACACTTGATACTTACTAGCTGTGTGACCCTTGGCAAGTCACTTAACCCCAACTGCCTAAAAAAAAAGTAGCCTAACCCAAATGGCAAAAAAGGTCCAAAAAGCCAATGAGGAGAAGAATGCCCTAAAAAGCAAAATTGGCCAAATGGAAAAGGAATTCCAAAAACTCGCTAAAGAAAATACTTCCTTAAAAATTAGATTGGAGCAATTAGAAGATAGTGACTTTATGAGAAATCAAGAAATTATAAAACAAAACCGAAAGAATGAAAAAATAGAAGACAATGTGAAATATCTCATTGTAAAAACAACTGACCTGGAAAATCGATCTAGGAGAGATAATTTAAAAATTGGACTACCTGAGAACCGTGATCAAAAAAAGAGCTTAGACATTATCTTTCAAGACATTATCAGGAAAACTGCCCTGATATTCTAGAACCAAAGGGTAAAATAGAAATTGAAAGAATCCACAGATCACCTCCTGAAAGAGATCCCCAGAGGAAAACTCCTAGGAATATTGTAGCCAAATTTCTGAGTTCCCAGGTCAAGGAGAAAATGTTTCAAGCAGCCAGAAAGAAACAATTCAAATATTGTGCAAACACAATAAGAATAACACAGGATTTAATAGCTTCTACACTAAGGGACCAGAGGGCTTGGAATCTGATATTCCAGAGGGCAAAGGAGATAGGGTTACAGCCAAGAATCACCTACCCAGCAAAACTGATATAATCCTTCAGGGGGGAAAATGGCCATTCAGTGAAATGGAGGACTTTCAAGCATTCTTGATGAAAAGACCAGAGGTGAATAGAAAATTTGACTTTCAAATACAAGACTCAAGAGAAGCATGAAGAGGTAAACAGGAAAGAGAAATCATAAGGGACTTATTAAGGTTGAATTGTTTGCATTCCTACATGGAAAGATGATATTTGTAACTCATTGCACCTTTGTCAATAGTGGGGTAGTTGAAGGGGAAAAATTATACGTATACATAGATTGATATAGAGGACAAAGGGTGAGTTGAAGGTGAATCAGTGATGTCTACAGAACAAAATTAAGGGGTGAGAGAGGATCATACTGGGAGAGGGAGAAAGGGAGATGTAGAATGGGGTAAATTATCTCAAATAAAACAGAGAAGAAAAGGCTTTTAGAGTGGAGGGGAAGTGGGGGAAGGTGAGAGGGAATGAGTGAATTTTATTCTCATTGGACTTGGCTTAAGGAGGGAATAACATAAACACTCAATTAGGTATGGAAAGCTGTATTGCCCTACAGGAAAATAGAGAGGAAGGGAATAAGAGAGTAGGGGGATGATAGAGTGGAGGGCAGATTTGGGGAGGGGGTAATCAGAAGCAAACACTTCTAAGGAGGGAGAGGGTCAAAAGAGAGAAGAATAAACAGGGGGCATGATAAGATGAAGGGAAATATAGTTTTCCACAGCATGACTACCATGGAAGTGTTTTGCATTACTACACAAGTATAACCTGTATCCAGTTGCTTTCCTTCTCAATAAGGGTAGGTGGGGAGGGAGGAAGTGAGAAAATTTGGAACCCAAAGTTTTAAAAACAAATGTTAAAAAAGCGTTTTCACATGCTACTGGGAAATAAGATATACAGGCAATGGAGTATAGAAATCTATCCTGCCCTACAGGAAAATAGAAGAGGAAGGGCATAAGAGAAGGGGGGGGATGACAGAAGGGAGGGCAGATTAAGGGAAGGGGTATTCAGAATGCACACTGTCTTGGGGTTGGGGGAGGGACAAGATGGGGAGAAAATTTGGAACTCAAAATCTTGTGGATGTGAATGCTGAAAACTAAAAATAAATAAATTTTTAAAAAGGTGGGCTTTTATCTGGGATCTGAAGGAAGCCAGGAGGTGGCACTTATGAAAGAGAACACTCCATACATGGGGTAGGATAGACATCCTGTGATAACTGCCAGAGTTAGGAGATAGAGTATCTTGTACAACGGACAACAAGGAGGTCAGTGTCACTGGATCATAGGTTATATGTGAGTCGGGGTGAGGGAGAGTAAGGTGAAAGAAGACTGGAATGTTGGGGGCCATGGGGGTATGTTATAAAGGGCTTTGAATGCCATAACACTAGGGTTTCTCCTGGTGTGCAACTACAAATAGGCAGCAAATCAGAGTAGTTTTAGAAAAGTATCTGTATAATTATACTGTAGAAGCAAATTTGTATACATAGGAAGGAGAGAGAGATCCAGTTGAGATTTTTTTTTTCTTCCCTGCTAATATGGTACAACTCTAGGCCTCTGATATTCAGAGGTGCTCCTTTGTGGCTGTGTTTGTGTTATATGAGACCTATCATAAAAGAGAGAAGAAAAAAGGAATTGGAGTCGAAGGACAAGAGTTCCAATCTTCACTTGCTATTCTCTACTTACTGACCTTGGGCAAGTTACTTAGCCACTCTGCAAAACCTTAACAGTACCAATTATAAAACAAAATTGTTGTTCTATAAGGCTTCAAACCAGCTCCAGAACTATGATCCTAAGGCTACATTGTGTTTTAAACTACTTGGACATCTAACAGCAGAATGCAGAAAGCACCTAAGGCCTGAGTATTATATAGGGAGGCAATAGTGTGAATTGAAATTAGAATCAAGAAGACTTGAGTTGGAATCCCATCTCAGAAACTTAATAGCTAAGTGACCAGAGAAATTCACTTCTAGTGTCTTATCTCTGTCTTCATTTTCTCAACTGTAAAATTGAGATATTTATAGCATTTATGTCACAAGGTTTTTGAGACAACCAGGTGCATAGTGGAGAGGACCTAGAGTCAGGAAGACTTGCATTCAATCCAACCTCAGGCATTCGGTAGCTGAGTTACTCTGGGTATATCACTTAATCTTTACTTCCTCAGCTTCCTCATATGTAAAATGCAGATAACAATAGTACCTTCCTCACAGGGTTGTTGTGAGGATAAAATAAGATATTTGTTAAATATTTTGTCACACTTAGAGTTATATAAATGCTAGCTAAGATTATTATAAAAAGACATACCATATACAAAACATTTTGTAAACCTTAAAGCACTGTTTAAAGGTTAACTGTTAACTATTCTCAATTTAATTTTTATACCAAAGAATTATCAACTATCTAAAGGGTACAGGATCCCATCCTACATGTTGGGGCAAATAGAAAATTTAGATGAGACACTGAACTTGTCTCTGTGATGCTTACAGTCTAATAGGTAGATGAAATACAAATACAGATAATAACATGCGATATCACAAAATAAATCCATTAAAAATATCCAGTACAAAGTATAGTTTGAAGTCATGCTCATTATTCATTGGGATGACTAAGAAGGAGATCGTGAAAAAAATTGGCACTACAATCTGCTTTTAAAAAATAGTTATGGGAGCAACTAGGTGGCACAGTGGATAGAGCACCGGCCCTGAAATCAGGAGGACCTGAGTTCAAATTCAGCCTCAGACCAAACACTTAACACTTACTAGCTGTGTGACCCTGGGCAAGTCACTTAACCCCAATTGCCTAAAAACAAAAAAAAATAGGAATTGAACAGATAAAGAAGAGAATGAGGACATTCTAGGCTTACAAAATAGTGTGAACAAAGTAGAAAACATAGGATATATACCAAGGTCATGTCAATTTCTCTGTCCAATTTGTTTATCCAATTTGACCAGGGCACTGAGTATGTGAAGGACTATAACTATATGAAATATGGCCAGAAGCCTTGGAAAGGGTCTTGAATGACATGAAAGGGCATATATAACCTTTAAGGCAATGGAAAACCACTAGAGACATACATAACTAGATGTATGTATAAGAAAATTAATTTTTCAGTGGTATAAGAATGAATGAAGGAGGGAAGAAGTGAAGGTAGGGAAGCACATCATGAAGCTAGGATTAGTTACTACTATTATGTAGTACTGAAAAGCTTTAATATTTGGGTGACAATAGGAAGAGTGAAGAGCAATTAGATATGAGTTGGTACAGATAGTAGGATCAACTGTACTTATGGATTATTTGAATAGGTGAGGTTTGGAACAAAAAGTAGTATAATATTATTATATAAAAATATAAATGGTACTAAGGTTTAGAATAATAGGCAATTAATACATAATGTCATCACTGACAAGAATATAAAGTTAGAAGGAGGAGCAGGTTTGTGGTAAAGATCGCAAAGGTAAAGATGATAAGTTTGGTTTGGGATATGTTGAGTTTTAGGTTTTGATGGGAAAGTGAGGGAGAAGTGTTCTATAAGTATTAGAATGTGCAAGTCTGGAACTTAAAAAAGAGGATATGGGTAGAAATAAAAAATGGAAAGTCATCTGCATAGATGTAATAGTTGAGGGGATGCGAGTGAATTGACTGAGAAAGAACAAATTGTAGGGAGAGAAAAGACTTCAAAGACAAGCCTTAGGATTAGATCTTAGAAGCAGAAGAGAGGATAAGGCAATTAAGAAATGGAGGTTGGAGTAGAAATAGCCATATGAAAAAATATTCCAAATTACAAATAATTAAAGCACATTATGTAAAACAATTCTAGGGTTTTATCTAATACTCATTGAACTGATAAAGTTAGTAAAAAGGGAAAATGATAGATGTTTTTCATTAATGCACTTTTGGAAGAGCTGTGAATTAGTCCAGCTATTCTGGAAAGCAGTGTACAACTGAACCCCCCAAATTACTAAATTCTGCATACCCCTATGACTCAGCAATATTACTACAAGACTTGTACACCAAAGAATTCAAAGAAAGAGAGGAAGAACCTTTATGTACAATAAAATATTTAAGCAGCTCTTTTTGTGGTAGTAAAGAACCAATAACAAAGGGGAATGCTCATCAGTCTCATCAATTGTGTAATGGTTGAATGTATGGTGTATGAATGTGGTGGGACAATCTTATATTGTAACATTCAATAAAGTCGATGCCTTCAGGAAACCTTGGAAGACTCTTCTTTCTTTCTTTTTTTTTTTTTTTTGGTAGCACTACCATTTTTTATTAATTTATTTTGATTTATCAACAATCACTTCCATAAGCTTTTGAGTTTTAAATTGTTCTCCCCCTTCCTCCCCTCCTCCCTCCTCAAGATGGTGTGTAATCTGATATACGCTATACATATACCTTCCTATTAAACATATTTTCACATTAGTGATGTTGTAGGTAAGAATTAGAACCAATAGGAGGAACCATCAGAAAAAGGAAACAAAACACAGTAGAAGAAGAAGATTAAAAAGTAGCAAATAGTATGTTTGGATCTGCATTCAAACTCCATAGTTCTTTCTTTGGATGTGGATAGCATTTTCCATCATGAGACCTGTGGAGATGTCTTAGATCCTTGCATTGCTGAGAAGGGTTAAGTCTATCAACATTACTTATTTCACAACATGGCTGTTATTGTGTACAATGTTCTCCTGGTTCTGCTAACTCCACTCAGCATCAAGTTATTTCAGGTTTTTTTGAAGTCCACCTGCTCATCATTTTTTTATAGCACAGGAGTAGTCCATTACATTCATATACCACAATTCATTCAGCCATTCCCCAGCTGATGGGCATCCCCTCAATTTCCAATACTTTACCACCACAAAAAGAGCTGCTAAGCACTACCTATTAAAAAAAATTTAACTGATTTATTTTTAGTTTTCAACATTCATTTCCACAAGATTTTGAGTTCCAAATTTTCTCCCTATCTCATCCCTCCCCCACCCCAAGATGGTATGCATTCTGAGTACCCCTTCTCCTAATCTACCCTCCCTTCTATTTCTCCTCCCTTCTCTTATCCCCTTCCCCTTCAATTTTCCTGTAGGGCAGGATAGATTTCCATATCCTATTTCCTGTATATCTTATTTCCCAGTTGTATGTGAAAACAATTTTTTAACTTTTGTTTTTAAAATTTTGGGATCCAAATTTTCTCCCTTCCTCCCTCCCTATCCACTCTCATTGAGAAGGCAAGCAACTTGATACAGGTTATACTTGTGTAGTCATGCAAAACACTTCCATAGTAGTCATGTTGTAAAAAATTAAGTATATTTCCTTTCATTCTATCCCCCCCATATATTCTATTCTCTCTTTTGACCCTGTCCCTCCTTAGAAATGTTTGGTTCTGATTATCCCCTCCCCCAATCTGTCCTCCCCTCTATCATCTTCCTGCTCTTTTGTCCCTCCCCCCCCATTTTCCTGTAGAGTAAGACAGATTTCCATACCCACTTGAGTGTATATGTTTTCTCTCCTTAAGCCAAATCCAATGAGAATAAGATTCACTCTTTCCCTCTCACCTTCCCCTGTTTCCCCTCCACTTTAAAAGCCTTTTCATGTCTGTTTTATACGAGATAATTTACCCCATTCTACCTCTCCCTTTCTCCTCTCCATATAATCCTCTCTCACCCTTTAATTTTATTCTTCAGATATCACCCCTTCATCTTCAACTTACCCTGTGTCCTCTATCTGTCTGTCTGTCTGTCTATCTATCTATCTATCTATCTATCTATCTATCTATCTATCTATCTATCTATCTACATATTATTTTTTCTCCTCCAACTACTCTATTTCTGACGAAGGACTCATGAGTTACAAATATCGTCTTTCTATGCATGAATGTAAACAGTTCAACCTTAATAAGTCTCTTATGATTTCTCTTTCCTATTTAACTCTTCATGTATCTCTTGAGTCTTATATTTGAAAGTCAAATTTCCAGAGCTATTCAGCTCTGGTCTTTTCATCAAGAATACTTGAAAGTCCCCAATTTCACTGAATGTCCATTTTTTTCCACTGAAGGATTATGCTTAGTTTTGCTGGGAAGGTGATTCTTGGTTGTAATCCTATCTCCTTTGCTCTCCAAAATATTATGTTCCAAGCCCTGCGGTCCCTTAATGTAGAAACTGCTAAATCTTGTGTTATCCTGATTGTGTTTCCACAATACTTGAATTGTTTCTTTCTGGCTGTTTGCAATATTTTCTCTTTGACCTGGGAACTCTGGAATTTGGCTACAATATTTCTAGGAGTTTTCTTTTGGGGATCTCTTTCAGGAGGTGATCAGTGGATTCTTTCCATTTCTTTTTTGCCCTCTGAATCTAAAATATCAGGGCAGTTTTCTTTAATAATTTCTTGAAAGATGATGTCTAGGCTGTTTTTTTGATCATGACTTTCAGATAGTGCCATAATTTTTAAATGCTCTCTCCTGGATCTATTTTCCAGGTCAATTGTTTTTCCAATGAGTTATTTCACATTGTCTTCTATTTTTTCATGCTTTTGATTTTGTTTTACAATGTCTTGATTTTTCATAAAGTCGTTAGCTTCCATTTGAGACCTGCGCTCCAATACTGAACTGATTTCCTCTCCCAGCCCGGTGCGATAGACCTTTCCAATCAACCATCCAGATTGTCTTGGGCTGGAAATTTTTTTCACTGTGTCTTTTTGTGAGTTCTGCTGCTTTAGAATTTCTTTAGAGTCATTTTTACAGGTATTTGGAGGGGTTTGGGGAAGAGCTCAAGCAAGTCACTGCTTTTAGCTGCCATCTTGGCTCTGCCCCCCTCAAGACTCTTATTTCTAGATGCAAAATCAAGTGAAGAGAAATAGCATGACAAATTATATTACAATAAATACATAATAAAAAATGAGGAATTTTGAAACGCTAAAGAACTCTCATCAATGCAATGATGAACCACTTTTCCAGAGGACCAATAATGAAGAATGCTACCCACCTAATAATATACAGGTGATGAACTTAATATGTAGAATGAGACTAATGGTTGTAGATATGGCCAATGTGGTAATTTGGTTTTACTTGACTATTATTTATTATGAGGGATTTTTTTTTTTAATTGGAGGAATTGGGAAGGAAAGAAAGTAGATTTTTATTCATTAGAAAAAAATAAGTATAGCCTAAAGAAAAGGAGTGATAAGAGAATTAGGAGGAGAATTTAAAAAAAAAAAGCTCACAGTGTATCTGAAGGTAAGGAGAAAGAAAATATTCAGTAGGCGGGAATGATGAACAGAGTCAAATGTTGTAGAGGGCTCAGAGAATTTTGGATTGAACAAGAACCATTAGATTAATTCTGAATTAAAATATCTACCTTCCTACTAAAAATCCACTTTCATTCCCATCTACCCTCTGTCAGGGGGAAAAACTAAAACAAAAACTTTTGTAACACATATGCATAAATAAGTAAAACAATTAGCTACAACGACCTAAGTACAAAAAATACATATCTCAATCTGCACCTCAAGTGCATCACCTTTCTGTCATGAGGTGAGAAGCATATTTCATGACTGGTCCTCTGGAACTGTGCTTACTTATTGCATTGATCAGAGTTCTCAAGTCTTCTGTTACTACATAAGTTGTTTTCTTAGTGTTGTGCACTTTATTCTGTACCACTTCATACAAATCTTTCTAAATTTCTCTGAAATTGAAGGACCATCATATTTACTGATTGAGAAGTTAAATTTGCTCTTGAAGAGAAAAATTTCTGTACATTAGTGAGGTTGAAACGCAGATTATAAAGGGATAAGAAGAGAGTGTGTGGTGGAAAAGTAGAGGTATATGGTATTCATGAGAGATGTCATACTTGCATCTCACCAAGTAGTCACAAATCTTCTGAGCGTCCTTGCGTCAGATTAAAATGTAATTGGGAAATGTTTGTCAAAATAAAAATATATAACTACAACATAATAATGTTAATTTATAATTTTCTAAGCTAATAAGCAGCCTGCAAGCAATCATTTCTATTTGAGTTTGACACTACTAATTTAGATGGCTATTTTCCAGAAATTTAATAGAGAAGTGGATGAGAAAGCAAGGGCAAATAGTACATGGAGCATAAAAATCATGTGAAGGGCTTTTTTGGGTTTCAGAGACCTGGGCATATTAACAGAAAAATAATTCTGGATCATAAGGTTGTATTCTTGACTGTTGTATTCTTGACAACACTTAATGAACCTTGCCTGAAAAGCTGAAGAGCTTTTCTATATCAGACATCAACAACCTTGACATTTTGAGGGGATGTTAAAAACAAGTTAAAATGTTACTTAAATATCATTTTAATACCTTCTTTATGGTCTCTTCAGTGGTGCTCACTAACTTACTTGATGATGATCACATCTCAGAAGCAATGGAAGGATTTTTTTTTTTTACTCTACAACTCATCTTGTTTGATGCCTAGCATAATAAAGATAAATGTGAAAAGCACATTGATAAAATGGAAAGAGCATTGGCTTTGTAGTTCTAGATCCTGGATTCTAATCCCAGCTCTTCCAATTATTATTCATGCAACATAGGACAAATCATTAGACCAGTGGTAGGGAACCTGTGACTTCAAGGCCACTTATGGCCCCATAGGTCCTCAAGTGTGGGCCCTTTGACTGAATCCACACTTCACAGAACAAATCCCCTTAATGAAAGAATTTGTTCTGTAGAACTTGGACTCAGTCAAAAGGCCACACTCAAGGACCTAGAAGGCCACATGTTGAGGCCGCAGGTTTCCACCCCTGCATTAGACCTTACTTGTCCTCAATTTCCTCGTCTATAAAAAGAGGGGTTTGTACTAGATGACCTCTGTGTTTCCATCCAGCTCCAATTAAATTATCTGATGAAGAGGCCCATAAAGATTACATTATCTGATTCTGTACTCACCAAACTCCACTGTTGCCAAGCCATTTTTCTGTAATTTTCTCCAAATAGACCTAATCCTTTTCAGTATTGTTTCAGTGGCTTCTTCTGACTGTTCCAAAACTACCCAAAACATCCTCAAATCATATAGATTGAGGACAGACGTAGTAGGCCCATAAAAAGAAAACTCATATCTCTTTTCTACGTAGAGATCATAAAATGAATATAGTTTGCTGCTCATTCACTATGTAGAAATACTCATTATCACTGGAATGTTAGACTCGTATTTCTTCAGAGTATAATTTAAATGTTGATTTCACATATCACAAATTATTTTAAAAATAGATGTGATATGTAAAATGCATTGCAATATATTTAATTTCCTCTTTGCATCTGGAATGGAAAGGCAACATGCTTTCCTGGATATGTAAAAGAGAAACCTTGTCGACATCCACTTCTCATAGTAGGTCTTTCAGTTTCTGGTTTGAACTAGGAATTATGCCTTTTCCTGCCTTTAACTTTCAGAGCTATGAAGCCAGGACTACATTTCTGAATTGTGCCATCATGTCAAATTAGGCAATGGGAATATTATCACCTCAGAAATTCACAAGGAATACTGATGTCACAGTACAGAAATTGGCAAGTCCAATTACTATTAAAACTATGTATGAATATATTTCAATTTTAATGGAACAGGGCAATGGAAAATGATGTTTTCCTGCTTAATAACAATAATAGTAATAATAATAAAGTAAATGCTTAGCTATTACTCCTCATTTCACTCTACATCACAGAAGTGGTTTCAAAATGTACATGTCATTTTATTTTGTAAACTGAATCACTTTTTCTCATTGGTGAAAAATACAAATTCAGAAATGCGTTCTGAGAAATTTGTTCTCAAATATCAGAAAAATAACTTTATTCAGAATGAAATAGCTTTTAAAACCACATATTTATATTTAAATTAACATTTTTTTCATAAAATATAAACAATAGGATTCTTTGACCAACAGCATGCTAATCAAAGAGCACTGCACTGTGCCTAATACTATGGTACCTGACAGTGAGATATGGGAAGGATGTAGCTTCATCTTGCTGAAGGTACATTCAGTGATCTTTGTCTTACACACATAACTCATTAAAAAAGCATAAACTTTGGACAGCTGTTTTCTGTATAATTCGCTTTTTTTCCTTTATTGTCCTCTTATCCAACAGCATTAGCATGCATTGCGAAAATGTAAGCATACAACCTTCAGAGTCAAGAATATCTGGGTTCAAATCTAGCTGAGACACTTACTAGCTATATATGTTTTGTTTGGCAAGTCACTTAACCTCTCAGTATCTTAATTTTCTAATATATAAAATGAGGAAGGTTGGACTTGACCTTTTAAGGTCCCTTATAGATCTAAAATCCATGATCATATGACTGGTTTGCTAGTCAGAAGGAACTAGGCTCAAGTTCAGTGTCTGACTAGATGTGTGACCCTGGATAAGTTATTTTACCTTCTCAGTGCCCCAGAGATCTCTCAAAAACTATAAATCACAGAACTATTGCTTTATTTACATTGGTAGAGGGAACTCTTTCCTTATAATATATTATTATTTTATTATAGTATAACATATATACTATATATCATATATGTGGGCACATATATAATATATATATACATACAATAAATGCATCATATAAAATATATGCTTAATAACAACATTTAAAGTATACATATATAATAAAGTATACATATATATAAACACATAACACATATCTGTCTATCTATCTATCTATAATGATGTTTTAAAAATAGGTTGTCCATC
Organism: Vombatus ursinus; assembly: GCF_900497805.2. NCBI lineage: Eukaryota > Metazoa > Chordata > Mammalia > Diprotodontia > Vombatidae > Vombatus > Vombatus ursinus. Next base: position 16,292,056 of record NW_020954687.1, read on the forward strand.
ACTTCTCCCTTAAACCACTTAGGCCAAACTAATTTATGGAATTATTGTAATTTTTGTTAATAGACATCACATTAAAAAAAACCAAAAATGAGAATACAGTACAATCCAATAAACATTTATTAAGTGCCAACTATGTCTCAGGCACTGTGCTAGGAATACAATTAATAAAATTAAAGATAATCCCTGCCCTCAAGGAGCTCAAAACCTTTTGGGGAGGTTAAGAATATATACAAACGGAGGCAGGAAAGGGGGAAATTAGGGGAGACCTGGCATGGGCCGGGGGGAATCTTATTCTGTGGAATTGAATCCAGGGAGAGTACCATCTTCAAACTGGAGTCATCTGAGTCCCCTTTCTGTACTCTATAAAGGAAGGTATTGTGAAGAGTTTGGTACTCTACCCTCAAGCCCTTTAATCAGAGGGGATAGGAGGTTGAAGGAGGTGGTATCAATTAAGGCATTTATCAGCTGAACCTCTGAGAAGTTTCCATCCTGCTCAAAATCCTACCCAACTGAATTCATCATGGTGATAATCTCAGTCAGTAAAACTCATTCCCTAGGAGAAGCTAAGAAGAAAGTCCAAATCAGCCAATCTTGAGCAGTACCAATGAATTAGACCTAATAAATAGTTGCCCTTTGTTCTCTTAACAAGCTTTTAGTAAGCATATCTATATTTCATAGGATGAAAGGTACTATCATAAGGTTGACTGGGGAAATATTCATGATCTACCTTCCCCCTTAGATTTGGAAATGATTCACATAGATGTGATGTTTTAAGTCATTTAGGTAAATTTGATTGCTAAAGGATGAGCTTCAGAGAAAAATATTAAGAAGAGAAAAGACAGAACTTGGAAGGACAACTTCTATATAGCGAATGGAAAAAGGAATACTTGTCAAATAAGTAATGAAAGACACAGCAGATAGTGAAGCAGGAGGACAAACAGAAAATAGAATATCAAAGAATCAAATTTATCAGGAAGGAGAAGATGGTCAACAGATTGTTTCTGATCTTGCAGTAAAAATTTTCAAAAGCATAAGTATGAGAGAGGAGTCCTCATTCAAAGTATTAATCAAGGCACAGGTATTATAAATTACTCTTTCTAGAAATTTGAGAATAATGAGGATAGATATAATACAATAGCTTGGAGGGTGGAAGGTATGATGGGGTAAAAGGAAGACTATTTGACAATAGGATGAAGGAAGAGACTACAGATAAATCTAACAGGGAGGAAGGAATGGAAGATGTAACAAAAAAATTCCAAAATCATTAAAAAGTACCTATTATGTGAATTATCATGCATAGTGTGATAAGACAGCTAGGTGTCACAGAAGGACAGTGTTATATTTCAGGGAAGTTAGGAAGACCTGAGTTCAAATCCTGCCTCAAAAACTCACCAGCTATGTGACCATGGGCAAGATTCTTAATCTCTCTTGACTCAGTTTCTTCCTCTATAAAGTGTGGATAGTAATAGGATTTGCCTCTCAGGATTGTTAGGACCGAAAGAGATAACTTATGAAAAGTGTTTTGAAAACACTATATGAAAGCTATGTTAACTTATAATCACAATTATTATATGGAGTTGGTTGAATGACCAAGTTTGTCTATCAATATATCTATTTTAGATGGTCATTGCAAATAGACAAGATGAGCCAAGAATTGAACACAAGGAAAGCAGGCTGGATTGCCCTCAGGAAATTATTCAGTGTTTTTAATGATCACAAGCTTCTCCCTCAACAGACCATTAAAAAAATTGCTAACTTTTTTCAACTGTCATTTATTTTCTTGTCCTCCCTACTCCCCCATTAAAGAAAAATAAAACCCTTGTGAAAGTATGCATAGTCAACTGAAAAAAATTACTTCCTTGATCGTATCTAAAAACATATGTCTTATTCTGTACCATTAGTTCATCACCTCTGTGTCAGGAAGCGGGTAGCATACTTACCAATGCTATCTGGAATTGCAGTTGATCATTTTATTGATAAGAGTTTTTAAGTCTTTCAAAGGTATTTGAAATTGACTTTTAAAAAGTCATATTGATGTCATTTGTTTTACATATATCATGGTAAGATATATCCCACCACCCCCAACATGGATTTATTTTATACTTTAATTCAATTTTATTTTATTTTCAGATCATCATTTTCTCCCTCTGACCTGTCCACTGTCCACTGTCCACTGTCCACTGTCTTCTCTGGCTTAAGCAGGAAAAGCAGATTGGGTTTTGTAGTTGCTTTGGCATCCTGGTAAAGGTAATTGTGTTGCTGTAAGCTCTGCTCCTAAAGGGTGGTGCAACATCCAAGTTGGGTGCATAACTGGGTGAACTTACCTGTATAGCCAAGAGAAGGCCAATTTAATGAAACTTGCAGTTCTTTATCTTAAGTTGAACTGCTATTCTTATTAAGATATATTACTTTAAGACACCCTTTTAAGGGTGATGATTAAATGAAAGAAATCGTAATCTCTATGTTTAAGTACAGAAGAGAACAGGATTTCCCCAGCTGAAAAGTTGGAGGGTCAACTCCAGGCAGTCAAGCAGTGAACAGAGAGGTAGTTTTTGTGTGGTGCAGATGTTTCTGAAAGGACCTATAAGATTGAAACCTTCAGTCTAGTGGTCTGAGTTACATGAGCTTTCCTTACAAATGTTCTTCCACACCAGGTTCCAATAAATGTGCTCTGGGATTATATGTACATTGTGGTGCATTTTATTTATGTATTTGTCTTAATATATGAGCATTTACAGTGTTGTTATTAAGTAAATGTATGTGTTTAAAAGTTAAAAGAGGGGCAGCTAGGTGGCACAGTGGATAGAGTTCTGGCCTTGGAGTCAGGAAGATGTGAGTTCAAATCCAGTCTCAGACACATGACACTTATTAGCTATGTGACTCTGGCAAGTCACTTAACCCTGATTGCCTCACCAAAAAGCAAAAAAGGAGCAAAAAACAGTTAAAAGAGTCATTATTGTGAGAGGTTGGATTGTAAATTCACATTTGTATGAGTGCACTGCCTTGACTAGTTGTGTAGCTAGATAACACTTTGGAGTGGGACTCAAAAGCTAGAATGACAATCAGGAAAAGTTTATTTCTCTTTAACAAGGTTACCCTAGGAGCCTAAGAAAGTTTGAATATAACCATGGGCAGTGATCTATCTCTGCAAACAGACCTGTTAGTGTGAGAGGATATTGGAGGAGTGAGACAAAACCAGGGAAAGATATATCTCACAGTCCTATGAGAGAGACTGAGTTGCTGGTAGTAGATACTAAAACACCATTGGATGGGGCCCCATTATAATTTGTTGAGTTATATTGCAGGAGCATTGGAATAGAATTGAATATAAGTGATATTCAAAGTGTTATACTTGGATAAATGGATTTGCTCTCTGTTCACTAGCACTTAGTGGGAGAACTTGGTATTTAATTATCCTTCTTAATTGTGGTTGTGGTTTTCTAAGAGGACCATGACATCAGGAAGATGATGCCATGACTTGCAAGTGAATTGGATTACAGTGAGGGAGGACTATGTAAAGTCACCAGTCTCACTTAAGCTAAGGTCTTTCCAAGTTCTCTCTTTGATAGAGGCAATGCCCATTCAGTGATTAGGGCTGTTTAAGAAATGAGCCAAGGGATGGCCCTTTCAGTTAAAAAAAAAAATTGAACTGGCATGGGGAGACTCTCAGGGTTGTTTCTGTCCAAAAGAAAAAAGAATTACTATTTACACTCACTCTGAGCCAAATGGGCCCAAAAAATAAACATTAAGTGATATTTGGGCAGGGATCAATTGTTGTCCAATCATTGAGAGCTAGAGAGTATTGGTTTTCAGGTGAGATCTTTAAGAAAGAAATCTAGCCAGTAAACTGCAAGATATAATGGTAGGCTTCAGTCATCAAACTCTATCTTCCTTTAGGAAGAGCCTAAATCTCTGTAAAGCATAAGTAAAGATCATTTCTTGAGTGTGCTGGGTGGGTAAGGTGGAAGGGTGCTGAGTTTAAGGATAGAAAAGGAGTATACTCAAAATGAGGTTGGCCCTGTAGGTTTTAAAAATGAAGACAGCTGTGTGGTTCTAATGTTAAAGAAAATAATAAAGACAAAATATGCCAGGCTGAATGTTAACAAACTACTTAAAATAATTGTATTTTTCCCTTCTCTTTTGAAAACAGTCAGACTTTTCTCTTCTTAGAAACTTTAAATGATTTTCACAAGATAGTCAATTACAGACAATTGAAAATATTGCACAAACTTTTACCAGATTTTAAAGGCAAATTTATTCAAACATGAGATTAATATCAGCTGAGATCATTTTACACTCTCAGCCTTGAAGCAACAGTTTAATTCAGTTGAAAAGAAATAGCAATTATCACGTAGTTGAACATAATACATTTGCTGCAACATCAAGGATGAAATGAACAGGAGGTATACATTTGCACTTATCACCTGCCAAATCTCCACCCACTGAATTCTAAGGCAAGATTTATAAGTAAGTAAAATGCTGAGTGCTCTATGTCCCATAATCATTATTAATAATTTTGCCCAGAATTTATGGCAATGACCACTCATCAAATTGATAGGCTGAAGTAGTTTCAATGCACTGAGCAGAACTAAGATAAAGGGGAAAAACAGTAACAGTTACAACACTAAAAAATAAAACCTTATTCAGGTTAGAATTGAGGATAATTTAGATAATTGCCACCTCTGCATTTCTGTTGCTATTAATGTGCTTCCCACATAGACATATAGAAATTCAATTGGTTCCATGTGCCTTTTTTGAGGAGGAAGGGTGTTTCAACTTCCGTAAGTAAATGCTGAGGTATCAGATCTCAGCCAATAGATGTTTATTGTTTAACAGAATTATTAATACTTAATTATGTATGTCAATTATTTCTTACTGTACATCACTGATAGTAATGAGTTAAAGCCCAATTACATTTGGATTTGTACCATTACTCCATTCAGGGTATTTCCTTCATAAGTTACTATTAGGGAAAAAATAATACCAGTAAAATTCTCTTGGGTTTTGATAAAATTGTTACTCATACAGAACAGTGCTTTTTAAACAGCTGAAGATGGAAGCATGAGATCATAAATATAAGCAAGTCAGCAATAAGATTATATATGGCAAAAGCAACAGAAGGAGAATACATGATTGGATTCTATAAAACTCAAGAGAGTTATGTTTACTCCAAGAGGTTATGTTTCTTAACACCAAAGGAAATCTAAAAAGATGAATAGATAAATTTCAGCAGACTAGTTGCAAAGAGATTTTCCTTATACATTTTAGTATCATAGAAACTGAATTAGAAGGGGCCTTGAATTCAGAGTCAAACTACATTGGCATGGAATAACTGAGGCAAATTCCCCCAGGATGCAAATTTCCTCTAAGAGCTCTACATAGTGTATTCAGGGAGAGATGATGGTAGCTTTAGGACAGCTTTATGACCAATTTCTGCCTTTTTTCTTAGCTTTTTCATAGGAAAAATAGGAACTACCTGGAAGGCCACAGAACAAATACCCCAAATACTATCTACATTCTTTTTCCTTTCCACCAATTTTGTCCCTTCTTGTGAACATACCTCAATAACAATATTATAGTATTTCTGACAGACTCAGCTCAGAATCAGGGTTTTGAACTGATTTTTGATAATGACTAGGAAATCAAATGGGATTTATTCCATTCAGTTTGACCATGGTAGGTTTGTACAATATCTGCATACTGGGAACAAATCAGTTCTGTGTAGAAGAGTTAAGCAGTTTATCTCTAGACTGGATTTCAGTGACAGGCAAATCTAACTTTTAAAAACATTCAGTGTAAAGCAATTCATTTCAACTTTTATTCATGTTGTTCTTCCCTTGCCTTAAGCACTGGGTTAGGTGCTTGTAATGCAAAGATGGAAATCTTAATGGCTTTGCTTTTTGTGGGCACAGTGTTTGAATTTAGGCTAGTTATTCTTCAGAGGAAAGTCTTTTACCAAGTCCATGTGCAAAGCTTTAGCAACTTTGATGGGTAAGATCTATCTGAGCCTTAGCTTCACTGGCACTACTTTAGAGACCCTCCACACCTCAATGAGGAAACCCAAGATTAAGAACAAAAAAAATATATAAAGGCAAAATGAAAATGACTCAACTTTGCCGCTTATTTGTAATTTTACTGATTATTAGTAAGATTTTATTAAAATGAAAAGCAGCCCCCACTCGACAGAGAAGATTGCATTCATTATTTATGTACTATGATGTATCCTTTATTGTTATATTATTATTTACATTTTATGGCCTATTTAAAAACATTTTCTGTTTCTTTTGGGTCTGGGGTAGAAGAAAGGTTCTACTTGATCAATACATCATTGCAATGAGTTCATTTATGGAGCATAGAGACCCTATTTTCCACATCTATGAATACCTAAATATGAATTAGATTCAGAGATTTACCTAGAGTCAACTCAGGAAAGGAAGTTCAGTCAGTAATGACCCGCGATTTTTTTTTGGTCAATCATTTTTCGGTTGTGTACTACTCTTCATGACTCCATTTGCAATTTTCTTGACAAAGATACTGGAACGGCTTGCCATTTCCTACTCCAAATGAACCAAGATTATACCCAGTCAATAGTCAATAAACTTTTATTCAGTGCCTTCTTTATGTTGGGCACTGTACTAAGCCCTGGGGATACATATAAAAGCAGGATGTTCTTGCCTTCGAGGAGCTTACTAAAGGGAAAATATAACGTAAAATGAAGCTGAAAAAGGTTGGGGGGAAGGTAGGAATGATGAAGAGTACCAGAAAAGTCCAAAACCAGTGTTGCTGGTGAGAAATGGGGAGAAAAACTGTGCTGAGCCCCTCTTTAAATACAGACCCTGGAGCCCATGAGGCTGCCCTCCAGTCAAAAGGTACTTAGTGAACTCAGAGGTGAAGGCACAGGGACATAGGTTACAAGTATTTTGAGAATGATATAGTTGAAAGAGACAAGAAAAACACGAATTCAAATCTTGCCTTTGAAAGATATTAGCACTGTGACCATGGGCAAGTGACTTCATCACTTTGAGACTCAGTTTCTTTTTTGAGATGAGATAGCAATATCTTTGGCTACCTACCTTAGAGACTTGTGATGATAGAATAATGTAATCTACATAAAATGCTTTAAAATCATAAAGTTCTATATGAATGTTAGTCATTACTTACTTTACAGGGTACTTTCTCTTCTAAATTTTAGCCCCTTGGAATTCCTAGCCCCATTCATGGCTCAAATACAGTGCCTCTTTTGCTACATGAGGCCATTTCTGATTCCTTCAGTTGTTTCTACCCTTTTGACCTGAGTCCAATACTCTATGTTTACTTAGCATATAACTGTATTTAGTTATCTATAATTTATGAATCAACTGAAAATATTAAGAACATTTATTATTTGTATGAAAGTCCCTGACTTCAAGGAGCTTATATCCACATGGGAATTTTTAAAAAAATTGCCCTACTTGAAGATGACTTTATGTATTATATCCTCTTGAGTAAGACAGTGCTGGTACATAGTAGGCACTTGATAACTTTATTGAATTGAATTGAGGAGTAATCTCATTGCCATTCCTTTAGGGTACATTAGGACTAAGTAACCCAATTAAAGAATGAAAAGAACCTGAAATATTTTAGAGTGATCACCTTCTCCAAGGTAACTTCTTTAATTCCTCCAGCTAGATGGCTCCCTACTCTGAAATCTCATAACATTTTATGGGAATGTCTCCTTTAATGCTAATCATGGAATTTTTTATCATCATTATCTGTGTATATAACTTATCATGCCAACTAAATAGCAAATTCATTAAAAGTTAGGAAAATGTCTTATTAATAACTATTTTATATCTGCTTAACTCTTAATGATTAATAAGGACATCACACACATTATCTCACTTCAGTCTTAGAAAAGTTCAGGGAAATAAGAACCTGTATAGGAACTGTTATTTTGAGGGTGGACAAGCATCTCTTTTCTGATGACAGAGTGGATATCAGGTCTCCTTCCCGTAACAGAATTATTGTGGGCAATATGTGTGTGTGTGCGGGGGGGGGTCTTTTCTGAACATGCCAGTGATGACTGTTGTAGCTTTGAGGCAAAAGAAAAAGTGTGACTGAGCACTAAGCATATGGAATATTTATTCATGATTTTTGATTTTTGGCAATTTTATGATTTTTGGCAATTTTCCAGGGGCAAAGGCAAAAGCTAACTATGATTAACACTGTTTTGAATTGTGTTCATGAGCAATAGGGACCACCCATAAAAACTGGTCACAAAATTGTGTTTTTGAAGTTGTACACATTTACATGGAAGAAAAAAATCATTATGCTCCCCAAACTAAACGTTTACTAATACGAGAATCATAGATTTAAAGTTGTAACTCAGTGGAAGCCTGACTCCATCAGAAACCAAGAAACAACAAAATAAAGTCAAAAGAATGGAAAAACAATTAAAGAAAGTAAAATAGTTCATCGGAAAAACAAAAGACCTGGAAAATAGATCAAGGAGAGACAGTTTAAGAATTATTGGTCTACCTAAAAGCCATGATCAAAAAAAAAAAAGAGAGAGAGACTAGACATCATTTTGTCGTTGTTGTTGTTCAGTTATTTTTCAGTCTTGTCCAACTCTTCCTGACCCCATTTGGGGTTTTCTTGGCAAAGATACTGGAGTGGTTTGCCATTTCCTTCTCCAGCTCATTTTACAAATGAGGAAATTGAGGTAAACAGGGTTAAGTGATTTGCCCACATTCATACAGCCAGTAAGTGTCTGAGGCCAGATTTCAAGGGGTTTTCCTGCCCAGTGCTCTGTCCACTGTGCCACCTAGCTACCTTGATTATATTGATAGGATGGTAATATTGAACCAGTCCGGAATTCCTCCTATAAATTCCACTTGATCATAATATATGATCTTTGTGATATATTGCTAAAATCTCCTTATTAGTATTTTACTTAACTTTTGCACATTAATTAGACAAATTTGTGTATAGTTTTTTTTCTCTGTTTTTGCTCTTCTTGGTTTAGTTATCAACAAATCATTTGTGTCATAAAAAATTTGGTAGAACTCTTGTCTATTTTTCAAAATAGTTTATATATTATTGGAATTAATTATTCTTTACATGTTTGGTTGAATTTATTTGTGAATCCATCTGGTGCTGTATTTTTTTCTTATGATGCTCATTGATGGCTTGTTCAAGTTCTTTTTTTTAAAAAAAATAGACTTCTTTCAGTTTTCTATTTCCTACTTTGTTAATCTGGGTGATTTATATATTTTTAAATATTCATTCTTTTTACTTTTTGAGATTTCTTCACATATCGTTGGGAAAATCAGTGGAGCGTGGAAAATTTTACCTATCAGATATATGGATGAGGCAAGAACTGATGACAAAACAAAAGACAGAGAGCATTACATGGTATGAAATGAATAATTTTGATTACATTAAGTTAAAAAAGGTTTTGTACAAAGAAAACCAATGCAGCCAAGAACAGAAGGAAAGCAGGAAACTAAGAAAAATAATTTCCAGCAGGTTTCTCTGTGAAAGGCCTCATTTCTCAAATATAAAGAGAACTAAGTCAGATTTATACAAATTCAAGGCATTCCCCCAAATGATAAATGGTCAAAGGATATGAACAGGCATTTTTCAGATGAAGTAACCAAAGCTATCTATAGTTGTATGAAAAAAGGCTCTAAATCACTATTCACAGGAGAAATGTGAATTAAAACAACTTTGGGGTACCACCTCACACCTATCAGATTAGCTAATATAAGATAATAAAAAGGAAAAAAAAGCAAATACCGGAGGGAATGTGGAAAAATTGGGACATTAATGCACTGTTGGTGGAATCATAAACTGATCCAACCATTTTGGAAAGCAATTTGGAACTATGCCCCAAGGGCAACCAAACTGTGCATGCCTTTTGGTACAAAAATATCATTGCTAGGTCTGTATCCCAAATATTTCAAAGATAAAGGAAAATTACATATATATATATACACACACACACAAAACTATTTATAGCTGCTCTTTCTATAGTGGCAAGGAATTGGAAACTGAGGGGAAATCCATTAATTGAGGAATAGTTGAATAAGTTTTGTTATATGATTGTGATAGAATACTATTGTTTTATAAGAAATAACAAGCAGGATAGTTTCAGAAAAGTTTAAGAAGACTTATATGAACTGATGCAAAATGAAATGACCAGAACCAGGAGAACATTGTGTATTGTAACAACAATATTGTACAATGATGAATTATGAATGATTTAAGTATTCTGATCGAAATAACAAGCTAGCAAATTATGAAGGACTTATGATAAAAAATGCTATCCACCTCCAGATAAAGAACTGATGGAGTCTGAATGCAGATCAAAGCACGCTAAAAAAAAAACACATTTTTAAATTTTTTGTCTCTGTTTTCTTTTGCAACATGACTAATGTGGAAATATGTTTTGAATAATTTCTTATGTATAATTTTCAAAAAAAGTTCTTTTTTTTCAGGAAGGGGAGAATGGAGTCTAGGAGGGAGAGATTTGGAACTCAAAATTTTTAAAACTAAATGATGAAAAATTTTACACTTAATTGAGAAATATTTAACAAAATAAATAAAAATATACTGGGAAAAAGAGAGTTGGAACTCAGAGTTCATCTAGATGAAACCTCTAAGTTAATTGAGGAAACTGAGGAGTCCCAAAGAGTTAAATAAATTACACATGTTCCTAGAGGTATCAAGAACCATCACTGTAATACTTTTGTCTTATTTGTAGATTCGAAATTATTTGGTAGCTAGGTGCTCATTTCAAGCCCAGAAAATTCAGTGCATTTGAAATGTTTAACAGTCTGTTTCGGCAAATGCTTTCCAAGATCACAGCTGTAAGGAAGTGAGATGAACAGTTTTGCTTACACGTGTACAGTATGAATGATTCTTTTAAAATGTAAGATATGAAACAGACCAACATTTCTTTGATTTTTCAAATGCCTAATTTATATCAGATATGCTTGTCTTTGGTTGTGTAATAGTACAAATGAACTTTAATATTGTTTGCAGTCATTTTATTTATCACCATGTAGAACATCTATCAAAGGGATTAGTCTGATGTATTTTACCTCATTAAATTCACATAAAAAGGCTTCAGAAGTTCAAATAGTTCACCATTGGGGAAACCATCGTGGTGCATTACATTTGATTTGTAGGTCGTCGTGAAGATAAAAATAAATGACTTGTAGCCTGTTAGAAAATGTCAACTAAAAAGGAAATTGTAAAACAAAAGTTAACGAATAGATGTTTTTGTACTTTCTGTCATTGTTTTATTAACTCACTTATTAGTTTAAAAAAGATAGGGAAAGATGACTGAATCTTACTCATAATATGAAGTCACTTAGTATCTCAGGTTCAGACAACTATAATTTTGAAAATACGATGTGCTAGTGTGATTGTATGATTAAGGGACATCATATACTTCCTTGGAGATCTATATCTCATCATTCATTTGTTGTACAAGCATTTATTCAATATGTACGAAGAACTATTCCTGGTGCTAAAGAAAGACAAAATAATGCCCAATTTTGAAATTTCTCAATATAATTACAGTGAAACAGAAAACATTTTCTTTTAAAATTTCCCATGTTCTATTATAACTTTGGACCTGCAAGGGACCTTAGAGATCACATGTAGGTCATGGGAAGGGAATAAGTTGAACAGTTTTGACTTCAAGTCAAAAGAGCTAGGTTTAAATCTTGGATAAACCATTTTTCAGCTGTGTGACTTTAAACAAATTCTTTGTAAACTTAAAATTGTGATAAAAATTTTTAAGAGGGTTCCTTAAAGCTTCTCTGAGATTTTGGCTAACATTATCTACATAGGAAGGGGCCAGAATAGGTAGGAGAGGGGAAAAATCATGGCCTTGCTTTATGAACTTAAGTTGTCTTTTATTTTTTTTTTTTATTTTTTACTCATGAAGTATGTAGAACAGAAGAAGTTTGGGCTTTGAAAATTCAGAAACTCTGTACTCCAGAGATATTACATAGCTTTTGGGCAAATTAAAATGACTATACTGGGCCTATAGTTTAGTCTTCAGAAATGAACCTTTAGGAAGTACATAGAATGCTCACTATGAACTAGAATGTGGTTACTGACAGGGAGACTAAAGCTGTTGGAGTAGAAAGAAAAGTCCAAAGAAGAGATAAAATCTGAGGGAATGAATTACCTGTAAAGTAGCTCTTCTTTTAAAGAGTTTGTGGAATCTGAGGCTAGAATCATTACATGGTATAACAGGAAGCCATAATAGCCAAGATTCTGATGGAAAAAGACAGCAAAGTATGAAAGGTCTTTTTCCTTGTCCCAGACAAGAATATACTCTTTTTTTTGTTTAACTAGTTGGAGAAAGTCTATAGATTTTAAACTTAAAACATGGTAGCACCCTCTTTTCTCTGAGGAAGTTATAGCTAAGGATTTCAAATTATCCACAAATAGGCTACAGTCAAGCAGCAACTGACAGAGACTATGAGAATAGTCCAGTGAACTATTAATAGTCCAAGCCAAGTGGGGGAGTACCATGACAATAAACAATATTAGCAGCCCTGAAGTGTTGGAGACAGGAGCCACTTCTCTGCACATGTGCCCTGAGCACAGATGTTCCACTCAAGCTTCTCTCCCTATTTCTCTATAAAATATTTTTACCTGTGCCTGCTTTTTCTGCTTATGTTGTATGCATATGTGAGAATATATCCAATGATATATAGGGGGAGGGGTATTGTTATTTATTTCTTACTTAGATATTTTATTAAATAACTTTTCTTTGAGGTAACTGTCTTCTATCTGACTCTTATAAGTAAACCCATTTGTGGGGGTTCATGAGGTATAGCTTTAGGGTATGTGGAATCATAGTACCTTGAACCTAGTGCAGCCCTTTTCTAGGTGACATGCCCTCTGAGAGGACTGCCTTTAGGCACAGCATTAGGATTATAAGGTCATGGATTTAGAACTGGAAGAAACCTTAGGGACCATTTAGTCTGACCATTTCATTTTACAAATGAGAAAGGACCAGAGAGGGTGTGGGGCTTTTAATATTACTTTTTTTTTTTTTCTCTTTTAACATCAGAGATAATTCCCTACAGATTATGGTTCTCCTGTGGCAAGCTGCAGATGCTTATAATGTCCACTCAACTACATTTGATTCTACTTAGTCCATCATCTCCACTCCTTAGAGGAAAAATGAACTGAATCACTGTAACTACCCTAGGCTTTGAAAGGCAAGTTTTGGCTATAATTTGTTTGGTCCAGGCCTCTGCAGCAACTCCTGGGCCTCTCTAGCCATGCCACTATTTGTATAACCCCCTCCTTGTTTTTTAAGTCATCTTCGTGTTTTCTTTCCCAGTTGAGCTCAGGGAATGGCTTGCTTGATTTGCTATTCCTAGTGCTTAGTACAATGTCTGGCACATCCAAGGATTTAATAAGCGTTTTACTATCTATAAAATAACAATATACTGGTCTTTGCTTAATAAAATAAGCTAGAGGGGCAGCTAGGTGGTGCAGTGGATAGAGCACCAGCCCTGAAGTCAGGAGGACCTGAGTTCAAATCCGGCCTCAGATCAAACACTTGACACTTATTAGCTGTGTGACCCTGGGCAAGTCACTTAACCCCAATTGCCTAAACAAAACAAAAACAAAATAAAATAATAAACTGACTTTCAATCAACATGATATTGAATAAGATTATTTTTCTTTTTCTTTCTTTTTTCCCATGGGAAAAAATTGGAACTGGTCCATCCTACTTCCACTTCCCCTTGAGACAACAGCACATATTTGTGAGATAGCTAGGTGAGTTCAAGGGTATAGTCTGTGGCCATCGAGCAGAGCAAAGTTAACTGTCTTACATTAGGATAAAACTCATGCCTATGATCTCATTAGCACTACTCCCTGTAGTGTAGAGGTGAAACCAACTTGAATTTTCTATGAAAGACCTTTTTTGATATTGCCTTGTTTTTCAGCAGAGATACAGATTGATTATTATATTGCATAACGTTTTCACTGAAACTAATTTCTTATAGAAGTTGAAAAATTGATACCATGATATTCAGGCTTGAAATGGGTTAACATTTTTTTTTCTGCTGCTTAAAGTCACAAATACCAATTAAGTGATGGCTGTATTGCACTTTGTTTTGGCCAATTTCATTCAAAATTTATTAAGCCCGTTCTATGTACAGTGTCTAATGTTGGGAGTACAAAGATAAAATCAAAACAGTCCCACCCGTTGGTGAGCTTTCATTATACTCATGGGTACAATATCTAAGAGGAGAAATATAATATACAGTAATTTAAAGAAGTAATAATTATTAGCATCTGATAAAATCAGGAAAAGCTTCACAGAGTAGCTGGTACCTGTGTAGAACCTTAAGAGAAGAGAAGGATTACTATAGGTGAAGCTGAAGATGAAGTGAATCTCAGACACAGAGTATGAATTTGAAGACTTCTTGGAAGTGGGAAATAGGGAAGCAAGTTAGGAGAAAAGGCTCTAGTCTAGGTGACTGGAATTAAGAGTGTATGAAGGGAGACAATGTGGAATAAAATTGGAAAGTCTGATCATTTGAATCTTGAATTTCAGGGTAAGGACTTTGCATTTTATCCATTGGCAATAGAGAGTTTGTGAAAGATTTTGGGTAGAGAGAAATCATTAAGATGGCTGAAAAAACGGATCTGATATTTTTCATCATAAAAAATTCATTTGCAATGTCATCACAATGCCAAATCAAATGATTTTTACTGCAGTCATCACTCAGTTGCCTAATTGTTGTTGCAGTTATTTTTCTTTTCTTACCAGAATGATGGTTTTGTTGTTATAAATAGTGGCCTGAATTGCTTTTGTTCGCCAGCTTCATAGATAACAAACTGTTCTTTGTATTGTATTTTTTCTTCTAATTTGTGTCCCTCGTCTTGTAACTTTCAAGAGCAGAATTCAATGACAATTTTAAGTACTGTACTATAGCTCCCCACAACTACTTAGCAAATTAAGTTTCCCTACTAATTAAAGGAGATCCTGACATTATTCAATGAAGTATGGCTGAAAATGTTATAATGGAAAGTGTCTGATCTACCTCATTCCTAATCACTGATGCTTTGTATAATAGGGTCAATATGGTCAATTTTATTTGTAGAAAGTTTGAGGACACAGCAAAGGACTTAGAAGCTGATACTAACATGTACTTTCCAATGCCCAGAAAACTTTTAACTTCAAGATACAGTGGATGAAATCATGAATCCTTGAATGTCATCTAGAATCTTTTTTTTTCTGGTAATAATAGTCTCAAAACACGTTTTTAAGATGTAATATAGGTGTTATGTTAACACGAGTTGTCTAAATCAGTCAATTAATAAATATTTATTTTCTACCATGTGCCAGGCAGTACGTAAGAGTGCATGATATAAAAAGAGGCAAAAGACATTCCCTGCCCTAAAGGTATTTATAACTTAATGAGGGAGACAACACGAAAGCAAATATATACAAAGCAATCTATATAGAGGATAAATGGTAAATAATTAACAGAGGGAAAGCACTAGAACAAAGAGGAGTTGAAGAAGGCTTTCAGTCAAAGATATGTTTTAATTGGTATTTAAAGGAAGCCAGAGAGTGGAGGAAAAGCATTACAGGAGTGGGCGATGGGCTTGTAGAGAGCATAGATAAAGATGTTGCTCTTACCTACATCAAAGGAGAGTAGAGAGGCAAGGGTTGAACCTGTACTGCCAGCATGCTAACTGGGGAGTGTGTGTGTGTGTGTGTGTGTGTGTGTGTGTGTGTGTGTGTGTGTGTGTGTGTTGAGGAGGAATGGACAAGCAGATGCCCTGCTCCCTGCTGCGCTGAGATCTGTGTGGTCTTTTATCAAACTTCAAAGAGGGGGATCAACTTAGAATTATGTCTCTGATGAGTGCATACAAGTCTAAGTTAAAAAGTAAAGCTGATTCACTTAAGGGTGAATTTAGCCTTTGGCCTACTCTTGACAGCTTAGCTCCTTAACTTCAAACCTTGGTTACACAAAAGATTTTCATAAATTGTGAATAATGAATAAATCCATTTATTCAAGTGGAGTGAGACTACTTGGCCAAATAGTCTCATAGGGAAGCAATGATAGATACACTTCTAGCATTTCTTCCCCCATTCTTCTTCATGAGAGACTTTAATTTCTTTTTTTTTTAAGTATTTTATTTTTCCCCAGTAACATGTAAAAACAATTTTTTAACATTCATTTTTAAAACTTTGAGTTCCAATTTCTCTTCCTTCTTCCCCCTCCAACCCCCTCAATGAGAAAGTAAGCAGTTTGATAGAGCTTATGAATTTGTAGTCATGCAAAACATATTCATAATAGCCATGTTGTGAAAGAAAACAGACCCCCCCACCAAAAAAAAAACCCTCAAGAAAAATAAAGTAAAAAAAAAAAGTACGCTTCCATCTGTATTCTGACACCATCACTTCTTCCTCTGGGAATGGATAGCATTTTTCATCATAAGTCCTTCAGAGTTGTCTCGTATTATTGTATTGATGAGAACAGCTAAGTTATTCACAGCTGATCATCTTACAATACTGTTGTTACTTTGCACACAGCACATTTCATTTCACATCAGCTCAGTGCAAGTCTTTTCAGGTTTTTCTGAGAGCATACTGCTCATCATCCACTGCGGCCGCAAGCTCTGCTATGCTAGTGTTCTTCCCAGCTCTGGTATTACAACCTGGATCCAAGTATGGGCAAAGCAACCCTGCCTCAGTGTTCAATGTCACTTCTTCTGACTCCCTTCTTTGATCCCCTTACCATCTGTGGGCTGAGAGCTCCACAAGCAGCTGCTGCTGATGCTGATTCAGTCACTCCCAAGGCCTGCTACTGGTTTGCTGTGGCTGGGATTATGTCGTCATGGCCTGTGCTAGACTGCCCTCCACTCTCACTCAGGTGCGAAAGACCTTTTCTGCTGATCTTCTAAGTTGTCTTCGGCTGGGAATTTTTATGCTACTCTAGAATTTGTTTAGAGTCATTTTTAAAAGTATTTAGAGGAGTTTGGGGGAGAGCTCAGGTGAGTCCCTGCATTGACTCTGTCATCTTGGCTCCACCTCCTCGAGACTTTCATTTCTGCCAGGAAGGGAAGGAGGATGGGATCAGACTGTTCTCCTCAGAGAGAGGGGATACTAGGCTAGAGTTTTATCTCTCTGTTCTCTTAAATATAGCAAGTCATGACATTTTCAGGTTCAAGCTAAACGCAATCACTAGACAGATCGATGGATATAGATATGCATATAGATATCAGACAAGGAGCTCTCCCATTGGCATAAAGGTAACAACTCAAATAAGAGAAAGTTCCAGCTCTCACTCAAAGAGGAAATTCCCCTTAGTCTCCAGTATAGCAAGCTAGAGTTAGGGACATGATAGAGATTTCTAGTTCTTCCTAATGTCAACTTTTTTCCAGAGTCATTTTCTTCTTTTGGTAACCTGAAGTGCGATTGACATTGTCTATCTTCTCTCTAATAGCTGGAAACATAAAGAGACTAAAGAAACCAAATTTCTTTCTCTCCTGTTTTTGCTACCTCACCCTACCCCCCTCACACAAGCACAAGGCACTGGTTTTCATCAATGAGCCCATACCAATGGGCTTTGGGGCTCCAGTACACAGGCAAAGAAACAAACAGAAATAGAAGTTTGTTTGTTTATTTGTTTTTGCTTTAAATAGTATTTTATTTTTTCCTGCAATTACATATTAAGAAAATTTTAGCACTCATTTTTATAAGATTTTAAGTTCCAAAATTTCTCCCTCTCTCCCTCACCTTGCCTGTTCTGAAAATGTTGGCAGTTTGATATACTTTATACATGTGTTATCATGTAAAACATTTCCATATTTATTGCAGTTGTGGAAGAAGAAATAGATCAAAAGAAAAAAAAAACACGAGAAAGAATAAAGTAAGTGAAAAAATGCATCGATCTGCATTCAAAGTTTATCAGTTCTTTATCTGGATATGGATAGCATTTTCCCTCATTGCTCCATTGTACTTGTCTTGGATCATTCTGTTGCTGAGAAAAGCTGAGTCATTCATAATTGATCATCACATGATGGTGCTGATAACTGTGTACAATGTTTTCCTGGTTCTGCTCATTTCACTTTGCATCAGTTTGTACAAGCCTTTCCACTTTTTTTTCTGAAATGTGCTTATTTATCATTTCTTATTGCACAATAGTATTCCATTACATTCATATACTGATGCTTGTTCAGCCATTGCCCAATTGATGGTCATCCTTTTGGTTTCCAATATTTTACCACTATGAATTGGGCTGCTATGAATATTTTTTGTACACCTGGTTCCTTTTCCCTTTTTTATGATCTCTTTTGGATACAGAACTAGTAGTGGTATTATTGGATCAAAGGTTCTATACAGTTTTATAGCTCTTTGGGCATAGTTCCAAATTACTTTCCAGAATGGTTGGATCATTTCTCAACTCCACCAACAATGCAGTAGTGTCCCAGTTTCCCCACATCCTCTCCAACATTTGTCATTTTCCTTTTTTGTCATATTAGCCAATCTGATTGGTGTAAGATAATTTTCAAAGTTGTTTTAATTTGCATTTCTCTAATCAAAAGTGATTTAGAGCACTCTTCATATGTCTATATATATAGCTTTGATTTCTTTATCTGTAAACTGCCTGTTCATATCCTTTGACCATTTATCAACTGAAGAATCCTTTAGGTTCTCATAAATTTGACTCAGTTCTCTATATATTTGAGAAATGAGGCCTTTATCAGGGATACTTGCAGTAAAGATTGTTTCCCACCTTTCTGCTTTCCTTATATTCATTGTTACATTGGTTTTGTTTGTACTAAAGGTGTTCAATTTACTATGATCAAAATTATCTATTCTACTTTCTATTTTGCAATGCTTTCTATTGCTTGTTTGGTCATAAATTCTTTCCCTCCCCATAGATCTGACAAGTAGACTATTCCTTGCTCTTCTAATATGATTACTTCATTGTCTATGGTACCTGTTAGCAAGATATAATTTCCTTATCTCTTTTAATTAGGTTTATTTTTGCTTTTATTTTGTCTGAGATCAGGATTGGTACCCCTAGTTTTTTTCCCCTTTTCTTTAAAATTTCACCTGATGTATAGAAGATTCTGCTCCAGTCCCTCACCTTTAGTCTGTGCATATCTCTCTGCTTCAAGTGTGTTTCTTTTAAGAAACATATTGTAGGATTCTGGTTTTTGAATCAGTGCTATCTGCTTCTGTTTTTATGGGAGAGTTCGTCCCATTCATATTCACAGTTATGATTACTGTGTATTTCCCTCCCTCCTACCCTTCCTTCTGTTTGTCTTCTCTCTTGCACCCTTTCCCACCTCACCAATGTTATGCTTCTGTCTAATACCTCCCCGATCTGCTCTCCCTTCTGTCAGTCCCCACCTCACCTTCTTTATCTCCTTCCCTCCTACTTCCCTATTGTATACGATAAATTTCTATATTCAACAGATTGTGTATATTATCCCCCCTTTGAGTCAATATTGATGAGAGTAAGTTTCAAGCAAAGACCATTTCCCCCCTTCCCATCTTCCCCGCCACTGTAATAGGTCTTTCTTGCCTCTTCATGTGAGATAATTTACCCTATTCTACCTCTCCCTTCTTACTGCACCCATTATACTCTTTCTCTTCCCTTAATTTTTTGTCATTCCCTCAAGTTCACCTTATATCATGCCCTCTATATATAGTTCTATCTGTACTGTTAATGATACCATTTTTTTAACATTTTCATAATGATCATGTTGTGAAAGAAAATATAGACAAAAAACCCCTCAAAAACGAAGCAAAAAAGAAAAAGCATGCTTCAATCTGTATTTGGATGCCATTAGTACTTTCTCTGGGGATAGGAAGCATTTTTCATCATTAATCTCTCAGAGTTGTCTTGGATCATTCTATTGCTGAGAATAGGTAAGTCATTCACAGCTGATCATCTCACAATATTGTTGTTACTTTGTAAACAGTACATTTCACTTTGCATCAGCTAAAGCAAGTCTCTCCAGGCTTTTTCAAGAGCATCCCACTTATCATTTCCCATAAAACAATAGTATTCCATCACAAATACATACCACAACTTGTTTAGCCTTTCCCTAATTGATGGGTATCCCCTCAATTTCCAATTCTTTGCCACCAGAAAAGAGCTGTTACAAATATTTTCGTACATATAGGTCCTTTTACTTTTTTTTTAAATCTCTTTTAGGATACAGACCTGGAATTGGTATTGCTAGATCAAAGGGTATGCATGGTTTTATAGCCCTTTCGGTACAGTTGCAAATTGCTCTACAGAATGGTTGAATCAGTTTACAATTTCACCAACAGTGCATTAATATCTCATTTTTCCCACATCCCCTCTATCATTTGTAAAGTGATAGCATTTTTAAGAATTACAAGTATCATCTTCCCATGGAGGGATGTAAATAGTTTAGCTCTATTGAATCTCTAATTTTTTCTTTTCCCTTTTTACCTGTTTATGCTTCATTTGGGTTTTGATATTGGAGGTCGGTCAAATTTTTGGTTTAGTTGTGGCTTTCTCCTTTTGAAGGCTTGAAATCCTTCTGGAATGACCTTTTTTTTTTCTTGGTCTTTCCTGTCACCATAATAACTTTCTATAGTCAGATTTTTTTGTTGTTCTTTTTTGCTCATTTTGGGGCCTTTTTCCTTATTTTTTTATTATTTATTTTAATTTGATCTCTACTTCTAGATTGGAAGGGACTATCTCAGGCTTCTTGTGCCAGGGCTGCAGGTTCTGGCTATTAACCTGGTACTACACTGATCTTGCTCCAAGGCCCATGGGGGACTTTCCATTCTGGTGCTGTGTTGAGGAGGTGCTATGGGGGAAGAGAGGACTGGTGCTGCTGTAGGCTATAGGGGTCTGGCAGCTTACCTGGTGCTGAATTGGATTCCTAGTGGTGGTGTCTGGTGTGTGCTGAGGCCAGGTGGGATTTTTCTGCATTTTCCTGGAGATGTGCTGAAGTACGTGGAGGACCAGCCATAGGAAGGGGCATTCTGGCCCATGGATACAGCAAAGCATGTGGAGGTCTGGCCATCACAGGATGCCTACCCACCAGGAGCTACACTGAAGCACATAGTGGTGCTGGGGTCTGCCGGTTTCTCTGGCTATGTTAAAGCATGGGGGGGTGGGTCGTGCTGTTGATATTTTCCTGCTCCACCACACTAGGGCTCAGGATCTCCTACTGGTTTGCTGAGGTGGTGCTTGCTTCTGGCTTTCTGGGATGTTTCCTGTCCTAGAATATGTTCCCCTTTTACTTCAATAAGACAGACCTTTCTTGCTGATCCTCCAAGTGTCTTGGGCTAAAAGACCGCTCCATCCCATCTTTTTGCTAGCTTGTACTGTGACACTATTTTATGGTTGTTTAGAGGTGAATATGGAGAGCTGCATTGATTTACTTCTTACTCTGCCATCTTGCCTCCTGGAAGTCCCAGAAATAGAAGTTCTACAGATTACTATATATCAGAAAATATATAACAGTGAATAAGCTTTTAGATTGAAAAAAAGATAATATCTCACCCCAAACCAAGAACCAATCTTGACCAAGAGGAAGTATTCTCCCTGAAGATTCTAGGGAGAAAAGCTGGGAATCAGAGACATGTTGATAAGCCAGTTTCTCCTACATGTTTGTAGCTTTTCTTTTCACATATGACTCTCACAAAACAAAATGTCATAAATCCATCTCCCTTATGACTCTCAGGCACTAAATTCGTCTGTCAAATTGTGTTCAATGTTCTGTCCACCAAATTGGAGAAAAAATATTGTTCTTCATATTCAGTAGTATGCTAAATGCCCCAGGCTTGGTTGAAAGCCTAGGTTACAAAGAGAACATGGTCACTGTTACAAGAAAATTACAAGGGTCTGGATAATCCTGAAAAAGTGAAATCAGTTATTAGTTTAACTCTGATGTATACATACACACATACATACACACACACACATTTTAGTAAACACGTGATTTCCTTGGTATAGGAAACTCCCAAGGAAGATATTCTCTTTAAAAATTCCAGTTGGTTACTATTCTTCAGAGTAAGTGAGAGAGCTGATGGAGACGTTAAAATGATACCTTATTTGTCCAGGCTCATGTATAAAAGTATCATGTATCAAAGGTAAGTATCAAAGGCAGGACTTAATCCTGGGTCTTCTGATTCTACAAGAGACCAACTTTGTATTCACAGCTCCACTCTGCCTCTCGATTGCAACATGTAAAGGAAGACATTAGTAAGCTATAGAATGCCCAGAGGAGGGTAAAGAACTTAAGGATGTTGAAGGAACTTGAGTCTTTTTTATACTGGACTTGGAGTCAGGAAGACCTGAGTTCAAACAGGGCCTCAGACACTTACTAGCTATCTGACCCTATGCAAATCCTTCTACCTCTGTCTGCCTCAGTTTCTTCAACTGTAAAATGGCAATAATAAAATCATCTGCCTTATAGATTGTTGAGTGAATCAAATGAGATAGTATTTATAAAGTGCTTAGCACAGTACCTTACACATACCAGTAGGATATATGTGTGTGTGTGTGTATATATGTGTGTATGAGTGTGTATGTGTGTATATGTAATTTTAATGAATAATGGTTGAAAGAACTGGGAATATGTAGCCTTGATAAGAGAAGATTCAGCAGGAAAATTAGTAGCTGTGTTGAAGTATTTGAAGAATTTTTAGGGGGATAAGGGACTAGCTCCATTTGATTACAGAGGGCAGAAATAGGAATAATGAGTGGAAATTGCATAAAAGGCAATTTATTTTCAATGTCAGGAAGAACTTCCTAATAATTAGAGCTTCCCAGAAGTAAAATAGATTGTGTAGAAAAGTGGTATGTTCCTCTTCCTTGGAGAACTTCAAGAAGAGGTTGAATTATCCCTTAGCAGGTGTGAGATACAGATAGATAGATAGATAGATAGATAGATAGATAGATAGATAGATAGA
>NW_020954687.1:16315019-16328081 GCF_900497805.2 Vombatus ursinus
AGATAGATAGATAGATAGATAGATAGATAGATAGATAGATAGATAGATAGATAGATAGAGACAGTTGAAAAATGTATTAAGTACTTACTCTTTCAGAAACTATACTAAATGCTTGAGATACAAATAAAAACAAACAAGACAGTCCTTACCCTCAAGGACCTTACATTCTAATGGAATAACACATTTGGGGAACCTGGGAGAGGAGAGTGGTTAAAAAAGGGAAAGAGGAGGAAGTGAGACCCTGAAGTAGCACATGAGGAGAAAGAAGAGAAGGAATCTGGAGAGGACGTTAAGGCATGAGCTAAAGCATGACTAGAGTCCTTCCTAAAACGATGGTCACCGACAGAGAGTTACCAATCAAGAGAGTATGTTCTCAATTATAATGGGAATATTTTTATTTATGGTTTGGACTAGATGTTCAATGAAGTCTCATCTAACTCTCAAATCCTGTAATTCTATGGAAGGGGTTAACTGAGTTTGAATTATTGGCCTAAATAATACTAACACACTTATAAAGAGCGGTACAGTTGATCACAACATCCTATATTTTAAATAAGGAAAATCTGAGGATTGGAGAAGTTAAATGACTTCTTTAGTATTATATTATTAATAAGCATCGAATATAGGACAAACTTATTTTTCCTTACTCTTAAATCTAAATTCAAACACATCTTTATTTACTAAATACTGAGTATTTGATTTAGAGTTAGGAGGACTTGAACCTCAATTTATTTGTAGCCTGACAGTGAACTTTTATTCAGTTAAACTCTCTGACACTCAGGTTCCTCATCTGTAAAATAGAGTTAATGAATATTGTAGTACTTCACGGGCTAATTCCTAGGATCATAGATTTAGAGCCAGACTACAACCCTCTCATTTTATAGATGAGGAAACTAAGTACGAAGAATACAATATCTTGCTGTAGATCCTACAAGGAGTAAGGATTAAATTAGACAGTGTATGAAAAGTGATTCGCAAACATGAAAATACTACATAAGCATCATATCTTACTACTAGTAATGTTGATAGGATTGAAGAAAGAAGGATAACCACACAAACAAGTAGTAGTTTCACCAATTGTTCTTTCTCCTCAGGATAGTAGCTAGTGTTCAATCTGGAGTTTAAAGCTATTTTTCTGTGTGGTGAGGTTAGCCAGTCCAACAATGGCATAGATTTATAAGAAAGGTACTATGATTGCTCTTTTAGAGATGGCGCAAAGTAAAAAAAAAAAAATATTTGGTTGCTATGTTCTTTTTACTAGATACATCTAGGTGGTCCAGTTAATAAAGGACTAGACCTGGAGTCTTGAGATTTTTTGAGGTCAAATTTTTGAAATCAAATCTGGTTCTAGACACTTACTAGCATGGTGAGAAGTTCTAGAGTCAGATGATCTGGGTTAAAATCCTGCCTCTGACATTTACTACTTTTGTGATCTTGTGAAAGTTATGTAACCTCACTATGATTCAGTTTCCTCATCGTTAAGAGCTGTGGGCTCTATGGTCTCTGAGGTCCCTCCCAAGATTTAGCTCATTGCTCCTAGGTACACTAAACCAGAGACTTTCCAAATTAATATTAATGCATGAATGATTAAGCTAAGTCAGGGTATGCTGATTGTGGTGCCTCAGTGCTGCCCCTGGATATGAGAGTGATAGTGATAGTGACACAAGCCATGGAACCCTTGACAGTTTAGTAATGTTGCCTCATTTAGTCTGTGTTGAGTAGGGGCTTGGGCTTTGAGTTATAGAGGTTAAAGTTATTGGGTATTAGGGAGAAGTGGAGATTAGCATGTTGTTTGGGGCTAGACCTGACACAGGTAAGTTCCCTGGTAGCTTATGTTCCATATTAGAACAGAATTAAACACTTGTAGGTTATTCAGCATCAGACAGAATGAGATTATAACAGAAGGATATTCAACAAGGATAGGAGTTGAGGATGCCCTAATCCAAGTCAGCTGAGTGGATCTCACTTACCTGATTTCCCCATTATGGTCTGCCAGCCAAGCATCAGAAAATGCCTGGAGCTCTTTATAACTGTTTTGTACTACAAGGACTAGAAAGTAATGCCAATAGATTTTAGTCCTCTGAGTCTATGCCTCAGGAATTGTTTCAATACCTTTTATGGAATGACTTACTTAACTTGCATGGAGTCAATGGTTAGGATATAGCTACTATGACACATGCTCTATGATTGTTTGTGGCTCTGGATTCTAGTGTCCTAATTTCCCACAGCAATATCAATATTTAGAAAGCAGTGATGAAAGACCCTTCAGATATTTTAGATATCAGAATGACACAGTTCTGATCACCTAAAAAATTCTGTCCAAGGAAGAAGAGTGAATGTCAAGGGAACTCTGGATGTGCTTGGGTTGTGAGTGAGTTAGCATAAGTGTAAATAAAAGCATTATCACAATCTCTCCAAAGACAGCTAGGAATGTTAATTATCTATCTTGATTTTAGTCTTTTCTTCCCCTCATATATCTCTGATTTCATCAATGTAGTGACCTCTTGATAAGGAACTTCCTCTAACAGTGTGCTATGGCATCTTCTCTGTAACTTATAGTCTTAGAATGGAGCTTCTTGTGGGCCATAAATAAGAGACATATTATTTATGCATACATATCATAGATTAACAGAGGTGACCCTGAATGATTAAGTAAATTATTAAAATTGAAGGAATTCTGAAGATTGGTTGCTGAAAAGCTACATCTGTAGAGTCCTTGACAATTTTTCAAAGCACTTTTACATCATCTTATTTGATCCTCAAAGCAATGCCATCAGATAATTTGGGAAGATATCATTTTTATTTTATAGAATAGGAAAGCAAGGCTTACTGAGGTTAAATGACTCACCTATTGCCACATGTAAAAAGCAAACAGACAAACAACATAGGCTCTAAGATGATGGTCATCTAACTCCTAGTCTAGTGCTTAGCAACTGAAAGGATCACAAACAGTTATATGTAATTGCATATATTGCATCATGTTGTTTTAGACCATATGTTTAAATAAGAATGTGTTTTGATTGCTTATGAAATAAAGAGCCTAAGG
This sequence comes from Vombatus ursinus, assembly GCF_900497805.2. Lineage (NCBI taxonomy): Eukaryota > Metazoa > Chordata > Mammalia > Diprotodontia > Vombatidae > Vombatus > Vombatus ursinus. Next base: position 16,318,066 of record NW_020954687.1, read on the forward strand.
TATTTAGGACTTCACATGATGAAGTGGCATAATCCAGTGATCTATAAATGAGTTGATGATTCATCTGAGAACATAATAACTTTGTGAGGGAAAGAAGGCAAAATGGAATGTATGTGTGTGGCATAATTACATGGCAACTATACTTTACTGATTGCATGCAGAAGTATATACATTTATATTTTATGTTTCCTGGGGGATATAAATGTGCTCATTATTGGCACTTTATTGGAAGGAGAAGGGTAACTCCTACTCTCATGGAAACAGGAAACAATGACATTTTATTTCTAGAACTTTATAGAAATCCTATAGAGGGAAAATATTAAAAAGAATATAGTGATTGACTTCCAAAAGAAAAGTTTTGATCATATTCCCAGTTTACTTCCAATATATTCCCAATGTATTTCCAATATTGGGAATATATACCTACATTCCCTATATAATGCATATGGGTACATAGGCATACATACAGATACTCACACTCATCAAATCCAGAGCGTTTTTTTCCAAATAGGAAGGAGAGCAACAATCAGGGAATTTTAAATGTTTTTTTTTTAGTAAGTTGCAGAGCACTAAGCATAAGGGAGATAAAAGAGAATATTCAGAAGCAACATAGAATACACCAACAGAAGACCTGAAAGATTAATTGTGACAGAGACTGACCCACAATTATAAATGTTGAAGCTGATTCCTTACTATCTCCATATCTACTCAAATCCCTTTCATGTGTTAAAGTCCTTTGAAGAAAGTGGAAGCTGCTAATGAAAGGGATAAAAGGATAGATAGTCAGCTTTGTGAGAGGAGTAACTAGAAATCCTGACATATTTTTTAACATCATGATTAAATTGTTTTTCTTCCTTTTCTTGCAGAAAGCAGGTAAAAGGAAGACAACAACTTGATAATTAAATGTTAAATTTATAAAAGCATACCTTATATTCATATCTGATTATATTAAAATGGTATTGCTTTCGATTATATTTTTGGAGTGATATCATCAAGTTAAAGTAACATAGTAAGGGGTAATGGAAGCATGAGGGACTCCTATATTGTAGCTAATTTTTTTCTATAGTTTTAAAAATAAGCCTTTCCCTGAACACATAGCTTCTTAGTGACACAGGCATTCATGTCATTTCTCAACCCTCAAGTGAATGCCCTTCCCACTACATTATACTGCTTTTGATTTATTTGTCAAATATTTTGAAAGAAATAGTATATACATTTATAATTTAATATTAGACATGTAATTATTAAACTATTGGTTAATATGAAGTGGTTATATTAGTGAAGTAGAGAGGGTGCTGAACTCAGAATCAGGAAGATTTCAGTTCAAATATGGCTTCAGACATTTACTAAGCTGTGTTAATCTGAGTAAATTAATCATGATCTGCTTCAGTTTATTTATCTCTAAAATGGGGATAATAATGGTACCTATTTCCCATTGGTTTTGTGAAGATAAAATGAGATAACATGTATAAAGTGCTTTGCAAACCTTAAAACACAATGTAAATGTTGTCTATTGTTAAAATATTCTGATTCTCTTCTAGGGATCCAGAAATAAAGGCAAATGATAATTACAATGATGATGATGATGATGATAACTTGTTCTCAAAAAGCTTACATCCTACTAGCTACAATCATATTTACTCCTCAATAAATGCAAATTTGATTTGTAGTTCTCTCAATGCAAAGAAAAGTATAAATTGATGTAATGATACTTTCAGACATTATTTAGTGACCAATCTCAGGTAAGTTGCCCTGAAGATTATAGCAACTGAGCAAATCCGAGTCATTAACATGTTGAAAAAAATCATTATCCCCTCAATAGATCAATTCAGTGATTGCATGTACATGCAAGAAGGAAAGCACAAGCCATCTGGTGACACATATCCAAAGAAATTATCCTTTATATTTCATTTTTATATTCTGATTTTTATAGCATCCTTGAAAGGCAGTTAGCATGTAAGTGCTAATTGCTTATTCCCACTGAAAGTGTGATTGAAAGCTAAACTGTAAGCTATGAATGTCCAGTTTAATTGCTGATTTGAAAAGAGGTTGATAAAAATAAATGTGGGCTGCTAAGTTTTTTATATATACCAAAGCACAAGAAGTAATATAAAAGACATCATTAAGGACCCACATGAGCAGAAAAGGAGGGTGGCACGCATCAGGTAACCACAGCAAGGGATAAGTTGCCTTCGAATTTGTCAAATACTACATGACTGAGAGAACAGCCTTCTACATATTGGCTAGATTCCCTATAGAAGGCAAAAGGAATAATATGGACAAGAAGCCCTTGGGTTGCAAAGCTGAAAATGGCTTATGATTTACACTAATAGGGTAGGGATGGAGAATAGTTAGATGATTGATCCATTGAAATATACATAGTTCATGATAAAAAGCGAAATGTTCAGAACCAGGAGAACATTTTACATAGTAACAGCAATATTGTAAAGATGATCAGCTATAAGAGGCTAAGTTACTTTGATCAATAAAATGATCCAAGGCAATTCCAAATGATTCATAATAAAAACTGCTATCCACTTCCTGAGAGAGAAAGAGAACTAATGAAATCTGAGAGCAAAATGAAGTATAAATTTCTAACTTTCTTTATTTTACTTGCCTTTCTTTTATGATATGGTTTAATGGAAGTATGTTTTAATTTCACATGTATAAAATTAGCTTGCCTTTTCAATGGGTAGTAGAGGGGTGGCAGGACAGAATTTGGAATGCAAAGTGTTTTTTTTTAATTTTTAAAAATTAATTAATTAATTTTTAGTTCTCAACATTCACTTCCACAAGATTTTGAGGTCCAAATTTTCTCCCTATCTCTCCCCTCCCCCACCCCAAGATGGCATGCATTCTGAATACTCCTTCCCCAAATCTGCCCTTCCTTCTATCACCCTCCCCCTCCTTCTCTTATCCTCTTGCCTTTCTATTTTCCTGTAAGGCAGGACAGATTTCTATATCTCTTGCAAAATATTTTTAAAGAATGTTAAAAATAAATAAGATTTTTAAAGAGAAGTATACAGAGTTCATTTAAATTTTAAAGGTTGAAAAAATTGATATTACAACAAGTGGAATTATTAAAACAATCCAACTATTTCAGTGATATGCATAGAAACTCAAGGCAGTCAACCAGCTTGTAATCTGTTCTCATATAAGCCCATCCAAAGGTCTTTTTTCTTCTGAGAATAGCATATGATAAGATCATCAATTATATGTGAATTCCTCTATAGGAGTAATATCTATTTCCTCAGATACAATTCATATATCATCCACACTTGTGAACTTCTGTCTCTTGCTTTCTATTAGTTTTCAGTGCATATGTTAAGAAATTTGATAAAACTCCATTTTCTTTTGACACGCCTGTTACAGTACCAAAACTAGGGTGGTGTTAACTTTTCTTCTCCAAGGTTGGCCTTTAGCCCTTGCAATTCTCTACCAGTCCTGATTACTAAAAAATAACTTGCCCAGCCCTAGATTGCAAACCAATCTCCTGTCACTATTGCAACTTGGCTCAACTTTCTGGGAAAGTGACCTTCCCCCCATCCCCAAATTTAATTGCAACCCACGGAGTATGCTCTACTGATCTGTCCCTCCTCAACTGAATTTATTCCAATGCCCAAAGTCCTAGTCATGACTTTGTTGTGTCATCAACTTCGTTTCTGACCTATTTTGAAACCAATGTTTAAGTGATTAAAAATCTTTTACACTTAGTAATATGTTTTGTTTTCTTCCCTCTTCATATTGTCCATTCTCAATCAGTGTAACAGCTTTCAAAGTGAATTATTGTAGCTTGGAAACACGTTTAGAAGAGCTTTTCAAAAGCTTTCATTGATACTATTTGTTTGCTAACATTATTCTCTTCAGCTATTAGGCTATGGTTTTGTTTTGTTTTCTTTGTTTTGTTTTCAGTCTAAAGATCTTTCCACTAATGAAAGGGTAGTAGGACCTTCCAAAGTGCCAGACTCAGAAAATTCATTGTCGCATAAAAGCCCAAGGAAAAATACTGCTGAATCTTCAGCAAAAACCCATAATCAACCTTTAAGAATTCTGTGCAGCTTTAGCTTATGAAAATTTTGACCTGTTTTCTTCACCTGAATGACAAGCCGGTTTTAATGAAGAGAAATGGTTTGGGGAAGCAAGAAATTGAAGATGGCCTTAAAGAACCCTAGAAAATTACTCTTTATTATCCTGAATATTTTAATTAAAACAATGTTGTTCACTTTATTTCCCCTTTTTATTTCTCATTATTATAATTTGCATGTCGTAATATAATTAATGACTTGTTATCTAAGGTATTATTTTTTCATTTATTCAAAAACTTTGAGACCTGAAGATTTTTTCATTAAATTTAACTATTTAACAAATTTTTCCTGAAAATATGTTGTTAGCATTTCATCACTTCTACAAGATTGACTTTTCCAAAAATCCTCTAAAGTTGTTTTTATATAAACAAATCATGTTGACTAAGCTTGGAAATCAGGTCATGTAAGTAATTCCACAGTTGAAGGGACTACAGATATTTAGTTTGTAGCAGAGATGGTTTAGAAAGGCCATGAGAGCTGTCTGGAAAAGTTTGAAGGGTTGTCATACAGGAAGAAGATTAGATTTAATCTGTGTATTTCCAGAGGGCAAAAGTAGGAACCAAAGGGGAGATCTTACTGGAAGGTAAAGTTGAGTTTAATATTAGAAAATAATTACTAACATTTGAAGTTGTTTAAAAATGAAATGACATGTCCTTGAAATTCAAGGCTTGAACACAAAATTTATTAAATACCTGTTATATGCAAAGCCTTTTGTTTGGTGCTAGGGTTACAAAAACAAAAACTAATTGGTCCCTGTGCTCAAGGATTTTACATTTCATTGATGATGGTGGGATGAGGTAAAATAGGTACCCAGGTAATTTGAATAAAGAGAAAGAACAAGTAACTCAGATATCTGTTGAAGCCTCATTAATGAGGTGACACTTGATCTAGTCTTGAAGGAAATTAGTTTACTGAAAGGCAGAGAGAGGGAGAGAAATACACACACATATGTATGCATATATATATGTATATACGCATATATACATATGTGTATATATCAATTTATATGAAAGAGGGAAAAGAAAATAGAAAGATTAAATCTAAAATTGTAAAATAGAATAATACAATTCTACGTATATATACATATACGTAGAATTGTATTATCCATACATGTAAAACACATAATGCAGTATATAATACATATGCACACTATAAGTATACTCATATAGATATGGTTATATGTCATAAATACCATAATACATAATCCAGAACTAGGATATATGATATATAAAATATGTCAGATGTGTGTACATACGTGTATATGTATGTATGAGTATGTTACATAGATACATATGCATGTATTTGTGTGTGTGTATATATAGATAGATAGATAGTATGTATGTATGTATATATATGGTTGTGTGTGCATGTGTGGAGAGAGAGAAAGAGAGAGAGAGAGCTTATATACATACATATTATTAAATAATTAACTTATGATAGTTTATTGGTGTGGGGAGTTACTGTTGAAGCTAAATTTTAAAAAGTAAAACAAAAAATGACAATGACAGCTGAACTCCCAAGAAATAATTCTTCCAGGATAAGAGTTAGTTTATGATGTAGTGGATGCAGCTCTGAGCTTGAGTCAGGAAGACCTGAATTCAAATCTTCCTATAGGAATTTACTACTTGTGTGACTATGGCCAAGTCCCTTAACCTCTCTCAACTGTAAGATGAGGGAGTTTTATTTGATGGATTCTAAGACTCTTTTAAGCTCTACATCAATGATTCCATGAATAGAGTGTTGGACTTGTGGTCTGGAGAGACGTACTTCTGAAATAAGCTGTATTATAATTGGTCAGTCACAAACCCCCTGAGCCTCATTTTTCTCATTCGCAAAATGAGAATAAACATCATAGATAAATAGATAGATAGATAGATAGATAGACAGACAGATAGAAAGAATGGTAGACAGATTTGTGAGATTCAAACAAGTTAATGTACATAAAGAGCTTTGCAAACATTAAAGCATTGTAGAAATGTTAGGGATTGCTATCAATGACAATGCAACAAGGTGATATGGTAGATAGATCTCTGTAATTAATAAGGAAGACCTGAGTTTAAATTCAGTTTCAGACACTTACTAGCTCTATGACTCTGAGCAAAGTTATTTTATGTCTGTTGCCTCAATTTCCTCATTTGTTAAATGACATAATAATAACACCTACCTCTCAGGGCTATTGTGAGGATCAAATGAGATGTAAAGAGCTCAGCACAGTGTCTGGCACATAGTAGGTACTATAGAAATATTAGCCATCATCATCTTCACCATTACTAATATTTTTATTATTATTAATATTAATTTATAGTAAACATGATATACTCTCCTGCACCAAATGTTTTATATTACCCAGTCTGTTATTGCTGAAGAATTTTGATTGGGAGGATGGTTATGTAGGTTAATGTGAATGTTTCCTAATGATATCCATGAAGAGAGTAGCCAAAACTGGTCTAGCTCATTATACTCAGATTCTAGGCTAATCAATTTAATACTTATATAAAAAAGTAAATTCACTTTAATAAACTCTAATGTCACCAGTAAATCCATGGGGTACTTCTTTAAATGAAAAATAATTCTTTATTCATGAATATAAATGACAGTTACTTATTGTTTGAGACTGTCAATTATTCTGAAAAAAATTGAAACTACTGTATCTCTTTAGATTTTTAAGTGAGATGAAGACATTTGCAAACTCATTTTTCAAAGTATGTTTTATTTATTTATTTTAAATCTATTTAGTTATCTTTTAATTTAAAATAAATATTTCTGCTGCACACTTTTAGTTATCATCTTCTATCTTCAATTGAAATTGGAATTCAGAAAGATAAAGGTCACATAATGAACTACAAATGAAATCCACAATTCAATTCAACATGTACACAACTTCTCTTGTGAAATGATGTTTTCTATTTTCAATATAGAAATTAAAATGAAACATATTCAGTTTTGCCTCATAAAAGATATCATGAGTGGAATGGTAGACTCAATTGGAAGATAGATTCATTGTTTTTTTTTTTCCTATTCTGCTTGGTTTTTCTCGGGCTAGTAAATTAAATGATTTATCTAGTGCCCTATCTGAATATAATCAGGTATAAACATGTATGTGTGTATATATGTATTTATATACAGCCACATATCTGCGTAAGGAGGGAGGGGGAGAAGGAGAGGAATGAGAGAAAGAGAGACAAAGCCTCTTTCTTAAAATGTTGTGAACAATTCCACTAATCCCTACATGAGCAGGGAAAGGAATGCAAACCTCTCATAGACTGTTGAAATCATAACCTTGACTGGTGGTTCAGGATTGAGGATGGGATGGGAAATAGGGATGCTGGAGACAAGAGGTTTATGATCCATTTAACATCAAGAAGTATGTCATTCTTGGTAGGCATGCAAGATAATTCTCTATCTCTCCTCTCCATGTCTCTGTTTTTTCTCTATAAATCTTCACAAAATTAGGTGTTTTGTATTTTATTTATACAACAAAATCATTAGCTATGCTGAATTAGGAGATAAAAAATGGCAAAAATTCCCCAAATCCTACAGTTGTCAGAACAGAAAAAAATAAGTCATGGGGTTTAGAATATGATGAGATTAACCATTATAATGATGATTCAGATAAAGTGAAGAATTCAATATAATATACATTAAACATATGTTATATGCAAAGCACTGGTGCTAGGTACTAGAGACGGACCAAAAACAAACAAAACAAATAATAATTGTTTGACCTCAGGGAGTTTATATTCCATTATGATTCATGCTATTCTAGGAGTATACAACCTATACCCAGATAAATAGCTAAAAGTGCATGCTTTCAACTTCTATGAGAGAAAGAAGAGGATAAAATAGAAAGACTAGATATGAAATAGAATAGATTTTATATATACATATATAAATATATGTATATGTATTATATGTATAGCTATAGCTATATAATTTGAACTTTTGAATGCCAAATATTTAAGGAAGGAAGGGAAAATTTATAGAATTTTGGGGAAAATTGAGAAAAATTTAAGGAAATCAATTTCCACACCATTTTTTACTTTTGTTAGAAAAGGTTAAAGGAAAGGGACAAGGCTATAAAGGATTTTAAAAAGTGTCTAAAGAGACACTCAAGAAGAAGGAAAAGGTGAAGGCATTTGGCAAGACAAGACAAATAGACAATTTAAGTTGAAATAGTTGGAAGGTAAGGCGAATTAGTAGAGTGAATTTAGTTGGTAGGTAAATTTGCAAAATGGATAGGAGGTTTCAACTCTGGGAAGAAAGGAGCTGAAGCATGTTATGGGTTTGTTGATAATAAGAAAATGAAAATTGTTAGGGCTGTCAAGTTCTTAGGAGGAGAAAAGTAACCATAAAAGGTTTGAGGAGATGTTTAGTGGTGAGGTCTAAACAATTAAAAGTATAGAGGTTATTTTTAAAGGCACAGTCAAGGTGAAAAATCTTAGTAAATATTTCATAGTATGAGAATCTTACAGTAGTTTCCATTGAGTCTGCCATGTTTGTATGTTTGCTTCTGATAAGTGACTGATATCTATTTTCTAAGTGCTGGTTACTTTCCTTCATGGATGAGAAAGTGAAAAGAATCACTGAGCAGTTGTTGACAATGGCATATTCCTATTGGAAATGGAAATGAGTTTTCAAAGTGAGAGAAAAAGATGTGTCAGAAAATTGGAGAGTTGAAGTATTATATAAAGGAAGAAGGGAAGAAAAAAAAAGACACCTGTTAACTTAGAGCATGTATTTTTAACCTTTTTGTGAGTGTTATTAACCCCTTTGACAGTGTGGTGAAGCCTTTTGACCCCTTCTCAGAATGTTTAAAAATCCATAAAATAAAAGACATAGAATTACAAAGGAAATCAATCATATTGATATAGTTGGTGATTTATCATCCAACAACCTATCTATCTATATAAATTCACAGATCCTGGGTAATACACGGAGACATACACACATACAAACATAATCATTAAGGGGGTTATATATACAAATATATAATTCTATATGTATATTATACACATATATGTCAGAAGTTCTTAACTATAAACATGTGTATATAATAAATACTATTTATTTACTTATTTGTTCACTTATTCATTATTTATTTATCTTTTTGGCTAGGCAATGGAGTTAAGCGACTTGCCCAGGGTCACACAGACAGTAAATGTCAAGTGTCTGAGGCCAGATTTGAACTCAGTTCCTCCTGACTCCAGGGCCAGTGCTCTATCCACTGCACCACCCTGCTGCCCCTATTAGTTTATTTTTTATAAGTGAAGTTCCTTCTTAAATTAAGGGAGCTGTTTACTATAAGGAGAAAAGAGCTATTTTTTTTTTCACCTGAGAAAAGAGGCTCAAAAGCTATCAAGTGAGAGATCATTCAGTATGGGTCAGAAAAATAAGTGGAAAGTAGTAGTGGCTATTGTTACTGAGTTAGCTATTTGTCAAACTGATAATAATAATATAGCTTCTCTTTATAAAAGAGAAACTCCCAAGATTTTAATCAAAATCAAAATTATTCATTTATGGTGATCCAGGTGGATACAAATGCCCAGAAGGGATCAAAAACTTTTTGTAAAAGATTGTGCAGAAACTTGAAAACCTGAGGGGCATAGGTTGTGTTTTCATTACTATCCCTCATTGTAAGAAAAGGTTGCAGAAGAGGAAAAAAAAAAGAGTAGATATGGCATGTCAACATCAGGTTAAGAAAATTGTGTCTGAGAGCAGGATTTGGACTTCTGGACCACGGCTTAAAATTTAGGTATGACAGATTCCTGAGCAAGGACAGAGTATATCTAGCAAAGTTTGGAAAGAATGCAGTTGCCAGGTGTCTTTTAACCCTATTTAGAAGGCTTTGAACTAAAAGGGATAAGGGAGGAAGAAAACTATCTATCTATCTATCTATCTATCTATCTATCTATCTATCTATCTATCTATCTA
>NW_020954687.1:16328091-16497717 GCF_900497805.2 Vombatus ursinus
CTATCTATCTATCTATCTATCTATCTATCTATCTATCTATCTATCTACCTATCTCTATCTAGACAAATGTGTGTATGTAAATATGTATATATATTTATGTGTGTGTATATATGTATATATAATTATGAATATGTGTATGTGACCTATACATACATATCCCAAGCTATATAGTAGATAGAGAGATTACAGTGAGGAAAAAATATTAGAAATTGAAACACATTGACAAGAAACAAAATCCAAGAGGAGCCAGTAATAAAATCATCACCTCAAAATATAGACAAATGCAGAAGTTTAGGCACCAAGGAAAAGGGACTAGAGATGCTTATGGTAAGAGGCAAATTGGACATAGGTGCCACTGGGGCTTGGCGAGATAAAACATGGGGCTAAAATATGGCTGTGGGTTAGTATGCTTTAAAAAAAAAAAAAACAAGTTAGGTAAAAGGCTGGACTGAGAAGGAAGCAGATTGTATATTAAGAAGATATATTCCTGTGAAAAAATAGGAGATCCATTGAAGGGAAGCCTGGTGCTTAACACTTAAGCAAAGGTCAACAGGAGGATTTTAACTTGCTTGGTCTTATAATATAGCTAGATGACAAAGTAGAGAAAGTTCTAGGCCTGAAGTCAGGCAGATCTTCCTGAATTCAAAGCTGGCCTCACATACTTACTAGCTGTGTGATCCTGGGCAGGTCACTTAATCATATTTGCCCCAGTTTCCTCATCTGTAAAATGAGCTGCAAAAGGAAATGGCAAACCACTCCAGTGTCTTTGCCAAGAAAATCCTAAGTGGTGTCATGAAGAGTTGGACCTGAATGAAATCACTCAACAACAACAACAACAAAATATATGTGGGCAAGGCATGCCTGCCATTCCTAATATACTGTCAATAATTTTGAAAGGTCATAGAAAATGAGAATGGTACTCCAAAATTATGGAAAGTCAAACATTGTCCCAATTTTCAAGAAGGGAAAAGAACAGACTTGTCAAACTATAGCCAATGAGCTTCACTTTGAGTCCTCGGAAAATTCTAGGAGAAATAATTACTATTATGACTACTAAAACACCTAGAAAGGAAATAATTAATAATACAAAGAGACAATACAAATTCAAGAACAAATTATTACAGATAAATATTATTCCATTTTTTGAGAGAATAAATTGGTAGATAAGGGAATTCTATAAATATAATTTACCTAAATTTGATAAAATGATTCCTGTTATTCATAACAATGATGGAGAGATTTGTACTAAACAATAAGATAATATGGTTGACTTGGAACTGGTTGAATGTCTGGAGCCAGAGTAGTTGTTAATAGATCAACATCCAACTTTCTGAAGATCTATTATGAAATTTGCCTGAGATTTGGGTTAAACTTATTGATAGTTAATTTTTTTATCAATTTCTTAGGATCATAGGATCATGGATTTAGAAATCAAAGGGACATCTGAAAATATCAAGTTCAACTCTCTTATTTTACATATGAGGACTTTAAAGTACAAAAAAATTGAATGACTCACCCAGAGTCACATAATAGTAAGTGTTTGAGACAAAATTTGTACTTATGACTTTCTTATTCCAAGTTTGACATTCTATGTAGTTGTTTTGGTCATGTCCTACTCTTTGTGACCCCATTTTGGGTTTTCTTGGCAAAGATACTGGAGTGATTTTGCAATTTCTTTCTCCAGATCATTTTACAGATGAAGAAACTGAGGTAAACAGGGTTAAATGACTTGCGTAGGGTCACATAGCTAGTAAGTGTCTGAGGCTGGATTTGAACTCGGTTCTTCCTAACTTCAGACCCTGTTCTCTACCCAGTGTACCACCTAGCTGCAGATCATTTAAATGAAGGGAGGTTATTTAGCCTGATGAAGAGAAGAATCAGTGGGGATATGGTTGTGATTCTCAGACATTTGAAGGGCTATCATAAGGAAGAGGAATTTGACTTCTTTAAAGTTAGAGCTGTCCAAAAGTGAAATGGGTTACCTGGGAGGTGGTAGGTTCTAACTCTTTGAAGATCTTCAAGCAGAGGCTGGATGACTACTTTTGAGTTTTAGTTGGGGATTCTGTTGGGGTGTAGGTTAGATAAGATGACTACTAAGGTCCCTTCTGACTCTTAAAACCTTGTGTTCAGTTAAGTAGTATTAAGTATGTATTTTTTTTTTTACATTTCAAAAGTCCGTGTGCACAAATAACCGAGGATGTGATCTGATATGTGTTTTAAGAAAGTTGGGGATTCCAAAAGGTGAACATTAGGAAGGAGTGCATTCCAAAAAGGGTAGGAATCTTTGCAAATGCAGGATGTTTGGAGATTGAAGGTCATGAATGAAGAATAGCTAGAGAAAGATTGAACATCCTAGCATCAGAAGCACCTGGTTAGAAGACACGACAAAAAATGAGAAGAGTTTGAACTATTTTGTTGTTGCTGTTATTTTTTAATTTTATTTTCTGGGAAAGAAGAGAATGAAAAAATGGAATCATGGTGGAGCTGATACTGCTGAATGCACAGCCACAGATGTAGAAGCAGCCTCGTTGCCTGGTAACCAGATTGAGACGGCTAAATAAATGGAAGCAGTTCAAGGCAGTTTCGTGTGGGTGATAGAAGACTCCATTCTGAGTCAATTTTAATTAAAACAAAGTAGTGAGGTATAAAACCATATTACATTTACTGATGTTACCTAAATATAACACATTAGGATGCTTTATGGAAAAGGCTGGAATAGAGATTTTACTTCAGTCTCAGGATGTATGATCTGGTGGGAGATTACTTCAAGCTGAATATGTATTTCCTCAAATGTGAAATGTCTTTTATGGGTGGTGAAAGGTGTCAGACTGACAACAAGAGAATAAGATATTTCTCTCAAAAGTATGCATCATTTCTGTTTCAATGTTCAGGTAGTGGAATGAACTATAATCAAAACATTTTGACAGTCCTAGTCCTTGAAATTCTCTAAGATGGCCATGTGGGTAGCAATATCAATATTCAGGAATTCATGGTGCTAGGGCAGGAAAAAAATGGTTTGTATATATATATATATATGTTTCACTTTCTTTATATATAAACGTGACTGCATGCACACACAAACACACACAGAAAAACATATACAGAATATCTAGAATAAGATAGGATTTTTGTTGTGTTTGCTTTGGATGTCCCAAGCCTTATGGAACACAACGTCACTGCCTGCCATGAGTTTGGAAATCAAGAGAGAGCACTAAACAGTCTAATCATCTCCCTCTCTCAATGAAATTCTCTACAGCTACTAATAATCTGCCTGAACTGAATCCTCCCTGGTCATTCTCTTCCCAATCCCAGTGATTCTGAACCCCTATCATTGCACAAACCAGGTTCCCTGTCTCCCACTGCCCTCTTCCTTTCTCTTATCCCCCTCAGCCCAACATTCCCAATGTCCCACTATACATCCCTTCCACTGTGCTCTCTGAAATGCCTATTCTGTAGTTAACAAACTTGCTTTTAACTTAACTCCTTCCACCTTCTGGTACTCTTTCTGGTTCCTTTCTGATGACACAGCAAACTTGGATACCATTTCTTCCTATTGCTACTTTCAATCTCTTGCTCTATCTTGCATTATTCAGTAAGGCATTTTAAGATTCATTTAACCTATATTTAACCTATATTGCATTTAACCATGCAAGAGTATGGTAGCTGTTATTTACCAATGTCCAGGACATGCTCCATTCCTTATTGAATTGAAAACCTGGTTTTATCTCTACCCTAACTCCTGTCTTCATGCCAGGGGACTTCAATATAACTATTGCTATGCTACTCAAACACCCTAATATCCCAATTCCTCAATTTACTAATTTTTAATGATCTACTCTTTCACTGCATTTTAGCTGCATATAAAGATAGTCATACCATTGATCTTCTATTAAAAAAAAATTCATTCCAATTTCATGTTCATGAACTCTGAAATTATTTTATCTGACCATATTTTTTAAATTTTATTATTTTTTTAACATTTGTATTTAAAAATTTGAGTTCCGAGTAATATCTCTGTTTCCCTCTTCCTTAGATGGTAAGCAATCAGATATAGGTTATGCATGTGCAAATGTATAAAAAATTTCCATAGCAGTCATTTTGTATAAGAAGAGTCAAATAAAAGGAAAAAAAGAAAGAAAGTGAACAATAGCATGCTTCAGTCTGTATTCAAACAATATCAGTTCTTTCTCCAGAGGCAGATAGAATGCTTCATCCTTAGTCCTTTGGGATTTTCTTGTATCATTGTATTGCTGAGAATAACAAAGTCATTCACAGTTTTTCATCAAACAATATTGCTGTTACTGAATACAACATTATCCTGGTTCTATTCACTTCACTATGCATCCGTTTATATGTCCAGGTTTTTCTGAAATCATCCTTCTTGTTATTTTTATAGCACAATAATATTCCATTACAAATATATGCTACAGCTTATTTAGCCGTTCCACAACTGATGAGCATCCTGATGATTTCCAATTCTTAGCCACCACAGAAAGAGTTGTTATAAATATTTTTGTACAAAAAGGTCCTTTTTCCCTTTTTTGGATGTCTTTGGGATATAGACTTAGCAGTGGTATTGCTGGATCAAAGGGTATACACAAATTTATAGCTCTTTTGGCATAGTTCCAAATTGCCCTCCAGAATGGTTGGATCAGTTCACAACTCCACAAACTTTCTCTGTTTTGACTCTTCCTGGTTTGTGTATCAGCACCATATTTGTGTCATCAAAGGAATTTGGTAGGACTCCTTCACCTATTTTTCCCAAATAGTTTATATAGTATTGGGATTAATTGTTCTTTAAATGTTTGGTAGAATTCACTTGTGAATCCATCTGGTCCTGGGGATTATTTCTTTGGAAATTCATTGGTGGTTTGTTCAATTTATTTTTTCTAAGATTGGGTTATTTAAATATTTTATTTCTTCTGTTAATCTGGATAATTTGTACTTTTGTGAATATTTATCCATTTCATTTAGATTGTCAAGTTTATTGGCATATGACTGGGCAAAATAACTCCTAATAATTGTCTTAATTTCCTCTTCATTGGTGGTGAGTTCACCCCTTTCATTTTTGATACTAATAATTTTGTTTTCTTCTTTCTATCTCCCTCCTCCTGAAAGATTATATTCAATTTTGCTGGGTAAGTGATTCTCTGTTGTAATCCTAACTCCTTTGCCTTCTGGTATATCACATTCCAAGCCCTCTAGGTCTTTAATGTGGAAGCTGCCAAATCCTGTGCAATCCTGATTGTAGCTACACAATATTTGAATGGTTTCTTTTTGGCTGCTTGCAATACCTTCTCCTTGATCTGTAGGCTCTGGAATTTGGCTATGATGTTCCTAGGAGTTTTCATTTTGGAATCTCTTTCAGGTGATGATTGGTGGATTCTTTCCATTTCTGTTTTGCCCTCTGGTTCTAATATATCAATTCAGTTTTCTTTGATAATTTCTTGAAAGACATCCAGGCCTTTTTTTTTTTTTCCAGTCATGGCTTTCAGGTAGTCCAATAATTCTTATATTATCTCTTTTGAATCTATTTTCTAGGTCAGTTGCTTTTTCAATGAGAAATTTCACATTCTATTTTTTTTTACTTTTTTTGATTTTCTTTTATTGTATTTTGATATCTCACAGAGTCATTAGTTTCCACTTGTTCTAATTTTTAAGCAATTTATTACTTCATTAGCTTTTGAACTTCCTTTTCCATTTGCCCAATTCTCTTTTTTGGGTAGTTATTTTCCATGGTAAATTTTTGTACACCTTTTCCCATGCTATTTAATCTTTTTTTCATGATTCTCTTATATCATTCTCATTTGTTTTCCCAATTTTTCTTCTACTTCTCTAATTTGCTTTTGAAAATCCTTTTAAAGCTCTTCCAGGAATTCTTTTTAGCCCTGAGACCAAATTGCATTTTTCTTTGAGGCTTCACATGTAGCCATTTGGACACTATTATCCTCTTCTAAATTTATGCCTTGGTCCTTCCTATCACCGTAGTAACTTTCTATAGTCAAGCTCCTTTTTGCTTTTTGTTCATTTTCCTGCCTTTTTTTGTGACTTAGTGTTTTTATGTGAGAATTTGACTCTGGTCCTCCACTGTCCCAAGCTTTTCGTGCTGGGGCTCTGGGCTTTCACTGGGCTTCAGGGCTGAGCTATTTTCCTCCTCTGGAGGTTAGGCTTCCCTTCTGACTTGTACTGGGGTGTGCACCCTCCCTGTTGGCTTCCCCTAGGTGTGAGGTTTAGCTGCTGGCCTGCTCCAGGGGTAGGGCCATGCTGCTCGGTTGCTATGGTAACAGAGTCTTTTTGACTGCCCTTGGAGGAGGGATCTTGTTATTGGTTTGGGGGGGGTAGGGAAACGGGGGGGGGGGGCTGCTGCTGGGTTGCTATGGAAATAGGGATCTCTGTGCTGATAGGCTCCAAGGGCAGGCTCTCGCTGCTGTCCAGCCAGAAGCCCAGGTGGGGCTTCACTACTGATCAGCAATGAGGTCAAGGCCTTGCTGGTGGCTTGTGCTGGGAGTGGGGTCACTGGGGTGGGGCCTTGCTTTGCTGCATAAACTATTTACTTGCAAAGGGGGGCTGCTGGTTTGTAGGAGATTGGGCTATCCCAGGTGGATTGTCCCAGGCTTAGAGCCTTACTACAGGCTCTCTGCTGTGAGGCTGGCTGCTAAGATTGTACCTCACTCCTCTCCCACTCCAGTGACACAGATCTTTCTTGGAGTGATTGTAAGCTGATTCCCTGCTCCTAGATCAATTCTGAGGCAGTTTTGTAGCTGTTTGGAGGGGAATTTGAGGGGTTCAGAGGGTTCCTTCCTTACTCTACCATCTTGGCACTGAATGTTCATATTCTACCTATTTTAAAGGAAGCTAGGTGATATAATGGATAGAAAATAGGGCTTGGAATCTGGAAGACTTTTTTTTTTCAATCCAGCCTTATACATTTAATAGCTGTGTGACCCTGGACAAGTCAGTTAACCTCTGTCTTTCCTCACCTTTAAAAATGAGAATAATAACAGTATATATCTCCCAGGGTTCTTGTGAGGATCAAATGAAATAATATTTTTAAAGAACTTTGAAAGTTTTAAATTACTATATGAATGCTTATTATCAATATTATTGTTGTTCTTTTTCTTCTGCCTTATATATCCCTCACCCTGTTTTTTGTCCTCACAATGACCTCCAATCCCACATTTCCTTAGTTCTATCCCAGGCTATAACTCCTTCACTGTCTATACTTTCCTTCCTTCTCCACCTTCATCCTCGGTAGACTAAATTTGATTCTACACTTGAGTTTCATGGCACCTTATCCTCTTCCTGATCAGGTCTTATCAAACTTTGGTTTACTCTTTTCACCTGTTATCTTCCCACTTACTCATGTTCTGCTAAATGGAACTAGAGAAAATCATTAAATTATATTGATTAGGTCCCCCTACAAGTTCATGTCACATAATCACACTTGGATCTTCACTGCAATAAGGCATTAATTTTTCATCTTCCCAGTCTATTCACTATGTTACTCATCATTTCAGTTACTTTTAAATCTTTTCATCTTTTCTCAGACTTCCCATGTTGCCCTTTACTCCCAGGGTTTCAGGTGAGGGTATGGTTCATTCATTACTGAAATTATTAAGGCCATTCAGTGATGCTTCCATATTCTCACCTCCTTCTCATCTCATTCACATCACTTAAATGTCTTCTCCCACTTCCACCTTCTCTTCTCCCTTATATGAAGATTAACTTGCCCTTCTTGACAAGACAAAACCTTCTGTCTACATGCACCCTTTATCCCATTCAATCCCTTTTTTTCTAGTTTGTTTCATCCTCTCTCATTTCCATTTTTTCATGAATCTTCACTCTCTTGTCTACTGACTGCTTTCTTACTACCTAAAAACATTTGCATCTCTCCAATTCTAACAACAACAACAAACAAACAAAATAAACAACAACAACTTCACTTGATCTATTCATCCAAGCTGTCTATCAATCTATATAAGTCTCTCTTTCGCTTCTGGCTAAACTCATTCAGAAACCTGTCTACATTCAGTGCCTCCATTTCTTCTCGTTTCACTCATTTCTCTGGAGTCTGGTTTCCAGCCTCATCATTTAAATGACACTATTATTCCTTAATTGCCAAATTGAATGGCCTTTTCTCAATCCTCATCTTTCTTCACCTCTCTAAAGCCTTTGATTATCCTTTACTTCTGCATACTTTCTCTAATCTTGTTTTTTGTGCCACTGTTCTCCCCTTGATTTTTTATCTATCTGACCCTTCCTTCTCAATCTCCTTCATCCAAATTATACTACTAATTATGATTATCCCTCAAGGTTCAATCATTGATCATTTTCCTTTCTCACTCTATATTATCTTGCTTGATCTCATCCACTCCCATGGATTCAATTATTATTTAAATCAGATGAGTCTGAAATCTATCTATACATCCTAATCTCTATTATGACCTTCAGTCATATTATTGTGCTGGGTCCCCAACATCACAACACGTGGGTCCTGCCCGAAAGAATTTAACCCAAGCCTTCTTTCAGCCAAAGATATGGTTTATTAAAGATGAACTATATAGGCCAGACTCTTAAGGAATCTGAACATTTGTGACAGTCCTAAGTTGGAGCTGGTATGAGGAAGTCTTAGCCCCTAAATGGCAGATAGGATGGATCTAAAAACAGAAAGACTATGGGAGGGATCTAGGAGTGGCCAAGTAGTTTGGAATGACTGGAGGAAGGGCTGGGAAAAGAGGTGTCTTGATGGAAGTAGACAGTAAGCTGGGGTGACTGGAGGAAGAGTTTAGGGAGGATCTTGAAGCTGGGGTAACTGGGGAGGGTCCTGGGAAAATCTTGATGGGAGTGACTGGGAGGTTGAATGGGGTCTAGATTAAAATCAAGGATGGGAAGTATAAGAGGGTGGGGCATGTGGACAGTAATAGACAATGGAGGGCTAGACTTAATTCGGGTAAGAATCAGGAGATTGGGTGTAGACAACAAGAAAAGGCCAGTTGATAGGAATAAGAATAGCCTCAGGAGGCTGCTAGACTTCTTTAGCCAGGTAAAAAAGTTCAAGTAAAGTTCAAGGAAGGTTTTTTTGGGGGGGGGGTGGGGGAGCCAGTATCTGATCAATATCACTACCCACTGCCCCTTGGATATTATGAATTGTGTATCTCATAGGTGTTTCAAACTCAAAATGTCCAAAACAGAACTCATTTTCTTTCTCCCCCAAACCTCCCCTTTTGAAAAATAAACCACTATTATGATTGAGCATACCATGATCCACCCAATTGAGTCATCCAGGCTCACAACATAGGTGTCATCTTTGATTGTTCATTTTCTCACTATACATATTTAACTGTTTGTCAAGTCCTATCATGTCTACCTTGATAACATCTCTCATATATATACATTTCTCTCCTCTGTTACAGCCACTATCCAGATGCAGGCTCCTTATTACCTTGTACTTCAATTGCAATTTCCTTCTAAATGGTCTTACTTCAAATCTCTTCCCCCTCCAGTCTATCCTCTGCTCAGCTGCCACAGTGATCTTCCTAAGGTACATTTTCTTCATCAAAATCCAGTGGGCCCCTGTTACTTCCAAGATCAAATATGAAATAATTTATTTGGCTATTAATGCTTTACTCAATTTAGTCCTTTCTTATATTTTCAGTCTTCTTATACCTAATTCATTGCCACATACTCTATGATCTAATAATACAGTCTTTCTTGATTTTTCTCTATAAAATACTCCACATCCCAACATTGTGTCTTTTCATAGGCTGCCAAACATTCCTCGAATAATCTCACTGCTTTTCTCTGCCTCTTTGTTTTCTAGACTACCTTCAAGACTGCTTAAATCCTACAGTGAGCAATAGATCGTTCCTGCCTATTACCACTGCTACTGCCATCCCTTGAGATTACCTCCAACTTAACATGTATATATTTTATATGTACAGAGTTGTTTGTATATTGTATCCCTCAATACAATGTGAAGTCCTGGAAAAGAGGTACTATTTTTGCCTTTCTTTCTATCCCCAGTACTTACCATCGTACCTGTTATATAGTCAAAATTTAAATGCTTGTTGATTTAGCTAGGGTGGAGAACTCCCTATGTGGAATCTTTTGGTACCAATGCAGGTTAGTACCTCCTCTGCAATTCATAGTCTTATTTGGCTGAGGGAATGGTGTTAAGTGATTAGACCATTGCTACATAAATAGGATAGGTAGACTTGAACCAGGTCTTTGTTATGTAAAGTTAGTCAACAAGCATTTATTAAGCTCTTATTATGTGCTAGAAATTATGTGCTAAAAGCTGGGAATACAAAGAAAGATCCCTGCCCTCAAGGGATTTACTTTACAATAGGAAAGGCAGCATGCAAAAAATTATACACACAAGATATATACAGTGTAAAAGGTAGATAATCTCAGATGAAAGGCACTAACAATTGGGGTTGAGGGTTAGGGGGAGGACAGATTAAGGCCTCCTGAAGAATGTAGTATTTGAATCGAGTTTTGAAGGAAGCCATAAAAGCCATGAAGCAGTAGCGATGAGGAAGAACATTCTGTGCATGAATGATAGTCAGTAAAAAGGCATGCAGCTGGAAGATGAGTATCATATAGGATGAACAGCAAGAAAGACAGCCTTCTATCTACTGTTCCACCTTATATATAGTGATTACTTAAATATTTATTGAATGAATGAATTAAAAAAAACCTTCTCACATACATACACTGTGTACACAGAAATGTTCCAAAGGACCAGTGGCACAAGAGAATTTAATGTAACCTCGTCCTTTAAATATCTCTGCTGAAATGTATGATGCCTCACTAGTTTCCAGCCTCATTCCATATTGAAAAGTGCACCTGTCTCTTAGCAATTGACACAAATTATATAATGTTTATGTTTCTTTGTTATAAAATGAGATTGTCATCACAAGGTTCAAAAGCAGGGTTGTTTGTTTTAACAAAACATACATGCAGCAAATTTTCACATTCAAGCTATATTATACATTGCAAAGTGAAAATTATACATATATGTGCAGACTGTCTGTAATATTGTAATCAACCACGTTTTAGGAAGGGCACGAATAAACTGGATGCCATTTAGAGAATGGTAAACAGAATAGTGAAGGGCCTTGAATAAATACTAGGAAGTTCATGTTTAAGGGGAATGACTGAAGAAACTGGGGACGGTTAGCCTGACAAAGAGGAGATTCAGGGGGGCATAGAAGCTATCTTCAAACATATGGAAGAGGGATAAGCTTTACCCCTCCCCTCAGAGGGCAAATCTAAGAGCAATGGATATATGCTGTAAAGAGGAACATTTAGGTTTGATGTCAGGAAAAAAATCATGACAAATAAAAGTGAGATCCTACCAGAGGTCATGGGCTCCCCCCAAAGTAGAGATTTTTAAAACTTAGGACACTTGTTGTATATGTTACAGTGGGAGTTCCTTCTCTGTAAGGCTTGGACTATATGACCATTTAGGTCTTTCCAATTCTAAAACTAGCATTCTATGACTGCGAAATAAATAAATCAAACTCACCAAAACTTTATTTAAACATCACTTTTGTGCAAGGTACTGTGCTAAATTCTGGGGATACAAAGATAAAAATAATTACTGAATCTGCCTTTGAGGGAGATAAAATCTAACATACAATAAATTATAATAGAGCATCAAAAAAGATTTTTGTTTGCAATTAGAGAAGAATTACATTGGGATACTCATTTGCAGATGACGCAACTGTAAATGACACAAAGTTGGGAAGGATAACTAACACACTAGATGACAAACACAGAATTCAGAAGGATTTTTATAGGTTAGACTAGAGCATTGACCTGAATCTAAGATGAAATTCTATAGGAATAAATGTAAAGTCTTGTACTTGAGCATTAAAATAAATAAATAAATTCTCTAATATAAGATGAGGGAGGCATGGATAAACAACATTTATTTTGAAAAGGGATCTGGGGGTTTTAGTGGTCTACCACCAGTCACAGTTGTGATTTAGCAGCCAAGCTAGAGGAACCTTGAACTGCATTAGGAGAGGCATAGCTTCCAGGAATAGCGAGTGAGATAATAATCCCCCTTCATTCTACACATTTCAGATCTCATCTGGAAAGTTGTGTTCAGTTCTGGATACCATGTTTTTAAAAGGACATTGAAAAGTTTTAGAAGATCCAAAAACAGTCTCCCAGGATGGTGAAGGACTTTAAGTCTACTTCATAAGAGAATCAGTTGAAGAAACTGAGTTTGCTTAGCCTGAGGAAAAGAAGACTCAGCAGGGATAAGATAGCAATGTTCAAGTATTTGAAGGGCTGTACTGTGAAGGAGGAATTCCACTTGTTCTGTTTGTCCCCACAGGGGAGATCCAGGAACAATTATAGGAAGTTTCAAAGGAGCCAATTTAAGCTTGATGTAAGGAAAATCTTCCTCAAAATTAATACTGTTTGCAAATGGAATGGTTTGCCTCAAGAGAAAGTGGATTCTTTCTCCTAGGAAGTCTTCAAATAGAGGTTGATGACCACTTGTAGGGTAATATAGTTATAAATCCTTCATGTATAAGGTGGATTAAATGACTGCAGAGGTAGTTTCCTCTAAATTCTGTGTGATTCTATGAGTTGCCTGAGGAACTGAGAGGTTAATTGACTTGTTAGTCAATTACATAGCTAGTAACCATCACAAGTGGAATTTGAATCCTTATTCCAAGTCAGGCATTCTATCCACTACATGTGTATGCTGTCTTCTTCACTTAATTAAATCTGTATAAAATGACAGCCAGTCAACATGCATTTATAAAGCACTTACTATGTGTGAGATACTGTGCAAAGCATGAAGGATAAATACATGGCCATACTGAATTTTTATGTGATCCAAAGTAAATAGGAATATCGAACAGAATAGATAAAAGGAGGTAAACAAGTAGCAGTGTTTAATAAGAATGATTCTTATAGGAGAAAATCTAGCAACCAAAGGAAAGTGAGAAACATGGGAACAGACATTTGGCTGATAATCAGTGGAGAGACAAACAAAAGCAATATTTCCTGGGGGTGTGGTATAAATAATTTGAACAGAGAGAACAAATAGGTGAAGAGTTTAAGAAAGATTTCAAACCTATTTCAGGGTCTTTCACATATAATCCCTTCTCACTCTTCATACAACTACCATCCTAAGTTAGGCCCTAATCATCTCTCTCCTGGACTATTGTAGTAGGTTCCTAATTAGTCTCCCTGCCTTTAGACTCTGCTCTCTACTAACTATCCTCCACATAGCTCTCAGAGTCTGACCCCTTGCTCAAAGAACTTCAATGACTCCCTATTGTTCTAGGATGGAATAAAAACTCCTTCATTTATCATTTAAAGTCCTTCACAATCTGACTCCATATGATGTTTCCATTGTTGGTTTCACATTATTATCCTTTATATACCCTAACCTCCATTAAAACCAACCCACTTGCTATTCATAACATGTAATGCTCCATGTCTTTTCTTTATACTGTTTGTATAACCTGCACCCAATGCCTTGAATGCACTTCATTACCTCCTCTGCCTTTTAGAATCCTTAGACTTTTTCAAAGTTGTGCTATCTCCTGGGTCCTTTACTGATCCACCTTAGATTCTGTGCTTGCTCCCTTCAAAATACCTAATATTTACTTCATATATATTTTATATGCTTATATGTGTCCACAATATTTCCCCTAGTACAATGCACTAAGGTGTTTAATAAATGTTTTTGATTGGTAATACTAATGCGAGAATTCAGTTGTCTTTACATCTACCAAAGCTTTGTGCATAAGAGGGGAACAAGCATTTACTAAGTACCTACTATGTGTTCGGCACTTTGCTAAGGGATTTAAAAATATTATCTCATTTGAACCTCACAGAAGACCTGTGGAGTAGGTTCTACTATTTCCCCCATTTTATAGTTGATGGGGCTGAAGCATACAGAGATTAAGTTATTTTGCCAGGGTCACATAGGTAGTAAGTGTCTGAAGTAGGATTTGAACTCAGCTCTTCTTGACTCCAGACCCAGTGCTCTATCTGCTATATTGGCTAGCTGCCTAAAAGAATGAAAATAAAAGAAAAGCCAGCTATTTGGACTAGATGGGAAAATAACAACAGACAACAGAGAGAGGCAGAACTAACTATATTTTATTTTGCTTCTGTTTTTTCTGCTAAGGTGAATGATCTTTTAACTGAAAATGATAGAACAAAAATTGCCAATAGGGAGCTGATACTCAAGGAAAGATAGAAGAAAGAACATTTTGATATGTTCAGTAAGTTAAAACAGTAGGCCCAGATGAACTATATCAGTTCTGAAATAGCCCTTATATGTCATTGCTAAGGTCCTCTCAGTAATCTTTGAAAAACTAGGAAGAATATGAATGATAGCACAGAGCTGAGGATGGTCAAATGTCACAGGTTTCAAAATGGAAACAGTGGAATTTGCAAACTATGGACCAATGGATCTGACTTTTATACTTGGCAAAAATCCTAGAACATATTGCTAAAAGGATTATTTTTGAGCATCTAGTAGGGGTGGATGTAATCACTAAGAGCCAGTAGAGATTCAGCAAGAACAGGTCATGCCCTCATTTGTACACATTTCATTGAATCAAAGAACTAGAAAGATCATGGTTGTCCATCAGTTGGGGAATAACAGAAGTTATAACATATGAATGTAATGGGATTATTGTGCTGTAAGAAATAATGAAAAGCATGGTAAGCATTGTATGAATAGATAAGTGAAGTAAGCAGATAGAAGAAAGCAGGAGGTCATAGTATTGTTGTACTCTGCTCTGATCAGACTACATTAGGGGTATTATATTCAATTCTTGTCATAACATTTAGAAAGGACATTGATAAGTTGGAGAATTTCCAAAGGGGAGAGAATACGATGGTGAAGGGATCCAAGATTAGCTGATGGAAATTAGTAATATTTTGTCTGGAAAAAAAACAAGATTTATATAGAACATGAAAACTGTCAATTATATGAAGTATTGTCATGCGGAAGAGGGAATAGACTTATTCATCTATCCTTAGAAGGAAGAACTATAAACAATATTAGACAATTATTGTGAATAAGCAAATTTAGGTTTGATTTGGGAAAATGTCCTAACAATTATTACTAACTGAAAGTAGAATTGGAGAATAGGAAATAGAGGGTTGCCCTTCACTAAATGCCTTCAAGCAAAAGTTGAAAGCTGTCATAGACCTCATTGAGATGATTCTTGTTAAGATAACCACTCTGTTCCTCAGTTTTCTTATATGTGATATAGTAATAGTAAGACCGTATTACCTACTTCAAAAAATTGCTTTGAGCCTTAAAAGTTATAATGTATTAGATGTTTTGCAAACTTTAAAGCACTATACAAATGCCAAATATCATTGTATTATTTTTATTATCATTATTCTTATCTTATAATGATGGAATTCAAATAGAATAGTTTGAAGAAAAGTAATTATACTACTATCGTTATTTGATGTTTAATATTTGATAGACTATCATCAGATGGACAAAAGGATTTTTTTGGGTAATTGACTAAAAATATTGAGATGTATAAGTTCATTGAAAGTATCTTTGGGACAATTCCAACATATGGCATGGAATAAATATGCATTATCCTCACTTGATTTTGATTTCTTCCCTTATGTTTCTATATCTTCAGAGATGTTTTTTGTAGGATTGAAGATGTTAGTATTTGGTATCCTGTGAAAATCATTGTTCTTTAGTTTTTATGGTTCAATATTTTCTCTGGGCAATTTTGGACAAGAGTTTTTGTCTGTGAGGATATGCCCATTTATAGTTATTTGTTGAATTCTCAAAACTATTTTTATTTGCATTTGTAGTCTGAGGATTTGTTATCTGTTGGTTTATAAAGCATTAGGAACATTTGGTGTATCATTCTAGATACTTGATTGCATCTTTTAAGGTCTTCAAAAGGTGATATATTTCAGTGATACGTTGCACAATTTCTACTATTCGCTTGCAAAATATGCATCAATAAATAGATCCAGTTTCCTGAAGGATGACTTTTCTATAATTCAGGGCATCAGTAAAGTAGTTTTATATTACTATGATAAATCTCTCTATTTCTGTAAGTAAATCTATATGATAGCCATTTCTGCAATGCTTCTTTATCAACATAGCATTAGTAGAATTTATGGGGGCGACTCTGTCCACAGAGGGCCTTTTGCTTCCTCTCCTATATCTCAGTCATTTCATGTGCTACACATAAAGGTAAAACCACATTGGTTATATTAAATTAGTCCAATGGAATATACTTATTGTCAACTTTTAATATTCTTCTGTGAAGTGAGGTCTATCTGTCCTAGAAGTTTTTTGTACTTTATTACATTTTTTTTGTCATGCTATCAGATATATCAGTTCCATTCTTCCTTTTTCATATGACAGTTCAAATCTTTCTATAGCTCCCTTCAGATAATGGACCTTGTATTTCTATTAATATTCTATGGGTTTTTGTTTTGATCCTTTCTGAATCTATTGTCCAATTTACTTTTCCAAAAGTAAATTAGCACATTAAGACTGATATTGATAAGTGTTAATTGCTCTAAATGTATTTTTCCAATTTAATTTTGACTTTAGAATGAAAATAAATGTGTTGGCATACACAGCCACAATTTTCTCTTTGATAATCTCATGCTTCTTGTGTCTTGTCAGTAGTCCAAAGTATTTGCTAGCATTACTGTCATCTGTTGATTCTACTTGACCTCTAGATTCAAGTGTCAAGCTTTCAATCTCTATTTTTTTTTCTTGGTATACATTAAGAACTTTATACTTACTGGGTGAAAATGGCATCTTCATATAATTGGAAATAGTTGCCATGGAATAAAGAAGCTGTTTAGCTTCTCCCATCCCCTCACCCTTAGGATTAGTAAAACGTGAAAATTATTCATGTACATAAAATGTTTATTATGATGATATTTTGATGGAATTCCCTCTGAGTTGAAGAGCTGGTAATGGGTTTAGGGCTAGATAGAACCAGAAGAGGCTTCAACTTTTCTTTCTTCTACTTCTCCCTCTTGATTTACCTCTATCTCTCTCCACCTCTCATCACTTTCTGTCTCTTCTACTTCTGAGGTTCTGTGAAATTTCTAGGATGTTATAGAACTGCTCAATTTTAAAGGTTCACCACTAAAGGACTGGCCTGATATAGTCAAATGAGGACTGGATTGAGATATAGGAGACCAGAGGATTAGTCTGACTCCACCACTATTTCAGTGTTTGTCTTGGTCAAGTCATTGAATTCTTTCAGCTTATTTTTTTTTTCACTTGTAAAACGATGTCATTGGCCAACATAAACTCTAAGTACTTTAAGGCTTGAAAATTCTATGAAAATTGAGGTCTGGAAATGTTCCTTTAAAAAACAAACAAAACCTAAAGGGCATTTGAATAAGCAATGTGTGAAAAATTCTAGTGAAGAAGATGGAAAAAAGAGGTTTTTTTTGTTTTTGTTTTTTTTTTAAGGACAGTGAACATCAACAGTGAAACAAACATGACTAATTCATATTTGTATAGCACTTTAAGATTTACAAAATCTTTTCTTCATATTTAATATTCAACTTCTCACAGTTGAATGCACTTGATTCTAGTGAAGTGATTCAATAAAATAAATCGTTGCCAGAAAGTCTTTCTAGCTCTTGAGTTCTGCTGAATACTTGGCATAGCAACACAGCTACTTATTAAAGATTCAATCTATAGAGTCAATGAGACATCACAATGAAATGAGAATTCACTATGTAGTACAATTTAATAGATGTGATCTTTTACCAAATATACAAAGATCATGCCAATCAATTATCCATTTGATGATCTTTTTATGTAGGGACTGTAAGAGAGAATTAAATGTCCATTAACTAAACACTCATAAAAGAAGAATGCCTTTAAAGTGAGTGTGAGCGATCTTTGGTATGACACATTTTTAAGTGTTAAGACCACAGGTTTGTTCTATAAAAGAGTATCTCTGAATTTAAAATGGATATCAATAGAAAAAATTTTTTCTTTACATACTTTTCAGCACTTCATTTATTATGTGCAGTAAGGTGAAATTATATATGAGTGCATGTTTGTAAAAATAAACACAAAAAGCAGGAGATAATCAAAGAACAGAGTATATAATATATTTTATTTTTTTAATTCTAAAATTTCAACCTCAACCTTTAAATTCTAAGGCAAGATAATGAGGTTCTCAATCAGAGCATATGCAATAGATTCACATCCCCTAAATTAATTTAAGGTATCTGTTATGAATAAAATAATCTTATGCTTTAACTGCCCAGAGACATCTAAGCAGCTAGGTGGCATAGTGGATAGAATAATGAGTTCAAATCAAAGTAAAAGACCTGAGGTCATATCTAGCCTCAGGTACCTACTAGCTGTGTTAACCTGGGCAAGACATTTAATCTTTGTTTGCCTCAGTTTCCTCAATTTTAAAATAGGAGAAATAATTGCACCTACCTCATAGGGTTGTTGTGAGTATCAAATGAAATATTTGTAAATCTCTTAGCACAGTGCCTACACTTAATAAGTGATTAATAAATGCTTATTCCCTGATACTGGAAATGGATTATTTCTCCTTTCCTTTCCTACCCCTCACCCCAGATTACCATGCTACCTTTAAATCCAGTATCAGGGTTGAGAGCAGCTTCCATGGAGTGTCAATTTCACCATATGAAATCTCCCCATTACTCACTCCCTTTTTAAAATCTTTGGAGGATAAGCCCTAGAAAATTTGCATAGGAACAAAAGCAAAGTTGGAGCAGGGGTAATAACCAAAGAACATATTGAGTGGTAGAGGGATATAATGAGAATAAAGAATAGATTTGTGTAGCATAGGTATCGATGGAATGATAGGAGGTTATGGTCAGTTAAAGGAATGTCACATTTTTTGATTAAGGAACTGCATATCTTTATGGATAATGAAGAGATTCATGGTATGGCTATCTCTTTAAGGTGACTGAGGACCTATGAGTTTAAGGAATTTGAGGGATCCTTCGTATCGATTTGGAAGTCCCCTCTTATAAGAGCAGAAGTTAGAAAGGAGAAGTGGATGATGAGTCAGATACTGAAATTCTTGAGAAAGGAGAGAGATTTACTATGATCTTGGATTGGTTAGAATATGTTAATCAAGTAATCTTCAAGGTAAATATGAGTCTAGAGTATAATTTGACTTGTGACAAATAACCACGAAAAGAATAATTTTAATACTACTGGGATTATGAGAAGAAATATGAAGAGATGAGATGTCCATTATGATTCTGCAAAGAGAAAGCAGAACTTACCTACTCCCATTTTGGTTTCTCAAGTAAAGAAAATGACATTCAGGAAAGAGATGTCAGGACAAAAATTGTAACCATGAAACCCAAACCCAAAAATTGTGATTGAATTTTTTATATCATTATCGTTTTGGTGAAGAGTGAAGAGGCCTTTCTACTCCCAAAAGAGAATTGATTTTTTTTAAATGAGTCCCTTTCTTAAGGTATTAAGAAATTATACTAAATATAAGAGAACACTGTATGATGTGTATGCATGAGACTGAAGAGTATCAAGTTATTTCATGACAATGGTTAAATAATTGTCAAAGTATCTATGTTTTCTTATTGCTTCTTTCAAGCCAGAAATGCAAATTATAAATCTTCTGTTTCATGGCAAAATATTAAGCATAAGTTAATCTTATATCTCAAAAAAATGGAGGAAAGGCAAAGTTCATTTAGAGTTTTTAAAGTAAGACAGTGAGCTCTATGTTGGAAATAGAATTTAAAAAATCACATGAGAATGATCTATAATCTTGTTAGTGTCCAGAATTCTTTGACAGATGCAAATTAAAACCAGTTTATGACTCAATAGTCCAAGGGGGTTGGCAAATAGAGATCAAGTAACTTTTCCAGGATCATACAACTAGAAAATGTCAGGGGAGTGCTTTGAACCTAGGTTTCTTGGATCTAAGCCAGCAAACCATTCACTATGCCACAGTCTTTCTCATATACACATACACATACGCATATGTATATATACACATGTATATAATAAACACACATATATATATGATATATATTATATTTAAAAAGTCTTTTTATATCAATGAATAGGCTTATATAAAATTTAGGCCAGATTGGCTGACAGATAAATGTGTATCTGGCCCATGCTCTTTAGCCCTATGGACATGTACAAAAGTATTTTACATTTTCTACTTGCAAAAATCAGAAGATAGAGGAAAAAATAGCTGATTTTTATAATGACACTTCAAGCCTGAAGGCTTGAAGAGCTGGATAATTATTCACTTTCTCATTGGTATACTATGATTTTCTCTTTGTTAACTTTTTGTTACATCTCTTACATGTGAACTAGAAGTGGAACCATTATAAGGAGGCAAGGGGGTGTGTGTGCAAAAAATGAACATGAATCTTGGTGATCCTTCTATGCTAAGAAAATTGAATAAAAACAATCACTCAGAGTAGAAAAGTAGTATCTTATCCTGTGGGTTCTTTCTTTCATAGGAAATAGAATGGAGAAGGAAAATGAGAATGCTAACAGAGAGTTTGATTTAATTAATTACAAGGAGGAAAGTACATTCATTCTAGCCTTTAAGTCTTTGTTTTCACTTTTTTTTCCTTCAGAATTCAAAGTGCTTTATACAAACTAAATTATGTAAGCTAAATATAAGCTCAATATGTACAACATTTGATTGGAATAGGCAAAAGAAACTGCTGAGAAGTAAAGACTGTAGAGATTGGAGGAAGGAAAAGATCAATTTGATTCAATTCAATCAACATTTATTAACCTCCTACTATATATGTGGCATTCTTCTAGAAATGGGGAGGTGTAAAGATGAAAAATGACAGTCTATTTATTTAGGTTGTTTGCAATATAATTGGGTGATTAGATGTGTAAGGGGCAAACTGGAATCCTATTAGTTCAGGTACTATGACAAAATGGAGCACTCATAGGTTATCATAGGTAACCTTACCTCCCTAGATGACTGGGAAGTCACATCAACATAGACAGAGGCCACTAGGAAGCAGTGTCTAGGAAAGGATAGCTTAAAATCTTGCCCTACACTGAAAGAATTAAATCTCCTTCTTTGTCACCTTTTAGGGGAAATGTAGCTTATACCATGGTGGATGGGAAGCAACGGTCGATACTGGCCCTATCATAGCATGTATGCAGATATAACAGATACAAGGGAAAATATAGGAGCAAATGAGAGAGTTAAAGTATTATGTAGCACTTAAGGATGAAGAAATCTGCTTTCATGAAGGGAAACCAGAACAGACTTCAAGTAATAAGTAGCACTTAATCTAGATCTTGAAACAGAGGGGCTTAAGAGGAAGTACATTCCAAGTGTGAGGACAGTCTGTATAAATGCACAGAGGTACAATGTTAGTGCAGGATGAGGTCTTGGAAGTGGCCCAGTTGACTGGATCATAGATCAAATGAAAGAGAGTAGAATTAAATAATTCTAAGAATATAAACAGGAGACAGATTATAGAAGGCCTTAAAAATATGTTTTGACATTTGCTTCGAGTCACCCATTGTGTGTATTCCTAGCTGAGGTGAAACAAAATGATGCTCCATATTCTTTTTTCAATCTCATACTGAAATTAGTGTCTTCTTCACACTCAATTTAATGCCATGTTTTTTTCACATTTTTGCACTTTTTGTTGGTGATTTCACTATTTAAAATGGCACTCAAACGTAATGTTAAAGCACTCTCTAGTGTTCCTAATTGTAAAGAGGCTGTGATGTTCCTTACAGAAAAAAAAAAAAAAAACACACATATTAGATAAGCTTCATTCAGGCACGAGTTGTAGTGTTATTGACCATGAGTTCATTGTTAATGAATCAACAATATGGTATATTCAGAAAAAGGGAAGAGAAAATTAGTCAATCTAGATTTGAGGCAACTCTGGAAAGTGTTAAAGTAAATGTTGTGACCAGTGGCTAGTAGAAATATAACTCCTTGTTTCCCCTGGGAGCAATGATTCAATATGTGCCAATTCATTTTTCACAGTTGACTTTATAGAACATAACTACTGTGAGTGACATGAATTGACTTTGCATACAGAAGCATAAAATAGGCAACATATGTGGCCAAATATATGCATTTAGGGCATAACGTGGGAAGTTTGTGTGGGGCATATCACTGGAGGGCATACCTGTGAGGACAAGTGTCTAGGGCACATGTTTCAGAGTTTTCAGTGTCTCTGGTGATATCATAGTACTGTTCATTGCATCTCTACATTGAGGACCATGTTATCTCTGATTTTCACTGCTCCCTAACTACAGAGTTCCCTTAAGTCTTCTCTTATAGCACCTGCTGATCATCAAGTTCTTTGTGATATTGGTAGCTCTGTACTACTATCTACTGAATTGTGGTTGCCTGTAAGCCTTTCCTTTTCTAGGAAGGGGAAGTTCTTTTATTCTCCCTACCCCACAGCATACCCCAGAAGTTATGAAGGCTTATCCATCCAGATAGTCAGCAAAAGCTGGAAGAATCTCTCAAGATTTATTTTTATTCTTTCGATTCATTCTTCTGCTAATTCGGTAGAAAGTTCTCATTCTCAGCCAAGTCTCTAACTTCAAATTCAAAACTTCTATTGAATTACTGTCAAAATCTTGATTTTAAGTGTGTATCCCTTAATGCCATTTTCAGATTTCTACCTAACAAAACTAAAGAAAATTGTATAGGCATCAGTGTGATGAGACTCATTAATATTTTCTGTTGCCATATAAATTAACAAGGGAAAAACAAAACAAAACAAAACAAAAATCTTTTTAGGCCAGAAGGCTATAAACATTTGCTCTAAATATTTGTCTTTATTATGTATGCTTTAAAGAAGTTTTTTTCTATCTGATCTTTGTTTAGTATTCTTGTTGGTCTGCCTATAGTAGCATTGAAAGAACAGAGTTGGGAATAGATTACGGAGATGTTTGAGGCAGAGTCAAAGGATGTGGCATACTGATTAGATGTGAGGATTAAGAGAGGGAGAGGAACATAGAAAAGCTTTTCATCTAGGAAAGGAGTATGGTCAAGGTTACAAGAGAACTAGGACAACAAAGGATAAGAATTAGTTGAATCAACTGGTGATATTTGATCTGAAGAAGAAAAGGCTTAGAGGTCTGTGATTGCCATCTTCTAGTATTTGAAGGACTGACCTATACAAAAGGAGTAGATTTGTTTTCTTTATCCCAAGAAAGAAGAACTAATAGCTAGGGTAGGAAACTGGTAAGCAGAGAGACAAATTTGACTTGAAGTAAGTAACAATTATCACTCTTTAAAAGTATAATGGATTGCCTTGAAATTTGGTAACTTTCATTTCACTGGAAGTATTTAAATAGAGGCTGATTTTTCACTCCAGCTAGAATTCTGTATCAAGTATAAATTAGAATAGATAATCCTCTGAGATTTCTTCAAATTACTTGATTCTTGGATTAACAGTAAAAATCCACACACAGTTTGAAGTCAAAGTATAATCCAAATAACAAAGTATATTCCAGATAATGGTTATACGAATATCAGTATTGAAGGAAGAGGACCAAATAACATAAGAACAGGGAACTGAATAATGAATGGTAGGAGAATTCTAAGAAGAGACTGACTGAGATCCTATTTGTCTTTTCTGTATTTTTTTTTAATATGTGTGTTCTGGGGCCATATGTAGTTGGGATATGAATGGCAAAGATGGAATGAGAGAATTTAAAGAGTAATTGGAACAAACAAGATAATCCAGAAAATAAAGTACTATGGTATGGAAAGAGTGTGGGACTGGATGACAGAAGAACTGTTGCATAGTTATAGGGGAGTTCCAAAAAATTTAGACAATCATTTCAAATAACTCCAATGTTTTATTTCATTAATTCACTTATTTATTTGTTTATTTATTTATGCTTTTTAATATGCTAGGCAGAGGATATACTTGAGAGGAGCTAAGCCATTGTATGTCTTGGACCTTTTTCATCATCTCAATCATTTTCTTCCCAGCCTCACTTATACTCTACTTCTCAATCCTCTACCTTCACTGAGAACCATCATCACATCATAATCACCATTGACCCTGCAAAAAGGTATGATA
The DNA here is from genome assembly GCF_900497805.2 of Vombatus ursinus. NCBI lineage: Eukaryota > Metazoa > Chordata > Mammalia > Diprotodontia > Vombatidae > Vombatus > Vombatus ursinus. The sequence goes on from NW_020954687.1 coordinate 16,352,170, forward strand.
GTAGACTGCTCTGTTTTTCTCCTTGAACCTCCCAGATCATAACTCTTTCTTAGCCACATGTGACTTATCTCATGCACACACACATTTACATACATACATATATATATACACATATATATGTGTATATATGTATATACACACATACGTACACATATATACACATTAAGACAGTGTTGGCAACTTTTAATACGTAATTTCATGTCAATGAAGTCTCAGGTCCATAAAAAAAATAGAAAAATATATTGATTATATTTTTTGGGTAAAAATGGAAGAAATTTTCACTGAACCTAAACTTAAGCATGTTTTCTGTGCCATAGGAAACTCAGTGGCACAGTAGATAGAGCTCTGAACTTAGAGTCAGGAAACCTGCATTCACATCCAGCTTCACACATTTACTGCCTGTGTGACCCTTGGCAAATCACTTAACCTATATAAACTTCAGTTTCTGCATCTGTAAAATATGAAGGGTAATAATAACACCTAACTTCCTGTATTGTTGTGAGGATAAAAAAAAAATAAAGTGCTTGACAAACCTCAGAGCACTAGGGAAATGCTATCTATTATTAAATGTCATGGGAATTACTTTTAATCCTAGGTTTTTTGAGGTGGAGGGCACCATAGAGGTTAATTAGTAGTAATTACTATCAAACATATGAATCCCTATTAAAACATTCCCTGGTATTCTGCTTCCAGGAGCTAAGATAGCAGAGTAAGAAGTAAGTTGCTCTCATCCTCTCCTATTGACCTCTAAAAGCCCAGAAAATATCAACCCAGGAAAAACCCTGAGCCATCAACAAGACAGGGCACAAGAGTTTTGTAGCTCAGGAAGCCTGAGGGATAAATGGGAAAGGCCCTTCTAGCTCTGCAGGAGGAGGAGCAATACAGGATGGGAGGCATCCGAGCAAACCAGGTGCAAGCCCCAGCTCAGCATACCAAGGGGAGATAGATCCTGAGACCCAGGTTGGTGGAGAAGGGAAGTGCCAACACCAGGAGCCTTGAGAGCCTTAATACAGGCAGGGGAACTGGTAGACACCAGCTTAGAAAACTACTACAGGCAATGGCATTCTTCAGCAGCCAAATCACCCAATGCCTCAGCACAACTCTGGGAAGCACAACTCCTGGAGGCAAAGCTCCAGGCTGACAGACAGCCACCAGCAGTGGAACATCCCTGTGCAAGGCACAAGTGAGTAGGAGTCAAACATTCAAGTGCAAGGCCCAGGTGCGTAGGAAAAGAAGCTTGGATAAGTGCCCCCTTTGCTCCAGCAAGAGAGCTCAACTTTTTTTTTTTTAAGTCAAGAAATAGGCAAACAGCATGAACAAAAAGCAGAAACTGAAAATGACCATAGATTCTTATTATGGGGAAAGGGAAAATCAAGGCACAAATTCAGAAGAGGACACCCATATCTGAAACCTCAAAGGGGAATATGAACTGGTCTCAAGCCCCAAAAGCCTTCTTGGAAGAGCTCAAGGATTTTAAAAGTCAAATAAGAGAGGTAGAAGAAAAATTGGGAAAAGAAATGAGGAGTATGCAAAAGAGAGTCAATAGCTTGGAAAAGTAAGTACAAAAATTAACTGCAGAAAACAAGTCATTAAAAAGTAGAATTGGTCAAATTGAAAAGGAGGCACAAAAAGTCACTGAAGAGAACTCCTTAAAAAGTAAAATAGGCCAAATGGAAAAAGATACAAAATCTAATAGAAGAAAACAAATCGTCAAAAACTAGAATGGAGCAAGTAGAAGCTAATGGCTGTATGAGAGAGCAAGAATCAATCAAACAGAAAAAAAAAAAAAGTAAAAAAAAATAGAAGAAAGCATAAAACACTTCATTAGTAGAAGAACTGACCTGGAAAGTAGATCCAGGAGAGGCAATTTAAAAATTATTGGTCTACCTGAAAACCATGATGAAAAAAAGAGCCTGGACAATATCCTTCAGGAAATCATCAAAGAAAACTGCCCTGAGGTCCTAGACCAGAGGTATAAATTAGTCATTGAAAGAATCCACTGATCATCTCCTGAAACAGATCCCAAATTGAAAACACAAAGGAATATTGCAGCCAAATTCCAAAATTACCAGATCAAATTGAAAATACTACAAGCATCCAGAAAGAAACAATTTAAATATCACAGAACCACAGTCAGGATTACACAAGATCTTGCAGCTTCTACATTAAAAGATCAGAGGGCATGGAATACAATATTCTGTAAGGCAAAGGAACTTGGACAACAACCAAGGATCAACTACCCAGCAAAACTGAGCATAGAGGAGATGGACATTTAATGAAATAGGCAATTTCCAAACCTTCCTGATGAAAAGACCAGAGCTCAACAGAAAATTTGATTTTCAAATACAAGACTCAAAAGAGGCATAAAAAGGTAAATAGGAAAGGAAAAAAAAACAAATGAAAACAAACAAACAAAACCCCAATATGTTATCAATAAGAGCAAACTGTTTACATCTGTACAAGGGAAGATGACACTTGTAACTCTTGAGAACTGTAATGTTATGACATCTGAAAGGGGGTATACTTGGACAGAGGGCATGGGTATAAGTTGACTTTGATGTGATGGTAAAAAGTCCAATAAATGAAAAGGGATTGTACTGGGAGAAGAGGAAAGGAGGAGACAGAAAAAGGAAAATTACATCACGTGAAATGGCACAAAAACCTAATACAGAAGAGGAAAGGAAGGGAGGGAGTTGAGTATTGTTTGAATCTTACTCTCATCAGATTTGATTCAAAGAGGGAAAAACATAATCAGTTAGGTACAGAAATCTAACTTACCCGATGAGAAGTAGGAGGGTAAAGGGAAAAGAAAAGGGAGGGATGAATATAAGGGAGAGAAGAAGTAGAAAGGGCAAAGGGGAAGAAAAGGGAGGGGACTAATAGAAGGGAAGGCAGACTGAGGGAGGCTGTGGTGGAAAGCAAAACTCTAGTGAGGACAGAAAGTGAAAAAGGAGAGAAAAAAGCATGAATGGTGGGGGTGGGAATAGAACAGAGGGAGGAAGACACAGATAGTAATCATAACTATAAATGTGAATGGGATGAACTCTCCCATAAAAAGGAAAAGGATAACAGAGTGGATTAAAAACCATAATCCTACAATACATTGTTTACAAGAAACACATTTGGAGCAGAGGGATACACACAGGATAAAGGTAAAAGGCTGGAGCAAAATATATTATGCTTCAGCTGAAATAAAAAAAAAACAGGGGTAGCAATCCTGATTTCAGACAAAGCAAAAGCAAAAATAGATCTTATTAAAAGAGATAAGGAAGGAAACTACATCCTGCTAAAAGGTATCACAGACAATGAAGTAGTATCACTATAAAACATATATGAACCAAGTGGCATAGCATCCAAATTCTTAAAGGAGAAGTTAAGGGAGATATAAGAAGAAATAAACAGCAAAACTATACTAGTGGGGGTCCTCAACCTCCACTTCTAAGAACTAGATACATCTAACCACAAAATAAATAAGAAAGAAGTTAAGGAGATGAATAGAATTTTAGAGAAGTTAAATATGGTTTGCCTCTGGAGAAAATTGAATGGGGATAGAAAGGAATATGCCTTTCTCTTGATGGTACATGGCACCTACATAAAAAGTGACCATGTACTACTAGGGCATAAAAACCTCATAACCAAATGCAGAAAGGTAGAAATATTAAATGCATCCTTTTCAGATCATGATACAATAAAAATCGCACATAATAAAGGGCCATGAAAAGATAGACCAAAAATTAATTGGAAACTAAATGATCTAAAGCTAAAGAATCAGTGGGTCAAACAGCAAATCATAGAAACAATCAATAACTTCATCCAAGAGAATGACAATAATGAGACAACATACCAAAACTTATGGGATGCAGCAAAAGTGGTGCTTGGGGGAAGTTTTATATCTCTGAATGCTTACATGAAGAAAATAGAGAAAGAAGAAATTAATGAATTGGGCATGCAACTAAAGAAGCCAGAAAAATAATCCATCAACAATCAGTAATCCACCATCTGAGAGAAATGCCACAAGTTACTCTGAGAGAATGTGATACTGGTGGGAAGTCAGCATTGGGAAAAGCTGAGAGGACAATTTTAGCCTCAGTCTAAGATTGGATCCTCCTGGCTCAGTTTCCCCTTTATGTTCCTTTTAAAAGGAATGTTACCCACCAGGCTATTTCTGAGTCTGGCTATTATGTGGATTTGATATTACATGGTTGGAAAACTGAATTATCTGACAGAGTTAAGGATATTTTATCCTGTCACATCTGGGCCCTGCAGTTTTTTTCTGTCAGATTTGTATCTTCCAAACTACAGGCCATTCATCTATAGTTGGTAGCAAACAGCAGGTACCAGTCAATATACCCCCATCATTCCCTGGATGCAGCCTATGCTCAGTTCCAGTCAACCTCCTCTTTGGGACCCCTCTGAGGAAGGGACAGCTCTAAGTTCCTTGCCAGCAGGAAGCAGTTTCAGAAGCCGAGACTTTCGCCCCTTACACCAAAAGAATTTTGGTTCCATTTGTTTGAGGGTGGAATGATGGGGTTGGGATCTGGACCCCAGAAAGGAAAAAACCCTAGACCTTCCCACATGGCCAAGTCTGTGGCATTTGCCTGAGGCTATAATCCCATCAACTGGCCTTTCATTGTGGCTACACCCATTCTCCCCTCTATTGTTTTACTTCTCTGTGGTCCCTGGCCATTTCCCACCCTTAATCCTAGCTAGGCTCCATTCTTCCCTGGCTACCTGGTCCAGGTCCCAGGAGTTCTGTTCACCTCAGCTTACTGGCCACTCCCATTCATAGCTTCCTTAGACTCCTCTTCCAGGTACCCCAAACTACTTGGCCACTCCTAGATCCCTCCCACAGTTATTCTGTATATAAGGTCCATCTTGTCTCCATTAAAATGCTTAGATTCTTAAAATCTAGCCACTGCTCTGATTCTTATAATCTAGCCACTGCTCAGATTTTTACAATCTAGCCAATAGCTCACAGATGCTAGGATCCCTTAAGAGTCTGGCTAATATGGCGGATCTTTGATAAACCTTTATTTTTGGCTGGAAAAAAAAAAGAATTACTGTAGACATTATAAAATAGTTGGGAGTCTACCTACCCAAACAAAACTAGGAACTATATGGGCACAATTATAAAACACTTTTCACACAAATAAAGTCAGATCTAAATAATCGGAAAATATCAGTTGCTCATGTGTGAGGGATTGTCTGATGTTGGCTATGTGCCACGTGGGGGTTGAGGCAAGATGGGACAGGTGTGAGGGATTGTCTGATGTTGGCTGTGCCACGTGGGGGTGAGACGGCAAGGAGGAGGGGCTAGGAAGGTATATGGGGGGGGGGGTAGGGATCAGAGCTCTTGGTCGGGCTCCTATTTTCTTGCTCCTGCTCGCTTGCTTTCTTGCTTGGTTTGCTGTGATGGTTTCTGAGTAAAGTTTGAGTGTTTGTACCTCCTGATTGGCTCGTCTCTATGTTTATCTGGGTGGGCTCCAGAAGACTGGTATGTGTGACCCGGGCAGCCTGGGGTGCATGGCGCGGCCGGCACAGAGGAGAGTGCATGGCGTGGCAGGCACACTCATGGGTAGGCTGAGGTAATTTAATAAAAATGATAATTCTACCTAAATTAATTATTCAGTGCCATGCCAATCAAACTACCAAAAATTATTTTATAGAACTAGAAAAAACAATGACAGAAATCATCTGGAAGAACAAAAGTTCCAGAATATTATGGGAACTAACACAAAGAAATGCAAGGGAAGGTAGCCTATCTGTACCAGATCTTAAATTGTATTATAAAGCAGCAATCATCAAAACTACTTTCTTGACTAATGGGAAAATATGCTTAATATGAATGTATAAGTAGAACCTATATTAGATTACATGCTGTCTTATAGGGAGGAGAGGAGAGGGAGGGGGAGAAAATTAAAATTAAAAATCTTATGGAAGTGAATGTTGAAAACTAAAAATAATTAAATTAATTATGTAAAAAAAACCATTCCCTTCAAGTTTTAATTCAGCATCTGCTTGATAATTCCAGTAATAAGGAATATACCAAATTGGGAAGCAAACTATTCCTTTTATCTTCTTGTTTCTTATACCCAGCAGAAATCTACTATGTGTTACAGTAGATAGAGCACTAGAATTGGAGCCAGAAAAATCTGAGCTCAAATTCAACTTTAGAGAGTTACTACCTGCATGATCCTAAGCAAGTCACTTAACCTCTGTCTGCCTCCGTTTTCTCATCTGTAAAATGGGAATAATAATAGCACTCACTTCCCAGGATAGTCTTGAGGGTAAAATGAGATGATGTTTGCAAAGTATATTGCAAACCTCAAAAGTCTATATAAATGCTAACTTTTATCATTATTTTAATCTGAATGTTCCAATCTTTTGATGTGAAGTGTTGCCAAATCCACAGGCATTTATTAACCATTGCACTAAGTATTAGGAAGGATTCCAAAGAAGTAGAAGATAAAAGTTCTGACAGTAAGATACCAATAATATAGTTGGAAAACAAAACCGAGAAACAAGAAACAACAACTAAACCATGCAAATGCTAGATAGTGAGTTTATCTTTTCTGGTTGGAGATAAGACACTATAGGTAAGCTGCAACAAATTGTTAAATGATTTCTATTCCACCAAGCAAATTTGATCTGGTAAACAAAAAGAATTTATCACAGGTTCTTGAGTAAAGAAGTGATTCTGCGATCTGAAAGCAATGTTTTAGGAGGATCTATTGGACAATATTGAATAGCATCATTGGAGAAGTTAAAGACTGGAGGAAGAGAACTAATCTGGAGGCTTCAGTGTTTATCTGGACTAGATGGTCAATGGTGGGAATGAAGAAGAATCATACTGTTCTAATAGATATTACGAAGAAAAACTTTATCAGTTGGTGTTTAATTAAATAATAGGTAGGGAGACATTTTTGACATATTAACTTTTGAGGTGAAGGTAGGTAAATAAATTAGAAATGATTTTTACACAAATGTATAAATTAATATTGGATATGTAGATCTTGAGAGTCACAAATAGAAGTGATAGTTGAAGTAATATGAATGGCTGAATCTATCTCTCAGGTTGGGTTTTCTATCCATTCATTAATTTGGTTGAAATATATCAATTAAATGGAAATAGATGTCACAACTAAGATTTTGTGATTTTGCTTAAATCCAAATATTTTGGATAACATTTTAGAATCAAGAATTTCTGCCTATTTTGTGGAGGAAAAAAGAGTTACCCTTGATGAAACACATTCATTTGAATGACCTTTGGGAAAATATTTTCAAAACTACTTCTTTATGTCTACTGTATCTTTGTATTACAGAATGTAATTTGTTTTAATATTATTGTAAGACTATTTCATATCTAAGGAAATTGAATTGAGGTTCTTCAAGCAGTGTGAGAAATTATTGTGTATAAAATTAAGAAATTACAAGATTCCTTTTTGTGGTTATTGAATTCTTTGGTTTTTTTTTTCTCCTTTTTCTTCTTTCCCTACAGCTTTTTATGAACCATGTCCTACTAATGTGCATGTAGTGTATGCACATTTCTTTCCTAGCTATTATTGAGATAATAGTGTTGTTAGAAACTTGTTGTTAGAAACTTTTTCAGCATAAAGCTATTTACTTTCCTCAAATTGACAATATAGACTAAACCAAGAGTACCTTAGAGTTTCAAATGCTCACTTCCATTTGCAATTTAGAAACATTTTTAGAGGCTTCAGGAAAGAAGAAAAAAGAAGAAATTGGTATTCTAGGCACAATTGAGTGTTGTCTTCAAATATATTCAGCTGATTGTGTGGAGAATAAAGAGGATGGTGAGCTTTACTAATGAACAAATAGCAATTTCTCATTATTATTTAGAATTACAAGGACCTCAGAGAACATAGTGAGGTTGAAACTGAACTGAACTGAAATGAAGTGAGGTTGATGATTGCCTACATAAAATTATATTTGTGCTTTCATTTTGGAAGACATTTTATATAGGAGAAAATTTGACCTTCAGGGAGCATCAAACATAGCAAATACATTTAAATAGCAAAAAAAAACAAAACAAAAACAAAACCCCCCCAAAAACAGTTGCACACAATTAAACAGCATTTTTTAATTTTTAAAGTCGAGGATTTATGTTTTACCACTGATTAAAATCATTACCCCAAAATATTCACAAAAAATTAAAATGAATCAATCTAGGCAGAGACAATGTGGCAATAGTGAATAAAATCATAAACTTTATTTAGGAAGACCTTGGTTAAAATACTGACTCTCATACTTACTACCTGTGTGACTTAATTGTGATTAATTAAATGATTAATTGTCTCATTTGTTGTGTGATCCAAGGTCTCCGAGTTTCGGAAAACTCTCTATTTAGTAATAGACAAGCTTGCTTTACTAGATGGAGTTGCTATGCTAATGAAAAGATACTTGTGAACAAGAACTGTTATCTTTTCTTTCCCATAATTTAAAATCAGAAACAAAACTGCAAAAATCTATATGTTCAGTCTCCACAATGAAAGAAAAATGCTGGATCAAAATTGCTGAGTAATTCAATCAGGTAACAAGCATTTAATAAGTGCTTACTTTATGTCAGGCACTGTGCTAAGCACTTACAAAGAAAGGGGAAAAAGTCCCTGCCCTCAGGGAGCTCACAGTTGACTAGGGTGGAAGTATATTTAAAATTACTTAAATATAAATATTTACGTATTTACATATGTAAGTAACTAGGGAGTAGATTCAAATGATCTGAAAGGGAAAGGCTTTAGCAGATGGGAGGAAGCCTCCTTCAGAAGGTGGGATTTGAGCTGTTTTAAAGAAAGCCAAGAAAAGCAAGAAGTGGAGTCAGAGCATTCTAGGCATAAAGACAGCTAGTGAAAAGTCTCAGAGATGAGAGCAGATGGTTAAGTGACCTGTTTAGGGTCACACAGCTAGTAAATGCCTGAGGCTGGATTTGAACTCCTATCTGACTCCAGGTCCAGTGCTCTAGCTACCCCACCACCTACCTGTCCCTCTCCATATCCTTTATTGTCAGGTAATTTGAGCATCTCCAAAATCCCTCAATACTGTATCACCTCCAATGTAAGATATCCTGTTTATATTTGTATCAGCTCTTCCAATCTATGTTTGAGAGAAAACTACAAACACTTGTGTGAATGTGTATATGTACACATACTGCTATATATATACATATATGTACATATGTATATAGAAACATATATACATGTACATACATGAACACAGGGACACATATAAATGTGTGTGCATGTGTGTGTGTGTCACATGACTAGATAAAGCAGATTGTAAATATCTAGGCTTAGGGATCTGTCAAGGTCTGTCTGGATATTTATTTCATTTTAATACACTTTGACCCACCCCCAAACCAACAGGATGTCCATATCTCTATGTTATATATTATGTATCATACTCCTATCAGTGTTTTGTTTTTTGAGGAAAACAATTTGTGTTTTTCTCAGACTTCACACTGAGAAGAATCTACTTTGAGTCCCTAGCTCTCAGAAATCGAGTCATTTTTCTAAAGTTTTTACCTCATGAAAAACATATTTCTCAGTTTCCCATCTCAGCAGGTGTATAAGGTAGGTGTTGCTTCTTCTGTTTGGGTATCTGTGTTTTCCTCATTAATACAGTCAGTCCTAATCAACACTTATCACATTGTCATTTCCTACTGCTCCCACTTCCTACAATAACATGAACCACAAACTAGTGCAAGTCAAAGCTGGAAATGGAATTTGGATTGCAGGTTTGTTGTTAGGAAATTTCTTTGTAAAATTTGAAGTGCTGTTATAAGTGTAATGTTGTTACCTTATTCTGATCTTTTTCAATGGGGTTCTTTTTCAGCAGGGTTCTTTTTCAATAGAAACAATCCTAGGAGAAGTCACTATCATAATCATCATCATCAACATCATCATAGGTTTATAAGGCATTTTACAAATATTATGCCATTTTATCTTCTTAACAATACTGGGAGATAATTGCTATTATAATCTCCACTATAGAATGAGGAAGCTGAGGCAGACTGAAGTTAAGTGATTTGCCCAGGGTCACACAGCTAGTAAGTGTCAGAGGCAGGATGTAAACTTGGGTCTTCCTGACTTCAAGTCCAGCACTCCCTCCACTGCTCTACATAGCTACCTATTATTACTTTATTTTTTAAATATTTTATGGATTGTTGCCTAGCTTGATAATATAACTTTTTATAATTTAATGTATTTCTTGAAATGTAACCTCCTCTTCTGTAGGTTCACTGAGAGCATCCTCAGTAAATCAGTGGTGGAGAGGACAACAGAGATGATAAATATTTCACCTTGTTCCTAAAGATCTTAATCTCCTTAGTCAGGACCATTTATGTGAAAGATTTTTTTTATTCACATGAAGCTTGGAGATTATGAGTATTTCAAATGGCAAAATCTATTAAAAGCATTGTTCTTAAGGTTTCATGTTAATTGTACAGAGACATTTGGTCTATGATAATGATCTGGTTCCAATATTGGCTGAATTCTTTAAGGTTAATTTGAGTTTTGTATTTGTAGTATGGATATTTGCCAATCCATAAAAAATAGTGAATTTCTGACATAATTCTAATCACTAAGTCATGTCTTGCTAGTTATTTGTCAGGTACTAAATTTTTATTACCTACAATGATGCATCACACTGTCTCCATTTTTTCCTTACATGATCTATGCTTATTACTAAATCTAAATTCCTTAAGGATAATCCTTCCTTAATTTATTATGGCAATGATCTGGTCCTGAATTGCCATCATAAACTCCTTTTCCACAGACAAATCTGAATAACAGCCATTTTTTTGACACTTCTTTGTCAACATAATATTGGCTGAGTTGATGTGAATGTTGTTCATGGAATGCCTTTTGTTTTCACTCTTCAACTTAGTTGTTTCATAATCTAGAAGCAAGTCAATTTCTGTTTTATTTAACAGATCAGTGGTGTATACCTTTTATCAGCCTTTTGCTTACAGTGATATTTACTTATCCCCAAAATACTCTCCTGAGTGTTTTACCTACTTGTCATGGTATCCAGGAGTAGTTATCATTCCTTTTTGGCATGGACATACTAATTTTCATTCGTCTTCCTTAGAGTTATGGGTTGTATGTTTTGCTAATATTGTTTGCATTTTTTGTTAGAGTACTTTCAAAATCTGTTAGGTGAAAAAGAGTGCACTGTATATGGGGGGACATCCCATATGAAGTTCCATTTGACTGTACTACACAGTATGTAGAATAGGGTAATATGAGATAGAGTAAGAAAGATAAGAAAGTATCAGATTCTCTAGACTTCTCCAGATTTTCATACATTCTAATCAAAGAAGTTTGAAATTTCTTCACTTGCCATTTTCTCCTGAGCATTTTGAAGTAAGTTCAAAATCTCATAGGAATTCATGTCAAATTCACTGATCATTCCGTTAGAAGTTCCTTGAATATATTAGATAAACTCATTTTATCTAATTTCTGATTTATGAACTTCTGGGCCACTTAGCTAACATGATGGAAAATTAGACAGTCTCCAATCTTCACAACCCCTCAAACCTCTCCAAAATAGGAATTATGCACAAGACAAAAGTAATTTCAGCTGTGTCCATGCTCTAAGTTATCACGAATGCTAAGAAGGTGAAAATTTCATGAACCAACAACAGAGGATGTCGATCAATAATTTCTAAGACATTCCCTTTGCACCTTCTCTTCTACCACCTCAAATTCTGACTGAGTTGTAAAAGCTTACCCAATGACATAGCAGATCTCAACTTTTTCTATCCCCATGCTCATTCCAGTACCACAGAAAAAGAAAAAAGCCCTCTCTCACTGGGACTGAAGAGGGACTGATCTGTCTGTTGCAATAGTACTCAATTGTGGAATAGAGGGAACTGGGGGAGGATACCATCGTATGTGATGTGTGTAATGATTTATCATACCTGAGGGAAAGTGAACTGGCATCCACCGAAGTCACTTGCATTGGACACTGAGGCTGATGAAATACCAATTGCCTAATGTGAGAAGAGGCTACAAAATGTTTAAGGTCCAATCTCCAGAGAAAGTTTAGTTAAATGGGAAGAAGTAAGAAAATAAGGGGAATGCTTGGAAGAAAAAAAATCTGAAATTGTTGGAAGATCTGAGGTGGAAGAAAACTCAGTAAATGACGCTGATCATAAGCAGATGAACCACTAGGAGAGTGGACGCAGTATAAGGCAGAAAAAATAAATGCTTGAAACTGAAAAGAATAATTAAAATAATCAAAATATAAAATTCTATTCTCAAAAAAGATGTGTTCATGTATAAATACAAGAATTGGAAGGGTTAAAACATGTTGGAGAGTATTTGGCTGATTAAGAAGACAAGCAATTTTGCCAGCAGATTAGATTACAGACCAACAGAACTGTAAGAGAAGATAAATGAGGACTTTGGGAAACAGATTCCAAGACTTGTATTGAAGCAGATATAGCAGTTATAGGATACTTAAATTATGAAATTGCATCGGGAGTGCTCTCTCTGCCAAAAGCAGAGCAAGTGACATCTTCTCATACTTGCCTTGATGATGATATAATTCCTTCATAGGGAGAAACAACAAAAAGGCAAGTTTGGCTGGAATGTCTCCATATTGCTACAGGGTCAAAATAAAGTTTTCTTTTTGGCATTTAAAGCTTCTTACAGCCTGGCATTTACCTAACTTTTCAGTCATATTGTATTTTACTCCTTTTCACATATTCCTGTTCCTTACATACAAAATTCCATTTCCTATCTATGTGCCTTTGCACTAACTAGTCTCTATTCCTGGAATGTACTTCTTCCTCACTTACGCCTCTTAGGAATTTTAAATCTCACTATGTTATGGAAGGTGTTTTTGTTCAATTATAGGTTGCATTAAATGGCTTCTGAGTTCCCTTAAGATTCTGAATTTCTGTGGTTCTATGAAGATGGTAAGGAATAGAAATTCTTTTCTTCTGTCTACATTACCTCTGTCTACTCCTTCCTTTTCTTTCATGTAAGATACTCTCTATGTGGAATGTGCTCTTGAGGTCTGGTCTAGGCTGGTGACTGAGGCTCTGATCCTAGACAGTGGCCTACTTTTAAGAGGCCTGATGTCTTGAAAGTTAGATGGTTATAAAAGACTGAGGTGTTTTTTTTTTTTTTGTTCCTTAAGCAGTTTCAGTGATATTGGTGGATTAGGTAGCGTTTCCACAAATAATAGTGATCACTGGTTCAGAAAAAGGCATCCAAATCCATTGTTCAAGAAGGGTAGTTATTGTTTACTCACTCTCCTTTACATCCGCACGTAGCATGGTATCAACCCACCAGGGTGCTGACCAGTAATTAAAGCTTCATTATTGTTTTCTTAGACCACTGAGTGACTCAATTCTAGGTTTATAGTGTCTCTATACATGGCTGCCTCTACATTTACCTGGACTCTTGGAGATAAAGGACTTATCATTTATTTTGTTATTTTTGTTGTGTTCACTTAGCTTATACATGTAAGAGTAGGTACAGTCATCTTTCTTCAACTGTAAAGTAAAAGTAACTATACTTTCTGTATCTATCTCAAGGGATTATATGAAGATCAAATAAGATCACATTAAGAGCACTTTGTAAATTTAAATTGATATTAGGTGTAACAGCTTCATGTAAAAATTAGCTTATTCCTAGCCCAATGTATAGATAAACATGTATATATACATACATATACAGTGAGTATATAGTTACATATTTTGTAGATCTATGTACCCATACTACATACTACATATATGGATATACATTTGGGTATCCATACACAATACGCACACATACATATAGTCCCTCAAATACATATGTATTCCTCCTCTGATGTTTTTGGGACTCTTTTCTTAAGACAAAAAATAGGAGTATAACTATAGTTTCTCCAAAGCCTCAGGAAAATTTCTAACATTTATGCCAAGGTTTGACTCTTTGCCTTAATTTACATTTATATTTATTTAGAGCTAATCCTTGTCCTCTTGAAGAAAAAAAAATCACATTATTGGAAACATCTGAGTAAAGATGCAACAGATTACATTATGATTTCTTTTGATGGATCGTAACTGGGAGAAGTGAGGAAAAGATCATACCTTTTCTTGAACCTTTTTCAGTCCTTAAATAGGTGGTATAACTCATGGAATCAGTTTGAGTCTTCTCTAAGGTTCCTAAATGAATAATGATTGTCCTTAATATCTCCTTTCTCTGCCATAGCTCAGTCCTACCTTCTATTTCTCCTCTCATTGGCTGTCCCTGAGCATCTGGTTCTTTCTGTTTCAGCAATGCATGTTCCTATGTCAACCCTCTAAATCCCTATCTGGTTTTCAAATAACTCTTCATTTTATTAGTCTTCAGGCCATGATCATGTGCCTCATCCAATGACTTTGAGGGATTCAAGGAGGTATTTTGTCCTTGTTAAGATACAGTTTTTGTTGATGGATTCAATAAAAAACTGTTCTTACCTCACCCCCCCCACTTTTAAGTGAAGTGTGATAATCAACAGAGCTCTATAGTTAGATAAGTATTACTATAGTAAGAGCAATCTATAACAGATGGACGAACAATATTTGCAATGGTATTCAAAAAATATTGAAGACTGTAGAGGAAGGAAGAATTGTTTAGTAGAAAGGTAACTATTTCTATTTATAAGTTCTGAGCTCAACTACTAGGTTTGCCACTTATTTACATGTTCTTGGAAAAGTCCCTTTACTTCTCTGGATAAACTGGAAAGTAGTACCTGTCTCATAGAGTTATTATGAGGTTCAAATGTGATCCTCTTTGTAATATGATTTACTGACCTTAAAGAGGTATACAAATGATAATTCTTATCACAATACATGATCTCAAAGATCCTTTCCAGTTCTAAACCTCACAATTCCACTTGGCTTCCAGTGCATGAGGCAGATTCACCAGGAGAAATTTTTTAATGGTATTTTATTTTTTCCCAATTACATGTAAAGGCAATTTTAAACTTTTTTTTTTAATTTTAAGTTCCAAATTTTATCCCTCTCTCATCAACCCCTTCCTTTAGATGGCAAGCAATTTGATATCAGATATGTGCATGCACATACACACATATACACACACTCACATAAACACACATACATGCATATATATGAGACAAATGAGTACATATACATATATATGTATATATGGGTGTATATATACACATATATGTATATATGGGTATGTATATACACATATATGCAATCACATAAAACATATTTTCATATTAATCATGTTGTAAACGGATCAATAGAAAAAAAACATTAAAAAGAAGTAAAAAATAATATATTTTGATCTGCATCCAGACTTCCATCAGTTCTTTCTCTGGATGTGGCTAACATTTTTCATAATGAGTCTTTTGGAATTGTCTTAGATCATTGTATTCCTGTTAATAGCTAAGTCATTCACAGTTGATCATTTTACAGCATCGCTGTTACTGTGTACAGTGTTCTGGTTCTGCTCACTTCACTTTGTATCAGCTTGTGTAAGTCTTGCCAGGTTTTTCTAAAATCAGCCTGCTCATCATTTCTTATAGCATAATGGTATTCCACTTCAATTCTATACTACAATTTGTTCAGCCATTCCTCAGTTAGTGGGTATTCCCCTCAATTTCCAATTCTTTCCCACCACAAAAAAAGAGCTGCTATCAATATTTTTTGTAAGAATAGGTACTTCCTTCGCCTTTTTATTTATTTTTTTACCTTGGGTCCAGGAGACATTTATTAAAGGACATAAACAAGACACAGAGTTCTCAAGAGGACTTGGATGAGTTCTGATCTTTATTCAAATTGATTAAGGCAAAGCTCAACTAAAACATGAAAGAAAGCTTTCTCAGTGTGTGTGTGTGATTTCTACATGAAGAGTTAGCTATTATTTTTCTTTAGCAAATCTGAGAAAAGTTACTAGAGATGAAAAGATCATATAAAGTTTTCCCAACATTTTAGAGTAGTTCTAAGTTTTGAGCTTCAGTTTAAACTTCACTAAACCTTTAGGAACTCTCTGCATATAATTTTAGTAGAATATCCACTTTGCACACCCCGTCATCGTCTTTTGGAACTTACATTCAGCATGTTATATTTAAATTGCATAATTTGTCACATGAGGTGACATGTATAATTACCTTTCTCCTCCTTGTTGAATACAATTATAAATATTTCCCCTCTTTTCGAATAATTTTCAAGAAAGACAAATGAGTACAAAACCTTGCCTAATATTTTTCTAATTTTATTAAAAGCAATTAGCTTTTTATTTTCTCTATAGCCAAAAAGGATATGATTCAGACTAATCACATATAACCATTTAGAGGTTTTAGAATATACTGGAGAGCAATCTGAATTTAAATTATTTCTTTGGTAACCATTCTTAGTGGATAGTTACTTTCAAAACAGTAAAATCCTAGCATTTTAAACATTTTCTTTTTACAAAATTTCAACAAAAGGAAAGCACCAGGGATGTTCTAAATGCAAATTAGAGGCCACTTTTCTGCCTTTTTCTATGTCCTCAGGTATCTAAAATGAGCACATAGACCTCAGAAGATATTTATATTTATCCAGAGCTTGATGAAAAATGATTCCTGAGAAGTCAGTATGGTGGCAAGTAAGACTGAATTTCCACTAAAAATCTTATGAAAGTATAACAGGATATTGAATTAACATTCCAAAAATCTGTACTTCTTGACTCCTGAAGCCATCAAGGTGCCCTTTTTCCAAGCTCTTGGTGATTCAGTTTTCCAAATGATGGGTTTAATGATGCCTTTCATCAGCTTTGATCTGGGTCTACAAAGAATATTAATCCTAGCACATTTGTTCCTTGTACTGTCATTTATTGAGAGACATACATGATGTCTTCTCTCTTGTTTTCAGATGCTTACTCAACACTGTCATTGAGATTGTCCCTAAAGAACTATCCACCAGATGCTTCTGTTTGCTGATGACATTATGCTGATTGTGTTAAGCACCAAAACATTTGCAGAACATCCAAAATGAGATCCATATTTACTTAAAAGAAGTCATCCTAACTATTCACAAAGGGAGAAAAAGTGACTGAATGAATATTTTCAAGTCTCTAATAAGCAATTGGATAAATAATCCATAGTACATTTACCTAAGAAGGGCCTGCAAATGGATGATGATTTAGAACCAGAAATGGAAAGATGGAGAATGGGAAAAATTATGTCAGGAAAACTTAGTTCTTTTAATGAATGATTCCAAGCTTCTCTCCAAAAGACTTGTCTTTTTTTTTTTTGAAGTACCAATATTTTCCCAATAACAGTTCTATTACAGGAAGTTATAGAATACTATAGTCTCTAAAGAACTGAAGTTGAAGATCTTTGAAAGGTTAATGAAGAGGTGAATGGTGGGTATAAGCAAGCTCTAACATGTTATAAATGATCAATTAGGTAGCAGAAGTGGTGTAAAAGAGGACATCAGAGAAATGTATGGCCAGGGGAGAGAGACAGATACACACACACACACACACACACACACACACACACACACAGAGACAGAGAGAAAGAGGGAGAGGGAGAGAGAGAGAGAGAACAGTAATGTAGCAAGAAAGGAGGATAATAGATGGCTCGCATATTCCGCTGGTGTCCCATACAATATCATGAGAACTAGAGGAAGGTCCCTAGTATTTTGAGAGGCTACCTAATGGCAGATTTATGGCAGATGTGAAAGAAAACTATAGAGAAAGGGCAGGAATGGCTTGATTATGTCAGAGGGAGTACACATATGGATAAAATCATAGATTCCAGTGCACAGAATAACAGAATCAGAGTATTTCAGAGTTGAAAGGAACCTACCAGCTCATACTTGAAAAAGAATTCCCTCCATGGTACAACCATTTAGTAGTCATCCAGACTTTTCTTGATAAGTTTCCATGAGAGGATACTCACTACTGCCTGAGGAAGCTCATCCCACTTTTAAACAGGTTTAATTGATAGGAAGTTTTTTCCTTACACCATGATTAGGGCTGATTGTGGAGGCAATATTATGAAAGAAATAAGGAAGGGATAGGATCAAAGATACGTGTAGAGATCTGACCTAAGAGTGAAAAAGGAAACACTTGACCAGAAACAAGAGTATGGGAGGAGAGAATGGGGCTGACATCAAAAGGTTTTGAAATGTAGAGCAGGGGAGAAGAGAGAATGATTCTCAAATGTACTTATCCAGGACTAACCTCTCTGCTGACATCCAGTCTTAAATCTCCAACTACTTTTCAGACATCTCAAACTGGATGTCCTCTGGACATCTTAAACTTGAAAAGTCCCAAACTAAACTCATTTTCCTTCCCCCAAGCCAGGGGTGGAGAACCTGTAACCTCCAAGCCACATGTGTCCCTCTAGGTCCTCATGCGTGGCCCTGTGAATCCAAACTTCACAGAACAAAGCCCCTTAACAAAAGAAATTGTTCTGTAAAACTTGGACTGAGTCAAAAGGTCACACCCAAGCACCTAAAAGATCACATATGGCCTAGAGGCCACAGGTTCCCCACCCCTGTACCAAGCCCTTACAAATTTCCCTAATGTTGAAGGCTTTGCCCTTCTCCTAATCCTTCTGGCTCACAACATAGGTGTCATCCTTGTCTCCTCACTTTCTCTCCCCTCTCCCATATCCAATTTGTTGCCAATGCCTGTGGATTTTACCATTATGACATCCTTTACCCTTTCTATCCTCTTGGAGCTGGAACAGCAAAGTCCTATTTTTTCCCCAGAGCAGTGAGGCCCCATCCTTTCCCTGTATCCTGATTAGGCAACACTTTGCCCTATATTCTTAGCCCTATATGCTGAGCAGACAACTACTTTCCCCATATGCTGAATAGGCAACCTCACCACTCCCATAGCTCACCCTATCGCCAGAGACCTTGTGGTCTAGAGACCCTCAGCCTACCCTATCACCAGTAACCTTGTGGTCAAGGCACTTTCCCAAGACTGAGCAAGCACATGAGATTCCTCAATGCCCAATAGTAACCTATGCGATGTCAAAGTCCTCATTTACATCTTATGAATATGGTAATGAAGGGACTCTCTAGAGCGAAAGTATGGCAATTTCAAGATAGCCACCCAGAAGACCAGTACAGCGCAGGCACAAGTCTTTCTTTGCTTGCATAGCACGAAGATTATGCCATAACAAATTTCCGTAAGTTACTCCCCCTTTCAGTTCTGATATAAGCAAGTCCCCATTCCCCTTCCAAACAATCAATCAGAATCCTGAGCTACTCAGTTCCATTTGCTTTTACCACAATAAAGCCCTGCTTGGAAGGACTCTGGACTTGGTATTCTTACTAACTCAGAACCAGCTCTCCCGCTGCACTGTGACACTCCTCTCCTGTCCTTTCCTGTCCTCTCTTCTCCTGTCCTCTCTTCTCCCCTCTTCTCCTCTCCTCTCCTGAGGTATCATGCCCTTACCTGAGGGTGCTCTGCCCAAATGAAGGTAAATTTTGATGGCTGAAACCTACCTAGTTAACTTGGGGTTTACTGTCTAGATTTCTTTCTCAAAGACCAAGCCTTAAACCCCATTCACTATGGATTTCAATGATTGGACAACAATAGGTCCCTGCCCTTCCCAAGCACCACTTAATGATTATTTTTTGGGCCCTCCTGGGGCAGAATGAATGTAAAAGTAACTGTTTCTCTTTTGGCCAGAAACCTGAAGTGTCTTCCCCTCCCAGTTTGATTTTTTTTTTTTAAATTAAAGGGACCATCCCTTGACTCACTTCTTAAAGAGGCCTGCTTTTCACTGAATGGTCATTGCCTCACTTCAAGTGAGAACTTGAAAAGACCTTAGCTTAAAAAGGCCAAAGTCTCCCACTGCATCCTGCCATCCTGACCTATATCTGGCCATTGGAACCAGATGGCTTTGGAGGAAAAAGTGAGGCTGGTGACTTTGCACAGCCCTCCCTCACTCAAATAAAATTCATTTGCAAGTCATATCATCATCTCCCTAATGTCTTGGTCCTCTTTGAGAATGACAGACAAACCACACACTACCACATAACATAAGCACAATACATGTGTATGTATACGTATACATATATATTCATATATAAGCATACAACACATATATGTAATCATACACATATATGTGTGTATCTAGATAGGTGAGTGTGTATGTGTGTGTGAGAGAGAAAGAGAGAGAGAGAGAGAAAGAAATGTGGTATAATGAATAGAGAATTAACCTTGAAGTCAATAAGACTTGGGGTTTCCAAACCCTTCTCTAACACATACTGGGTATATGATTCAAGGTAATTCACTTAACCTCTTGATGCCACAGGTCATATTCCAAGATTATAAATTTCAGAACAGATGACAATTTGCATTTTTTAAGCAAGTTTCCTATATAAATGAAATTGCAGGTCAGGTTCAATTTTATATAACAATATAACATAATACAACATTAAAAACAACAATAAATAACATATCACAACTGTCTTTACATTCACAGTGTATGTATGTGTATATGTAAACACCCATGGAGAGCTTATGGTAGAAGTGTTAGACTAAAATTTAAGAATATCTCATTTTTAATTCTTTTCTCCTATTCTTAATAGATGTTACTCTAGATCACTTACTTAAACTCTTTTAGCTTCAGTTTCCTCACCTGTAAAAGGTGGATAATAATACCTGGAGTTCATACCTAACAGGGTTGTTTTAAGGATTAAATGAGATACTATATATCAAACCCTTTGCAAACCCTAGAGCACTGAGTCAAATATTATTACCATTCTATATATAAAAATTTATACTATATTTAATTTCATGTATATACATACTTACCTACATATATATGATTTTTAAAAAATCCACTGGGATGTAAATAATATATTAAAATTACAAAATTAATTTCCAATTCTAATTTAGGAATATATCAATAATGAAGCAGAGAAAAGAAAGGTTAAAAATTATTGAAGGAAAAATATCTACAGACTGCATCACACATCTTTTAAACTAGCATTTGACATTATCATCCATAATCAGACTATCAGTATGTTTAAAACAAAACAGCCAGAAAATCAAATGCAAATTCCACATAAAATTCTGATTTACATAACTTTTTGGACTGTGTTTTCACAGAGCAATCCAAGCAACTCTTTTTTTGGAGTATGCATTGATCACTGTCATATAATCTGTTCTGTACATCAGTTCACTACCCACTAAGTGGGAATGTATAATATGCTATGTACCTAAAAACAATCCTAAGGGAAGTAATAATATTCCCCAATGAAAGCCAATAAAATCATATATATGCCTTATTGAATTTATCAAAGATACAGAAGTGGCTTGACCCAAGGTTTGCGAAACTAAATTGCATTTAAATTGCAAAATGTATGCTTCCCGCAAATTCACACAGACTACAATATTCTGAAATGACTCCAGAAGTCATCTAGTCACACCTGTGTTTGAAAAGGAAATCTTTCTATAGCAGCACAGAATCACAGACTCTTCAAGTTGTAATATACCTTAGAGGTCCAACACATAGCTATATCAACTCCACAACATCCCTAACAAGAGGCAATACAAACATACTTCAAAGGAGGAACATCAGTGTTGGGGAATCCCCCCCAACTCCCAAAGGGAAGCATTGAAATCACAGACTAAGATTGCACTACTTTATTTGACTGCCAAGCCACACAGTTTACACATTGAACTTCAAATCCATTGTAGTTATCTCTTCTACATGGCAGGGGTTAGGGGTATAATGCTCCCTGTGATCTGGAAAATTTGCATAACATTTTGTGGTCCTCACTTCCTCCCAGAGAAGAAGTCTGAATTATTATGGTATTAAAAGAAAAATGTTGATATTTTAAACATTTCTGAGTTTCTAAACCTTTTCTGTGTCATCTGTTGGCCTTTGCATGTTGACACAGCTTCTACAAAACTCCCCCCAAATTTCGATTTAATTTTTTATAACAACCCATGACATATTGAAACCAGGATGGGTAAAGTCACAATGTGGAAGGGATAACGATAAATACTACTAGGCATCTAAGTGGAGCAGTGGATACAGTACCATACCTCAAGTCAGCAGTGCTACCACCTAAGTTCAAATGTGACCTCAGCCACTTTTTTAGCTGTGTAATCTTGACAAAAATCATTTAACCTCTACCTCCATGTTTTCTCAATCAGGATGAAGAAAATAGGAACATTAGCACCTTCATCCCAGACTCATCATCCTCCAAGATCATATCAATCAATCCTGAAATTTACATCTCATCAATATTCCTTGAGTCTGAGGTTCCTCCCTCCCTCTGATTGGAGAGAGTCCACCCCCACCTCAGTCTACTCCAACTTTGTATTCTCGCACTCTTTTTTCAGCTTCTTTTAAAAAGTCTTCCTCCATTAAATTGTGAGCTCCTTGAAGGCAGGGGCTGTCTTTTGTTTTTCTTTGAATTCCTTACAGTTTGCACATTGGCTGGCACATAGTAGGTGCTTAATAAATGTTTAGAGTCTGAGAGTTGTTGTAAGGATAAAAAAAGATCCTATTTTTATATACTTTGCAAACCTTAAATTACTATATAAATGTTAGCTATTATTATTATCAAGAACTTCAGCTTTATTATATAAATTGTTGTCTAACCAAACCTTTCCCATTCTGTGTTCATACAACTGATTCTTTTAATCCAAGTGCTTGATGTTACATTTATACCCATCCCCATTAAATTCATCCATAGAATATATATTCCTTGAGAACAGGAAACATTTTTTTTTCTCTCTCTATTCTCATTGTCTAGAAGAGTGATATGATTTTTTTTTCTCTCTTCCTTTTCCAAGCTTTTGATTAAATCAAACATTTCAGTGAGGAAACTTCCTCTACTAAGTCAGATCTGCATTTGTTCTTCTCCTTCCAGCCTTAGTGAGTACCTGGGGAGCTGAGATGTGACATGACCTGGACAAGGTCATACAGCCAGAACGTGTCAGATGTGGAAATTGAAGCCATGTCTTCCTGACCCTGAGATCAGCTTTCTTTTCATGGCACCATGCCGTCTCCTGTAGAAGATGATTAATACATTTTTGTCAAATGTGTTGAATTTAATCCCATCATTCTATCATATGGATAGCTTTTTGAATCCTATCAACTTTCGATACCCTCATCAATTTCATGTCATTTGAAAATTTAATGAAAGTGTCATTGGTCCCTTTATCCAAGTCATTGATGAACATGTTAAACAGCAGAGAATCCAGGATAGATCCTTGGTAGACTCCATTAACATTAGAGATCCCCTTCAAGCATGACAGTGATCCATTAATCACTACTCTTTTTGATCCTTCATTGCCCAGTTCTGAATCTAACTAAATTCATTTTTATGTAGCTGACAATCCTCTAACTTGCTCATAGGTATATCAAATATCTTCCCCAAATCCAAGTATTCCAGACTTAAAGTCTATTATCGAATGGTTTAGCAAACCTGTCAAAAGAAGGCATGAGCTTACTCTGCATCATGACATATTCTCATACTGGTCCTTGGTAAAGATAATTCTCATTTCTAAACCTACACAAACCATTCTGTGCATAATACAATTTAGAATTTTGCCAGGAAATAAAAATGATTTTATTGACATAAATTTAAGAATTAATTTCCTTTCCTTTTTTTAACATTGGCATAACTGTTCACCTCTAGTCTTTTAATACTTGTTTGCTCTGATTTGTCATATATTATTATAAGACAGTATAAGATAAGTAGAGAACTAGACTTGTATTCAGAAAGACCTGAGTTTGAATCCTGCCTCAGATAATTCTTTGCTTTTTGACCTTAGGAAAGTCAGTTAATCTCTCTGAATCTCAGTTTCCTTAGCTGTAAAATGGAGATAATAATAGCACCCATCTCACAGACTTGTTCTGAGGATCAACCAAGATAACATTTGGAAAATTATTTTCAAATTTTAAACACACCTTTCTGTCTCTTTCTCTCTGTCACTTTCTGACTTTGTGTCTCTCTCTGTCTCTCCCTCTCTCTCCATTGCCTTGTATTTCTACACCCACACACATGCACATATTTTATCTGCCTTAACAATTAATTCCATCAATTATTTCAGGACATAATCCATTTGGTTCTGGTGACATCAGTTAATTTACTGCAGCTAGACACACACTGTCTAAGCATGTCATCTTTTGTTGGGTTTCAAATTCTCATTAAGATTTTTTTTTTTTGTGGGAGGAGAAAGTGCTAACATTTATTAAGTGCCTACTACATTCCAGGAGGTAGCTAGGTAGCTCAGTGGATAGAAAGTTGAGCCTGGAGTCAAGAATAACTGAGTTCAAATCCAGCTTGAGACACTTATTTAGCTGTATGATCTTGGGCAAGTTACTTAATCTCTGTTTGCCTTAACCACTGGAGAAGGAAATGGTAAACTACTCCAGTATCTTTACCAAGAAAATTCCATGGACAGTATGGTTCACAGGGGAACAAAAAGTTAAGACATGATTAACAACAACAATATGCCAGGAACTTTGCTAAGCATTTTTAAAATTGCACATTTGTATCTGTGGCTTTAAATGTAGGAGTCATGCTAACTCATCATTGATCTCATATCAATGCACCCTAACATTAAATAAAATACAATCAAAATGCAAGTTATTATCCAAGTGAAATATTTAACTATGTATGTTTATACCCTTTCTTTGCTGTAAAAATAAAGATCCAGAAGGAGGGAGGTGATACCCCTTAGCAATATGCTAGATTTAACTCAAACAGCTCTAGAGAGCTGATTAAGTACTTAGGGCAAGCATTTACACCTTGGAAATTGACAAATGCCACAAATCGCGTGTGATTTATTCTTTTGTTGATTGTTTAGACTTAAAAGAGTGATGGAAAAAAAATGTTTAAAATGTAAATTAAACTTAAAAGTTTTTTATGCATTTTTTTCCCTAAAGAGTTGTTTATTAAACATTTTAAAGCATACCTCTGCCCATATTCTATTCTGCCTTAGGTCATATCTGAAATGCTTTGTTAAATTGTGGATGCCACATATTGGAAAGAATACAAGCAAATTAGAAGGCATGCAGAAAAAGTGTAATCAAGTTGTTCTAGCCTCCTATGATGATAACCATATTATAAGATGTTCAGTTAAAGAAACTGGGGATGTGTAGTGTGGGAAGAGAAGCCTTGTGAAGTCATGATACTTGACTTCAATTATTTAAAGGGATGTGATGTGTAAGATAAATTTAATTTGTTTTACTCCAATCCAGAGTGCTGCACTAAGAAGAAAGGGTGGAAAATTTTAGAGAGGAAGATATAATGATAATAGTAATGATATCAATAGTAATGGCAATAATAATGATCTAATGCTATAAAGCTTGCATTGCTCTTTGCGTGCACTATTTCATTTATTTTTTCAATACTCTTGTAATGGAGGTGTTATTACCCACATTTTACCAAAAAAAAAAAAAAAACCAAAACAACAAGATTTAGGGAGATAGAGCAACAAGAACAGCAACATTTTTATAGCGATTTAAAGTTTGCAAAGTACTTTATAAATACTGTCTCATTTTATTTTAACAATAACCCTAGGAGATAGGTGCTGTTATTATCTGGCTTTTACAGTTGAGGAAACAAGGGAAGAAGTCGTGATTAGCCCTGCTTCACACAGTTGGGAACTCTTTGAGACCAAATTTGACTTTTTGACTCTAGGCCCAGTGCTTTATCCATTGTGTGTGTGTGTGTGTGTGTGTGTGTGTGTGTAGCATGAGTATACATATACTATACACATATACATATGTGTTACACATACTGGCGGAAGTATGTATAATTATGTTTTACTACACTTAACTGTTCAAAAGTATAAAATGTTTATATTAAATCCTTAAATAGATTTTATAAGTTTAAATTTCATGTTTGCTTAACCTATTACTTCTATTTGGCTGGAATAGCATTTGAACATAACAAGGGAGTAAGTAGGGTTATATTTATGCTAGGGGACATTTAAATGCATTCCATGTTTTCTAGTTCATTGAAATGACTTTATTTTTAAATGATGCTAGGATCAGTTGTGCCTGGAAAACCAGCTGATTTGCCTTTAAAGTTAAACAAAACAATCTACCTTACCAAGTAGTTTTTTTTAAAAAACTCATTAAAAATAAAACATCTTTCTTTGTGTGAATGCTTGAAAAAAATCTAATTGGAAAAAGCAATTCTCTTAACATCTGTTAGATGTTTTGCCAATTGCAGCAAGATGAGAAGTTACTTTAACCTTCTCTTTTATACATTAAAATGAAACTTTAAAATTCCAGTTCAAGATAGTTTCAAATTATATAATTCTTAAAGAACTCATAAAACATACAACTCATAATTTAGTACATTTAATCTCATACTTATTTTATAATCATACCTTATGCCTATATTGAGAAATCCATGTATAAACATACATGAATAATAGAATATCATGTGCATATGATAAATCATTTGGGAAAATCACCATTAAACCAGTTCTTTTTATTATTCATTAAATAGTTGTGTTTATATATTGAGAGTCAGTGGGGCACAGTACCTAGAAGGCTTGTCTAGGAAGTAAGAAGACCTTGGTTCAGCTGCTGGCTCTAACGCTATTTGATGGGTCCTTGTGGGCAAATCACTTAATATCTCAGTGCCCCAGGCAACTCTGATACTGCAAATTGGTGTTGAGGTGTTGGCCTGCAATAGTGGGGAGTGGGAGTTCAGGCAGAAGTTTATACTAATTAAATTATAAGACTGGAACTTCTTGCTCCCCCCAAATATTTGGAAAATCTTTAAATTAGATTCGAATTTCCTAAATATATGACTTAATATTAATTATAATGCTAATAACAAAATTATATATATTTTAAATGAATGATTTGCCTTGCATTTTTAATGCAACATAATACTTAATTGCTCTTTGCTTTTGGTATGGGATTAGCCTCTACAGGGTAAGATTTAATCTTTTTGTATGTAATATATCACTGAAAAATTCCTTCTTTGAAATATAAAATTTAAAAGAGAGAAGTAATGTCCTTTCATCCATTTTTTATTATTATTAATTCAACAATGCATAGTCTTTAATGCATTTCAAAGGCAATGAATGGTTTCATTGCCTTATCTCTAACTTTGACTATCCTTTTTAATTTGGAAATGCTGTGTTGGCTGAGAACCAAACTTAAGTCCATTGGTTGGAAAGCAGATATGTTCACTATTCTATCACCAACATTATCTGATGTCCTTAAGACACTCATCAAGTAGTTATACTAGGCTGAAAATTGAACTCTCCAAATGCATGTGCAGGAAGTAATGAAGTTCTAGGTGATTACACTGAGGATAGATTATGTTAACAAAATCGTGAATATTATCAGCTTCCTCCATTCAGCCAGTCAGTTTCATGGGAAATACCTACATGAAAACTTTCACTGAATACTGTAAGCTGTCCAGTGATACCCATGGAGAAAAGAAAGAGAAAAAAATAAATAAATCAGCATGGTCATTGATGAATAAAGATTATGTCTCAAATGATCCACCTATTGATCATTTTTGTGTAAATTATCAACTAGCAATCATTCTATTTGGTCATTTTACTGATTAAAAAAAATCTTTTAATTAAGTGAATCATTGAATGGTGTATTATCTGTCTGTATTTTCTTACCTTACTTTTGTAAAACAGATTTTTAAAGTGTTCAAATTAAGCCCCCATCTAGTATCTTCTTTTATTGCCACAACAATCTTGTGGTATAAGTGAGATAGTCTATATTTTATAATTTAAAAAATGAGGCACAGGCAGTTCACAGAATCTGATCTAGTTCCTAGGTCTCCTGTGTAACAGTATAAGAATTTATAATGAATATTTTTAAAGCATCTATAATTTCCCATTGGCACTTACTCTTCAGAAAGTAATATTGATAAAAATAGTTTTAATATAATAAATGTAAAAATTGACTCATTTTGATAAAATATAAAAGCCAAGTTGCAAGGGTGGAGCAATCATTAGCTAGAAAATAAGAAAACAGTCCTTGAAGTTTCTTTATGACAAACCTGAACAACTCGCTGCCACTTATGGCTCTCAGGCTGCTTGCAGCATGCCAAAGAATTTCCTGTACATGCAAAGGATGTTTTCTTCTACATTTTTCATGGCTGTCAGAAATCCTTTGGCATGCTGCAAGGGAGCGCCTCAAATTGTGCAGCTTTGCTTTATGGAAACAAAGGTAATTAGAGTGATATTCTACAGAAAAATCAATTATTATTCCACTTCTAGCAAAACAAAACAAAACAGTAGATAAGGTACTAGATTATGAGGCAACTACGTAGTAAAGTGGATAAAGCACTGGGGCTGGAGTCAGGAAGATCTTAGTTCAAATCTGACCTTAGACACTTACTAGCTGTGTGAACCTGAGCAAGTCTGCCTCAATTTCCCCAACTGTAAGAGAGGATAATATCATCCACCTCGCAGAGTTATTGTGAGGATCAAATGAGATAATATTTGTAAAATGCTTATCACAGGGTCTGGCACATAGTAGGCACTTTATAAATACTTCTTTGCTTAAAAATGAGCATAAACCTTTGATTGCTTTTGACATATGTTATACAAAACCAAAAAAAAAAAGCATTTTTTTTTAACCTTTGACAGACAAAAGGTGGGGAGCAGCTAGGTGGCACACTGGATAGAGAACCAGCCTTGGAGTCAGGAGGATGTAAGTTCAAATCTGGCATCAGACACTTACTAGCTATGTGACCCTGGGTAAGTCACTTAACCCCAATTGCCTAAACAAACAAACAAACAAACAAAAATAGGTCTAATTCATTATAGGCGGCTAGGTGGTGCAGTGGAAACAGCACTGATCTGGAGTCAGAAGGACCTGAGTTCAAATTTGACCTGAGACATGTAACACTGGCTGTGTGACTCTGGGTAAGTCACTTAAACCCAATTGCCTTCCCCCCCCAAAAAAAAGACAATGGGGGAATTTCTGTCTTTTTACTTTTTTTCATAAACTTAAAACACTTTGCTCTACTTTCTATCCTTGCTAATGCAGCACTGAATAGTTG
This sequence comes from Vombatus ursinus, assembly GCF_900497805.2. Taxonomy (NCBI): domain Eukaryota; kingdom Metazoa; phylum Chordata; class Mammalia; order Diprotodontia; family Vombatidae; genus Vombatus; species Vombatus ursinus. The sequence goes on from NW_020954687.1 coordinate 16,381,166, forward strand.
AGTACAGTAGGTCAAACAGACAGCAATATTCTTAACAGTCCTGAAATAGTGAACCATATAAATGTAGTGATTTCTTTCCTTTCACTATTTTTTTCTTTCCTTAGCAGAAAGGATAGGTTTTCCTGGGTCACAATTATGTAAAAATAAACTTCTTTGTCTCTTTTTATTTTTTAAAGAAAGTCTGGAAATTTAACTTTAACTTTGTTGAAGTGTTAGCTATTCTTTCAATCAAATTTGAGGCAGCTACATTGATATAGTGGATGAAATAATGGACATTAAGTCAGGAAAAGTCGAGTTCAACTCCTACCTGGGATGTCTACTAGTTGTGGGACCCTAGACAATCCATTTAACCTCTAATTTCCTCAATTTCCTCATGAGGGGCTTTTAAATGATCTCTAAGTTTCCTTCTAGCACTGATAGTCTATAAAACATTCAAATGGGACATCTTCAAGCCTAGCTTTAGTGAAAATGGTCAATGATTTTAGATGTGAGCTTTCTCTATGGAAAGTTAAGTGGCTTAAATAAGGACTTTTCTTTAAGCACCACATTGTAACCTACTATATTTAGATGGATTTATTTTTTCTTTTTTTTTTAAATTATTTAAATATTTATTTTTAGTTTTCAACATTCATTTCCACAAGATTTTGAGTTTCAAATTTTCTCCACATCTCACCCTTCCTCCCACCCCAAGATAGCCATGCATTCAGAATACCCCTTCCCCTAATCTGCCCTCCATTCTATCACCCTCCCCACCTCTTCTCTTATCCTCTTCCCCTTCTATTTTCCTGTAGGGCAGGATAGATTTCTCTACCCCACTGCCTGTATATCTTATTTCCCAGTTGCATGTAAAAACAATTTTTAACATTTTTTTTTAAAACTTTGTGTTCCAAATTCTCTCCTTTCCTCCCTCCTCACCACCCTTGTAGAAATGGCAAGCAACTCGATACAGGTTATACATGTGTAGTCATGCAAAACACTTTCATAGCAGTCATGTTGTGAAAAACTAACTATATTTCCCTTCATTCTATCCCACCCTGTTAATTCTATTCTCTCTTTTGACCCTGTTCCTCCTCAGAAGTGTTTGCTTCTGATTACCCCCTTCCCCAATCTGCACTCCCTTCTATCATCTCCTCCTTATCCCCTTTTCCCACATTTTCCTATAGGGTAAGATAGATTTCCATACCCCATTGAGTGTATATATTATTCCCTCCTTACACCAAATGCAATGAGAACAAGATTTACTCATTCCCTCTCACCTTCCCCCACTTCCCCTCCACTGTAAAAGCTTTGTCTTGTCTGTTTTATATGAGATGATTTACCCCATTCTATCTCTCCCTTTCTCCTTCTCCCAGTATAATCCTCTCTCACTCCTTAATTTTATTTTTCAGACGTGACCCCTTCATCTTCAACTCACCCTGTGTCCTCTATCTATCTATCTATCTATCTATCTATCTATCTATCTATCTATCTATCTATCTATCTATCTATCTATCCATCTATCTATCCATCCATCCATCTACCTATCTATCTATCTATCTATCCATCTATCTATCTATCTATCTATCTATCTATCTATCTATCTATCTATCTATCTATCTATCTATTTTTTTTCCCTCCAACTGCCCTAATACTAAAATGTCATGAGTTACAAATATCATCTTTCCATATAGGAATGTAAACAGTTCAACTTTAATAAGTCCCTTATGATTTCTCTTTCCTCATTACCTTTTCATGATTCTTGAGTCTTGTATTTGAAAGTCAAATTTTCTATTCAGCTCTGGTCTTTTCATCAAGAATGCTTGAAAGTCCTCTATTTCACTGAATGTCCATTTTGTCCCCAGAAGGATTATACTCAGTTTTGCTGGGAAGGTGAATCTTGGTTGTAATCCTAGCTCCTTTGACCTCCAGAATATCATATTCCAAGCCCTCAGATGCCTTAATGTAAAAGCTGCTAAATCTTGTGTTATCCTGATTGTGTTTCCACAATACTTGAATTGTTTCTTTCTGGCTGCTTGTAATATTTTCTCCTTGACCTGGGAACTCTGGAATTTGGCTACAATATTCCTAGTTGTTTTCCTTTGGGGATCTCTTTCAGGAGGTGATCTGTGGATCTTTTCCATTTCTATTTTACCGTCTGGTAGTAGAATATTAGGGCAGTTTTCCTTAATAATTTCTTGAAAGATGATGTGTAGGCTCTTTTTTTTATCATGGCTTTCAGACAGTCCAATCATTTTTAAATTATCTCTCTTGGATCTATTTTCCAGGTCAGTTGTTTTTTCCAATGAGATATCACATTGTCTTCTATGTTCTCATTCTTTTGATTTCATTTCCAATGTCTTGGTCTTGATTTCTCATAAAGTCACTAGCTTCCATTTGCTCCATTCCAATTTTTAAGGAATTATTTTCTTCAGTGAGCTTTTGGACTTCCTTTTTCATTTGGCCAATTCTGTTGTTTCAGGTATTCTCCTCATTGGCTTTTTGTACCTCTTCTGCCATTTAGGTTAGGCTATTTTTTAAGGTGTTATTTTCTTCAGTATTTTTTGGGTCTCCTTTAGCAAGCTGTTGACTGGTTTTTCATGATTTCCTTGCATCACTCTCATTTCTTTTCCTAGTTTTTCTTCTACTTCTCTTACTTGCTTCTCAAAATCCTTTTTGAGCTCTTCCATGGCCTGGGACTGATTCATATTTTTCTTGGAGGCTTTGGATGTAGGAGCTTTGACTTTGTTGTCTTCTTCTGTTTGTATTTTTTCATCTTCTTTGTCACCAAAAAAGATTCTATGGTCTGACTTCTTCTTGCAAGGTTTGCTCATGATCCCAGCCAATTATTTCACTTTTAAACTCTTTGTTAAGGTAGGGGTCTGCTTCCAGTGTGGAGAATGTACTATCCAAAGCATTGGGAGCCTTGTGCAGCTATTTACAGACATACTTCTAGGAACCTGTAAGTTTTTAGTTCTTCCAAGGTGGTTTGATCAAAGGTGAGGTGTTTATTCCTTTCCTGGCTTGAGCAGTGGTCTATGAGTGAGCACAAGCACTCTTTTTTGCCTTGTAACTGTGAGGTCGATTCCCTCTCCACCACCACCACAAGCTCCACAGCTCTCTTCCTCACCCCAGGACTGACAGGCAGCACTGCAATACAGATCCAAGCACAGACAAAGCAAGAGAATCCTGCTTCAGAGCCAGCAAAGAGATCCCTGCAATCCCCTTCAGATCAGATGATTGATCGACTCTCCCTCTATGTGCTAAGAGCTCTGGAAGCAGATGCCACCCTGGGGCTGCTCAGGGACTGGGGCTGGACCAAGCTCCTCTCTCACCATGGTTCATATACCTTTCCTACTGACCTTCTAAATTGTCTTTGGTGTTTGTTGGTTGAGAAGTCTGGAAACAGCCACAGCTGCCCATGATTCAGTTCCCTGACACCTGCTCCAGGCTCTCTGAGGTCTTGTCTTTTCCTGCAAGGCCCACACTGAACTGTGCTCCTCTCTCAGCCCACTGCAAGAGACCTTTCCTACCAGTCTTCTATGTTGTCTTGGGCTGGAAATTTCTTTCACTCTGTCTTTTTGTGGGTTCTGCTGCTCTAGGATTTGTTTAGAACCATTTTTACAGGTATTTGGAGGGGTTTGAGGGAGAGCTCCACAAATCACTGCTTTTACTCTGCCATCTTGTGTTTAATTTTTATTGATAATAAAATAATCTGATTATACAGCATACTTGACTATATATAGTTTGTGTTGCATAGGACTTTCTGTGGTAATAAGAATATGTATGGAAAAGCATTACAGGTGGCCTTCTCCTATAGGCACAAAACAAATCTTTGTAAAGTTAAAGACTGATCATACATATGTAAGCAGGATTCTGTTAGTATTATTTATTGTTTGGAGGTCTAGGATAACATTACCATGAATTCTCACATGTAAAATGTATCAATTTCCCTTTTATAACATGAATAAAGAAGAATACCCTACTGACAGCATGAAAGACAAAATTTGGGGTGAGGTAGCATGAGATATCATAGAATGTAGAGCCAGCATAAATGAAGTCTAGAGCTGAGCTTTATACCTTTATTGGTGCAGGAAGAACCCAGGTTGTGGATAGCTGTAGTAAACTTTAGCCTTATTGCCACAGGCTAAAATACCCTGAAATTCCACAAAATCACCACAGTTAGGCTTATTCTCTCCTGTATGAAGATGTATATATTAGTTTAGGGAATCTGATTATGGCACATTCTCTTGTGAAGAATCCAAATAGATCCAAAATCTAAAACTTCCCACAAACTTCAGCTGAAAAAAAAGGAATAATGTCATTATCTCCTCTCTTTAAAGGGTCAAAACCTCTTCCCAAATATCTATATCCTGAAGATGTTAATTACATACAAGATTAATGACAAGCAAAATGTCATTTTTATTAAGGAAAATAAAGTGATGGTAGTAAAACAATAGTGAGCAATGTTGGGGAGAGGAACAACTCATTTGGATAAGAAGTCAATTGTTCATGTAGATATCTACAGAAGAAGAATTGGTTTTTCACTTATAACTCCTCCCCACTACCTATCCTCAAGACAGAAATTAGGGGCTGTCTCCCCTAGTCCTGTTCTATATCTTGCCACTGGACCCAGATGGCTCTGGGGAAGTAAGTGAGGCCCTCCCTCACTTAAATCTAGTTCACTTGCAAGTCATGGCATAACATTCCTAATGTCATGGTCCTCTTTGAGAATGAAGGACCAACAGTCCTTCACACCAACAGTACAGAACATATATAGGTTGGATAGTTAATGGAAGGCTGCTCGTCAGTCAGAATGGAGACTAAGGAAATAGAAAGTGTCGGGGGCTTATTATATGTACATTGTCTCAGCAGTCTACTCCCAGCTCTTGGAATTCTCTTTTGTGCCCTGTTGCCATCTATAAGATTTCCAGTGAAGAGTCAGTTAGTCAGTCAACAAACATTTCTTCAGTGAATTACTATGTTTCAAGCACTCTGCTGACTGCCGTGGATACAAAGAAAGACAAAAACACTATCCCTTGCACACAAGGGACAAGGGACAAAGTACACTCAATTCTAACGGGGAAGAAAAGATGTCAATAGATGTGTACATACAAAAATGTATAAAGAGTAGATGGAAGATAATCTCAGAGGGAGCACACATGGAGTTTGGGGCTAGGTCTAGGGTCAAACCAGAAAAGGTCCCTTGTAGAAGGTGGATTTAAGCTGAAACTTAAAAGGAAACTAAGATGCAAAGGTGAAGAGGGAGAGCATTTCAGGCATGGGGGATAGCAAATGCAAAGCCATGGAATTGGGAGATAGGGTGAATTCAGAATAGGAGAAAAGGCACCTCATGTCGGATTGTGCCTCTTTAACAAACTGGATTCTCTCCTGTCTTATTCTTCCCAGAAACTTCAATGCCAAGTCCAAAATGTCACAAAACTGGTGAATTTTTGGACAGTCTATTTGGTCATTTCTCTAATCTGATTCTCCATATCAATGCCCACTAGACAGTAATCTGGGATGCAAAGGATCATATTGACAGGAACTTTACAATGAAGGGGCAAAGATGGCCAGGTATGAAATCCAAGACCTTAAGTGAGAGCATTTTTTCCCCCCATTTTTTTTCTTTCTATTTCTTCCATCAAGCACATGTTTGGCACATAATAGGTACTTAAATGATTGTTGACTTGAAATGGAGCAGTGAAATGAAAAACAGCTAAAAGCCAGAACTGCCAGTGCCTCAGTGCATACAAGACCAAAAATAATTATTTTGTCCTGAAATGTTTTTGCACCTTTTTAGGAGCTTCTTAGCAATGAGTACATTTATGGTATCATGTTGAAGTAGGACTATCTGAGTGACATTTACAAGTAGGAAGAAAAGGGTAAATTCAGAATTCTCAAAACTCAGGACAGTTGTAGTAACATTGTTTCATCACTGCTTCAGAGTTTATGCAAAATGAATTAATTAGAAACTTGAAATGCAACATATGCAGATGAGAAAATTAAGCCAGATCTGTCCCTGTGAGGAATGGCTTTTATTTGCAAGATGGAAAGATGTTTAAAGCAAAATCAGCCTTCCAAATGGGCCAATTAGGTGACCATCATTTTTTATGAGGTATGATTTCAGATGTTCTGAAAAAAATACTTTTTCTACCTCCCCACTCCCCACTTCCTAATCACTAATATCTGCAGTTCCACAATTAGAGATGAGTTCTTTTGTTTTGAGATTTTGTCTTCAATTGAAATGCAATTACTTCTAGATTGGGAAGAAGGAGGATCATACCTTAAGTCTCAATTTTTAATTTGAATGACTTAAATCTTTTTCCTAAGATTATCTGAAAACAGATGAACACTGAGGTTAGCAGGTGTATGACAGGTGATGAAAAAGGAGGTTTTCAGGAGGCACTGAAAATAAACTTTCTTGTTTTCACTATTTTACAAGCTGGTCATACTTCACACCAGAGAATTGTTTTCTTCCTTAAGATTTCAAATTTAAAATTTGGAGTTGGACAGGATCAACTTTAAAAATAGTGAACAAAAGAAATTTGTATAATGTTAATATAATAGAAAATTCATATAAACTGCGTAAAATACTTGAAGACTAGGAATAAGAAACAAATACTGGTTGTCCCTGTATGATAAATACTCACTGTAACAATTTCACCACTAAATTTTCTGGTGCTAAATAAAAATTCAGTTGTTGTAAGAGATATGGAGCAATCATTAAATTAATTCTGACTGAGGCTAAGCCAAAACTTCCTCATTTTCATATGATGATAGACTTCAAATGAGAAGGAATTGTAGAAATCATCTTCTACAATTTGCCTAGATTACAGAAAAGGAAATTAAGGTCCAGAGAATTAAATTGAGTTGTTCACCACCTTACATGGTAATAAATAGAGCTGGGATTAAATCTAAATCCTATCAAGTCATATCGACAAGCATTTATTTATAAGTGCTTACTGTGTGTTAGGTATTGTGCTAAGTACTTCAAATGCAAATATAAACAAAAAGAAAGACATCTACTACTTTCAAGAAGATTGCATTCTAACTGAGCAGGATAATATATAAAAGAAAGCTGAAGGATTAGAGGGAAGGTACCCAAGCGGGTAGAGAAAGTAGTATGGAGAATCTGGAGTGGAGTCTGGAAAGAAATGATGAAGTGAACATCACTTGGGCTTAGGCACTTTCCTTAAAGCTTCTAGGAGGTACTGATGAATCAAAAAAGAGACCAAAGTGTCTAAAGGATCTTCCAGAGTGAGAAGGCTAATGTGACATGATAGGAAAATTAGTCCAGAGAGTCAAGAGAAGAACGAAGAATCTAATACTCTTTCTGAATTAGTATTCCAGACCTAGTACTTTTTCTGGTATACTATCCAGGCTATATAAAGCTCAGGATAGATATTGGAAAACTGTCCTTGCTGCCATGTAAATAATACTTATATAATAGATGTTTCAAGCAGAGTATAAGGGGAGTCCTGATTTGTTCCACATTCCCCACTTTGAATCCTCATGCCATCTTAAAAGGGGGGATGAAGAGATTTGTTACTTGTCATGATTCTTGAAACCATGAATGTTTCTAGAGTTTTGTTAAACTTGAGCATTAAAGCTAAAATCGAAACTATTTTCAAAAATTATAAAAGTCCTAGATTCCCAATATATTTCACTAATATGTGGGGGGGGGGGTCAGAGGGAGGCATCTAGCCTGTATCTTCATTGGTGTGGGTAAATCATTGTATAGAAATTCCTTCCACCAACAGAGATAAGCAGCAACTTTTTTGGAAATTCCATTCACCAACACAGATGGGCAAATATTATGTAAGTTACAATATTAAAGAGATTCCTAGGGCACTAAGAGGTTTAGCAATTTGTTCCGTGGTGACACAACTGCTAAGCATGTTTCAGAAGGACTTGAACCTATGTCCTCCTGACTCCAAGGCTCACCCTCTAGCTACTGAGCCCTGCTACTTCTCTGTTTCTTGTCATGTATAGTGATTTTTTTTTACAGTGCCATATATGCCAGTCTCCCCCCTCAAAAGTAATCAATGTATGTTTTAAAAGTGGATAATGCCCATGCTGTAGTGGTGGGCAAAATGTCATAAGTTTAAAATTATCTCACAGCAATAATTACTTTTGCCTTTCTTTAGAACCTCACTTTAGATTTTATGTTTTGCTTAAAATGATGCCAAATGAATTGAAGAAACTTCCTCTCTAGAGCCTAGGGAAGAATACAATACATGATAAATATTTAATGTGTTATTTGCTACTCTTATTCCTACTACTAGCAAAAGTTACTATAATAAGCTCATATATTAACTGCTTCATGTTGATTATTTTCAGCTATTAAATGTTAGCTAATTCCCTTTACTTTGCATACAACATGGAAGAACAATTAGTATGGCAATGTTTATTTGGTACAATTTCTAAATTTTCTTTGTTTTCAAAATGATAGTGAGTTAAATACATAGGGTCATTATGGATAGAAAAAAATTTAAACCTTTTGATAAATTAAAAAATATGTATATATATTTTTGCTCTATCTAAAGATTGAAGATCCAGAGAAGTGTGAAAAAGGAATGATAATGACTAATTTCAGAGTGGAAAACATACTTTCAAAGATTTCTGTCTAGTTTATGCAATTCTGTAAATAGATAGATTTCATTAAAAGAGATAGAATTTTTGTTTGTGAATATGTTGTTTGTGTGTTTCCATGTTTTTCAGGATAGCTTTGCTTCTTCAGGACTGAATTAAACTTTTCAGGATAAGACCAGTAATAGATGAGCCAAATAGGTTATTCTTCTGTTCTATTATTTTTTTTTTAAAGGATGACATTACCATATGGATATCTTACTTTTTTTTTGCAAGGTAAGTAATATTCCCAAAGACAAAAGAAACAGCCTTGAAACGTGTATACCTAAATTTTGAAAACAAAATCTGGAAATATAAGGATTACTAAATAGCATTGTCTTGTACTAAAATGAATGAATGAATCAACCAACCAGTCAAACAATCTGTTTACTTATTTCTACTTGAATCCATACTACATGTGGGTAGTCAGAGTGGGGATAGCATGTTTCTGGGTAGAGTAGGACTGTTCCCTCTCTATCACTTATTGGAATAAAAAACCAAATGGGAGCTGTATCTCCTCTTTTGAAAGGTCTGCTGACTTCCAGCTCTTCTGGCTCATCAATCAACTGGGGGCTCTTTGTCATCTCCCATTTCAAGCATCTTAGTACCTGTCTGGAAACAGTACTTACCCTGCCCATCCCCCAACCTCAAGTTTTCAAGTGGTCACCTAGAACCATGAAAAACCACTGGGCATGTTCCAAGGGCTAGGGTATAAGACTTCCTTTACAATAGCCACATGAATAGCCACAAGAGCAACAATAGCAAAACACTTTACTTTTGTTTAGCAGAAACAGTTTTCAAAGCCCTTCATATAAAAGATGCTATGTACGCTGGATGACCATTTCTCAATATTTTCAGAGAAATGGAATACGTAGAATGGCAGGACTGGACTTTTTATTTATTTATTTCTCTCTAGAACTATAATTTCAATAGTATAGGGAAATCCAAATGAAGAAACTCAGCTTTTGCATATTAGCATCTTGCTTGCAGGCACTAAGTGAGTTGTCTGGGGTCACATAGGGAATTTGTATCGTTGGCTCAGTCTTCCTGACTCTAGTCACTATATAACTCTCCTTTCATAAAGCCTCGCAAACAACTTCATCATCGTCATCATCATCATCATCATCATCATCATCATCTTCATGAGCAATAAGCAACACAGATTTTTAGGGTATTTTTCTTGCACCAACACAGTGAGGTGGAAAGTACAAGAATTAAGGAAGAAGTAACTTCAGATTCTGCATTACTCATGTAATAGCTATGTGACCCTGAGCAAGTTACTTAACTTTTTCCCACTGCAGTTTCCTCATCAGTAATATGGGGATAATAGTTCTACCTTATAGGGCTGTGAAGGTTAATTGATATAATTTTGTAAAGTGCTTTGCAGACTTTAAAGTTCCTTATATATATGTAACCTATTATTATCATCATTATTATAATTGTCATTATTTTCTTCATCATCATCATCATCAACCCTCTTTTATAGATGATGAAACTGAGACTCAGAAATGCTAAGTAAAATGGCTTAGTGAATGACAAACCTGGGAGTCATTTCACTATACCACAATCATTTCTGTCTCTAAGATTCTATGATCCTATTTTGTTAGTTTTCTCAGAATCAGAGCAGAGTAGCCAGAAAGAACCATGCTAGTTCATAGAGCTGTATGCCTCCATTTCCTCACTTATTCAATGAACAAGTTAGACTAGAGTAGCTCTAAATCCCTTCTTGATCAGTGATTTGGTGATCTTATTCTTACTACGGTCTTAAGAAGTAGTAAGACAGGTGTTGCTTGGGCAGCACTGTATTGTTGAAAGAGTAAGAGAACCTGAATTTAAATCTCTTCTCTGTGTTTACCTATGTGACCTTTGGAACATCACTTAATCTCCCTGGGCCTCATTTTCTTCATCTTACAAATGAGGGACCAGGTCTAGCTATCATCTAAGGCTTCGTAAGTACATGTAAATCTATGATGACTTCTTTTTCAATTTTTCTATGACAAAGTACTTTGCAGTTCAGATGAGGGTATAAGACTAGTTAATGACAGAATCAGTGCTGGAGTGTACATATTGCCTTTCAGATCTATGCAAAAACATTTTAATTTTTTTGTTTTTTAAATAACCACTTCTTACTGTTCTCTAGCTACCTAGTTCTTTCAATGTTCTTAAAAACATGTGATAGGGAGTGCAAAAGTCAGTTTCTATTAATCTTTGCTGTTCTAGGGGTACTTTGATGGTAGAAGGGAGGAAAAAAAAGATTTGGGATTCATGTTCCTTTTATGTCTCTCTAAACTTCAACCTGATTTAACCCTTCAAGATCTACATAAACATTTGTCCTTCTTCCCCCACCACCTTGCTTTTCAGTTTTCTTTTATCTGTTTTCTTCTCCTTAGGGGACAGAATGTCTACATTTTTGCTTCTATTTATATTCCTCAGCACTTAGCACAGTGCCAGAAACTCAGTAAGTGCTTAATAGATGCTTGTTGACTTGATTTGACTTGACTATAGAATGAAGAATTTTTACTCCTAATCCTTTGACTGCAAAAATTCTTTCACTCACATAGAATGACTTGTTTCTGACTTTTAACCATAGCTCAGAGAATACTGCTGATGATACAATTATCAGTTATATGTTTTCAAAGACACACTTCATCCACATGTCTTATCCTAGAGACAACTTTAGGATGATAGAATCAAAGATTTGGACATAGAAGCTTTTGCAAAGGCCAGCTATTCCAAACTCCCTAATTTTTTTCAGGTAAGAAAGCTGATGCCCAGGGAGGAAAAGTGAATCATACAAGGACCCACAGGTTGAAAGTGTCAGATGCATATTTAAACCTACATCTCTTGACACCAGAGATTGTGCCTACAATTTGATGCCTTTAAAATCCCTTAATTTTACTGCATGCAGTTCTATAGATTGGAGGGGGGGAAGCATTTCAGATTTGAAAAAAAAAGAAAAGATATGGTTAATTGGTCTCTAATATATATGTATTTTTTTCTGGTAAAGTTTTCTGAAGCCATGGTAAGACACCATTTTCTCATTCAAAAATAGGTTGTGATGATACAACATAGTTTAAGAGACATCTGTTTAATCTTCAGAGGTTTTACATGTGGAACTATGTTTTTCTGGAGTAATTATAGGTAAGCAATGATTATACTTATCACTAGAATTTTGTTTTTTATTAGCCTTTATGTGAGTAATGAGTGATAATTGAAATGTGTGGACAAAAAGATGGCCTGTGATGATGAAAAGTTTGGGTAATAGCATATAGATTTAGCAGATGGGATTATTATCCTTGATTTGTCTGAGTATTATACTTAGAAAATGAACAAATCAAGACTGAGAGCAATTAGAAACATATATTTGTAGCCATACTCATTTGAATATCCTGGGAAACTTTCTGTGACTTTAGGTTACACTTATATGCTAATCATCAAAAGGTTTTCCACTCTGAGAATTCTTCAAACCAAGGAAATCACAGGTCTGGATCATCATTTAAATGTCATTATGTATCAAATATTTGAAAAATCTTAAAGATATATCAGAGGAACAACACCTTCATGCATTCATTTCCCTTTCCATAGGGATGAAGTGATCAATGAGGTTAACTAAATAGACAAAATCACTATTTTCAACAGGGCAGTTTTTTTTTTTTTTGAAGATTTTTTTTTTTAAGATAGGAGGAATAACTGCTGTCAATTCAATTCAACAAACATGTATTAAGTGCTTACTACATACCAGGTATGGTAGATACAGATAAGAAAGTCTCTGTCCTCAAGGAGCTTACAACTAATGGGAAAAGATAACACACAAAAGATAGCTGGATCAGGCAAGGAGATACTAGGGGATACCAATCATGGGGACATGCTGTTCTTGTTCCTTGGAGTTGAAAACAAGCAGAGCTGCAGATAGAAAGTGAAAGGAGCTGGAAGTCCAATCCCTACTCACTATAAAAGAAAGCTTTGGGAAGAGTTAAGTATTTCAGCCCCTAATCAGAAAAGAGAGGTGGCTGAAGGAGGTTGGGAAAGTGCTGGGTATCCAATACATCATAACAAGATTAGAAGTGATTAGCTTTTCTTGGAAGGAGCACCATGTTCCCTGGAGTCAAAATTAAGAACAACTGCAGATGGAAAGTGTCACAAAGATTATCATTCCCTCAAGGTTTAACATGTAAGTTGAAATAGATTTCCAGCATTCCCTGGGAATATGTCCTGTACTCCCTCCAAAAAGGAGGGGAAGTTTTTGAATCATCCATCTTGAGTCTCTGCCTTTCCCAACATTCAAAAGTGACAAATCACTTCAATTCCCTGGGGCTTGGTGTCCTCACCTCTAAAATGAAGAGGTAAGATTGGATGATTTCAAAGTTTTTTTGTTACTATAAAATTGCATGATTTGATGAAGAATATTCAGCATCTGAGAGTAATTAAAATAGGTGCTTTATTTGCTACTTCAGTAATAACATCTTCATTATTACTTAATATGTTGGACTTTATTCCACAATTTGGGAAAAGCCATTTACTACCCCAAAGGTACAATCAGAATATTGAACTACATTTATTTTATTTAGGTGATTTCTATTTATAATTAAATTAAAAGCCTTTCTCAATGATGAAATCCTAGTACTTCGAACTCGTTCATATACTTTTTAATGGTTTTCTTAAGACTTTCCAAACAGTGACCTTTAAAGTTCCACTTACAGCACCTTTTTTATGACATTGAAAAACCCCTGAAGATAAAGATGTATAATGTAAATACTGGGAAGTTGATAACTGAAGCAGTAACTCTAGAAGGATGTTAGTTTATGAAGGATCAAACTTTCACAAGATGGAGTTGAGTGAATATGTTCAACAGTCATTACATTGCTCTTTCTATAAATAGGGAGCAAAACAAATTAGTGATATTATGGTAATATTTTCTCAGTGGCCCAGATTACATATCAGATGATCAAAACATCTATGATTTGTCTTTGAGTGGAAAATGAATCCAGTTTCAAAGGAAGACATACACACATATGCATACATAAATTTTGCATATGCATGTTTTTATATATGTATATATACATACATACATATATATGACTATTTGGATATATTATTTAAATAATTAAAATTTCAAAAGTTTATTGTTTGTTTTTAATATGTTTTAGATACAGATGCTAATGAGGATGTAATGTGGCATTATCATCTTTATTTGTTATCAAATGATGGGCTGGTTGCACTGATACACCCTGGGGACAAGCATCGTTATTTACCCCTCTTCTAGGTGATAGTCATGAAACTAAGGAAAAGGGGAAATGTCAAGTGGTATTGCTTGACTCCCTGTGTGTTGGCATATCATGGCACAGACTGTGCTCACTGAGCTCACAATGACTATGATGTGATAGAAGCAGTGCAGGGGATATGTTACTCCCCCTCTCCTCCCTGTCTAAAGCTTCTAATCTAACGAATGAATCTGGGGCCTTGTTTGGACATTATTTCCATCAGTACAAATAGAATCCCTTCCCTGACTTATCATATGCAGTTCCTATAAATGCTAAATAGAGGATGCACAAGATACACTGAATATCTTCCTTTGGTTCTTTAATATGAGTGCATAATAACAGTTGGACTGAACATTTTTATCCTTTACTCTAAATACCTGAATGACTCACTGTTATTCCACTTACACACATTGACCTTACCTTTTTCATGTCTTCTTATTATTGATAAAATGCTATTGGACAAATCAGATGACCAATAAAATGGAGAACTAGATATTTTGTTCAATCTTCAAAAACTCTCAAAACTCCCCAAAATACAAATTATGTGCAGCAATTAAAACGAGTGCACCTTTCTCTGCAGGCTAAGAAACCATGAAGCTAACAAGGTAACAATCTAATGAGTTTATAGCATAAAGCTAGTCCTCAATCCTTTAAACTCTCACTCAGCACACTTTCTCTGACCCAGGAACAATTTGTCAGAGCGACAAAACCCATGCCACTAGCTTATGATCTAGAATCCATTTAGCTATTTCCTTGCTGATGTTGCAGATTCTGAAAACACACACTTCTGGGCCCCCTCCTGTGGGAAGAATAGCAGACTTCAATTCTCCCCACCTATTTGTAAAAGTGGTGCTAGTGGGGGAGGTTCGATAAAGTAGAACGTGCTCAGCATGGTACAGCACAAAGGTACACAACACTAAGTGAGGAAACCACAGAGGAAACTGGAAAGGGTAGGAACGCATATGTGGGGCAGTAGCATGCCTGAAGAAAAGGGGACTGCCATCTAGTTGAGTCCAATTCTCTCTTCCAAGAAGTCACATGTGACAAGGAACGAGGATGATAAAAAAAAAAAGTGAATTCACAAATGTGGGAGGAAATTGAAATAGCTTTGAAACTTTGGATGAACTAATATCAAAGGGGAAGCTGTCAGAAAATTAATGATAGGAGAATATAAGGGAGAAAAGATTAAAATTAATATATGAAGTAGAAGAAAATTCACTGAAAATTTGGGGACAAGGATGTGCGTGTGTGTGTGTGTGTGTGTGTGTGGTATATATTTATATACACATTCATAGGGAGTATATTAAAAGAATATGGCCACCAAGAAATATAAAGAAATCCAAATATCTCTAAATATTGTAAGACAAAAGATATTGAACCAAAACCTGATGAGGAAGAGGACTATGTGAATTCTCAAGAAATGAAATTACTGAAAGATATTCTCAAATGATTCAAGAGGAAACCAAATATCTTAAAAGCAGGAGTTGAAAGGAAGAAAAATAGGAAATAGTTAATATAAAGTGACTGAGACCAGATTTGCACTAAGGTCCTCCTGACTCCAGGACCAGTGTTCTATCCACTGGACTACCTACCTGTCCCTGAAAAATATAATCTTGATAAAAAGCAAAGAAACAAAGAACCTCAACACCATTGTGTTAGAATAGGTCTGAATCACCTTTCTAACCCACACCTTCCTAGGCATTGAGAAGTCAGAAGTCATTCAGTCGATTCAGCTGTGAGAAGCTACTATCATAATGCACCTGGAAAGCATCTGAACACTCCCTATAACTCTGCTTGTCTGTTTTGTACTCAAACAATGAGGAAAATAAACAAGTCTCCAAATAGGTTTTTAATAACTTTTACTAGAAAAACTAGCCTAACCTGGATGTTGGCAAGGATTATAATATCACCCCTTTCATATTCATCCAAGACATCATCTATTGTGAAAAATCAGATTTATATCAGGAATGTAAGGATGGTTTAACATTAGGAAAACAATATAATTATTTTAAAAGCAAAATTATATTAAAAATAAAAAAACACATTATTAAGAAGATGAAAAAGAGTTTGACCAAATACAACAGTCATTTACACTAAAAACTCTATAAAGTATAGAAATGGAGGAATATCTTATTATCAGGGGGAAAAAAAATCTATCTAAATATCAAAGAAAACATCCTAGGCAATAGAATACATTAAAAGATTTCCCAATAAATAAAGCAGAGTTGCTCACTCTCTCCCGCTGTTATTTGATATTGTTCTAGAAATGCTAGTAATAGCAATGAAACAAGAGAAATAAATAAAAGTAATAAAGATAGGTAAAATAAAAAAGAAATGACTATCCTTATTTGCTGATTCCAAGATGGTTTCCTTTTAAAAAAGTTAAGTACTGTAAAGTACCTCTTTAATCGGTATGATATTAAAACTGTAAATTCATTTTGGTAGTATTGCCATTTTTATTATATTGATATAATTCAACCATGAGCACTAAATAATCCTTAAGCAATTAAAATATTTTTAAAAATATACTTGAATCCATACCGATATTTTGTTTGCTTTGTTAGATTGATTGCCAAATATCTAAACATTTGTAGCTATTTGCAATTTTTTTTATTTGTATTGTTAAGTCTTGGATTTTATTATTATTATGTAGAATGCTACTGGTTTTTGTTGTTTATTTTGTAACTTGCAATTTTGGTGAACTTATTATCTCAATACCTTCGCAGATTACCTAAATTTTGTTTTTTTTTTTTTAAGAAACTATCACAGTCAACATATAGGGATAATTTTATCTTCTTTTTAAAACCTTTCTTTATGCCTTTAATTTCTCTCTCTTGTATTTGTTTTCCTTTCAAGGCCCATTCCATGAGTATAGGATAATGCTAGGAATTTGTGGTAGAGCCATCCATTCTCATTTCCTCAGACCATGGAACACTGCAGGCTACATGTGTGCCTAGCTGATTTTGCATTGGAAAAAGATTAATTTTATTTTTCTGCATTTCTGGCTTTGCTGATGAACTCTCCCCATCCTCAAACCCCTCCCCACCCAAAAAAAATAGCCCTATTTCCTGTGGGCTTTTTGCTGAAAGAAATCATTGACTGTGCTACTGATTTCTTATTAACTAATTTAACAAACATTTGTGCTAAAGTCTAAATAATAGTAGTAGTCTCCATGTGAGACAGATAGTTTTTGTTATGCTATATAGGCTGCCACATATAACCAATGTAGAACTTTGGAGAAGAGCAGTAAACAATGTTATTAAATCATTATGTAAAGGGAAAGGAAGATGGTCTGAACATGTAGAGAGGGGTGAGAGACAATAGGTGGACAGATAAAAGGCTACACCTACAATTTTTCGAGGTCAGAAGAAAATAAGGAAATCCTCTAGCATATTTCCTGGAGTCCTTATGGCTAACATCTTAAAGGACATACGTAGTATAGGATGATAGGAACAGATGCATTACAATCTCTATCAATAGAAGGAACTCGGAAATCTATGATCATTGACCCATTTGAATTTTTGAGTATAATACTACATAAAAACTTACTTTAATATGTCAGATGGAAGTGACTTTTCCCTATTCTAACCTCACTTAGGCCTTCATTTTTAGCATTCTTCATAATTATTATTTGATGCTTTTTTATTTTTGTGTGCGTAAAAGTGAAATTTCCTATTAGAATAGAAATTTTTTGAGTACTTCCTCATCTATAACCCCCCTGTACTTAAATGCACATAGTTAATGCTTAATAAGTATTTGTTTATTCAATTAATAAAAGCTATAATGAACACCAAAACATGAATCTTTTAAGTGCAAATTTATTAGAAACAATGTTATAAACAAGATGAATTCAAATGCTTCATCAAAAAACTGGAGAATGCCCTTTACATATCTCTTAACCCTCAAACCTAGAGGAGTGCATGGATGAAATTGAGGAACACTGATTTTTGTCCTTCCCCTTTCTAAATTATATGACACTTGATAAGTGGGGTTTGACTCTCCTGTCTTAGAATTTCCTAACACAGTTCTGTCTTGGTTCTTTTTCTACCCTTCTGACTATTCCTTCTTAGTGTCTCTTTCTTGGATCATAATCATATTCTTTCTCCCTAATGGTAAATGTCTCCCAAGTATATATCATGGACTTTCCTCTCTATATATAGTCTTCCTTAGTAATCTCCTCAGAGGCTATAGGTTTAATTATCATCTCTATGAAGACAATCTATATGTTCCCAATCTACTTCTCCAATCTTCATTTTTCTCCTACTTGATAGAAATGAAACATCAATGGATTTGAAGTTAGAAGACCTGGGTTCAAATCCAGCCTCTGACTTTTGTTATTTTGGACAAGTTCATCTCTCTGACTTTCATTTTTCTCATTTGTTAAAAGAAAAAAAATAGATTATATTACTTTGAAGGTATCTTCCAGGTTTCAATATGTAATCTTATAACCCTGAACTTCAATTCCACATCATTATCTGTTTGCTTGACATTTCAGTCTGGATGTTCCATAGAAATCTCATACTCCAATTGTACAAAATAGAATTCATTATCTTCCTGCCAAAATCCACTCTATTTCCTATTTTCCCTCTTTATTTTATAGGCATTGCAATCATTTCAGTGACTTTTCAGGTTTGCAACATCAGTGTTATCTTTGACTCTTCACTTTCTCTCACTTCTCATATCTAATAGATTTCTGAGTCTTAATGATTTTTCTTCCAGAACGCCATTCACATATGTCTTCTCTTCACTTACACATCTATCAGTCTAGTTTATCCCTTCATCAATTCTTGCCCACACTCTTGTAATAGCCTCCTACTTGGTCTCTTGCCCTCAAGTTTCCCCTATTTAATTCATCTTCTTCATAGCCACCAAACTGATATTCCTAAAATATTAGAATGACCTCACTCCCTGCTTAAGAATTTCAATGGCTCCCTATTTCCTTTAGGATAAAATTCAATTTCCTCTGTCATTTAAAGTCCTTCACAAACTGGTTTCAACTTTTTTTTCAGACTTACTCTATGCTACTCCCCTTTACACATTCTACTCTCTAGACAATATTTACTTATCAATAAGCTTCATCATGAGTTCTTTGGGATTGTCTTGGATCATTTCATCGCCGAAAATTGCTAACTCATTTACAATTCTTCAACATACAATATTGCTGTTACTGTGAACAACATTCTCCTGGTTCTGTTCACTTCACTTTGCATCAGTTCATGTAAATCTTTCCAGGCATTTTTTTCTTCTGAAATTGTCCTGTTTGTCACATCTAGTCCACCAAAATCATATACTAGTTTGTTCAGCCATTTCCCAATTGATGGATATCCCCTCAATTTCCAAATCTTAGCCACCTCAAAAGATGTTATTTTTCTTCACCTTTACTTCTTGGAATTTTTAATTTGTTTGAAACCTTAGCTCAAGTAATACTTCTTACTTGAGACCTCTCCTTGATCACCCTAATTGTTATTAGTCTCTCTTCATGAATCCCACAAAATCACTTGGTAATTATTTTGTATGTATCTTGTATTTGCATATCTATACATTCCATATCCCCGATTCATTTACAATGTAAGCTCCATGAAAGTAGGAATTCTTTTGTTTTTATATGTATATCTCTAATTTCTAGTACAATCTCTTGCCAGTAATAAATATTTAATATCTGCATGTTGAACTGAAAATCAGAAGGGAGACTAGATTTTTTAAGGAAGTTATTAATTTGTCTTTTGTCTTGTTGAGTTTGAAATTTTGTTGTATTTTACTTCCAGATAGAGATATCTAGTAGTCAGAAATGAGGGTCTGGACTTTTGGAGACTAGTCAATATTGGACATATAGCTTGGGAAATAGAGGGATAGTGGTAGTCATAGGAATGGATGAACATGTCAAGGGAGAGATTATAAGGATAATCTGTCATCTTCCTTGGAAATGTATAACAGAATATGTCCAAATTTGACAAGCTTCATGACCTTAGTCTCATGTTGATGATTAATGTGACATCACAAACAATATTGCCTGAAGGGATCTAGGAAGCATTACTAAACATTATAAAATCCTTGGCAAGACATTGAAGATCACAGGGTTCATAGGTGGTATTTTCAACACTGTTGCTGATGGAATTTGAAGATTACAGAAGAGAAAGGCTGAACTGTTAAGGAAGAACTGGTCAAGAGGTTGATTTCTGAGAATGAGATATAGGATATCTGATCACAGCTTAAAATGTCAGAAAAGATTTATCTAACAAGAGTTATTAAATAATGTATTTGCTTGATGCCTTTTAAATCAGAGGAAAAGAGCTTCAAATCTAAAGGAAAAAGATAATAATTACCAGAGGAGCTAATGATTTCTTAGAAGTACTTAATGACAATTTCTTCCTTTAAAAGATGAAAGAAGCTACAAAGGGAACAACTATTATTCACCAGTAGGAAACACATGGTGACTGAAGAAATAATTAGAACCTTTGGTGAGAAGTAAATACTCTATCTTATAACTTTTAATTAAAAAAAAAAAGAGAAGGAAGCCGGGCATAGTCTGTTATGCACTAGATATTTGAAGGATAGATTTCAAAAGGCACAGGAAAAAAGATGGTAGGATCCTATAACCTGTAATTCTGTAAGAATTACTTCATGAAGTAGTTGAGGATATAAAACAAAATCAGAAGATGTACTCATACAATCATGACTCCTGATTCCTGAGAGTTACCCTTACCATAATCCAAATGGGCTTCACCTCTAAAATAAGAATGTATTGACATCTGGTCATAACCACCTGCACTGCCAGCAGGCAAACCATGAACTTTTAGGAAGATCTTTTTCAAATTTGTTTTATCACAATGGTTTTGTAACTTCTTCCTTCCTAGTCAAGTGAAGCACAGAGCAAGAGTAAACCACATAAGAATCTTCCATACTTAAAGTAACTGAAATTGTAAAATGAGTTGGGACTCTCTGGGTGCTAGAGTTTTACACTGGGAAAAATGAGAAACTGTACCTCTGTGTGTGTGGTACCAGTATGCTAGTGGGCTCCTAATTTTAGTTTTCAAATTTTTTACAGAAATACAAGGCAAAAAACAAATAAAAGTCATGATTAGGATCTGAGAGGCATGTGAGAATCTTGAATTCCTGTCTTAACATCATTGTGATCTCTGATTATAGAGAAACTTAGAGCATCATGGATGGGAAACTAACATTCTTAAAGGTTTGGGTTTTTTCAAAAGTAAAGTTGTTTTTCATTTAACTCAATTGGATCAATTAAAAAAAACACTTGAAATTCAATTCATATCACATATCATCATATTTTTAGTTTAGGTAAAGTATTCCAACCTATAAGGAGGCAGAAGTGGCCAATTTAAATTTCTTGCATGAGATTATATGAGGCTCCTTGGATTTAACATCTTTTTTTGTATTTGTTGAATTTTGCTGTCATGTAGGAAGCCTGAACAGTACAAATCTGAATGCTGCAAGTTAAGTAATGCTGATGTTAAGTTACGGACTTTTGTGTTGGTCAATTTGATTTATTTTTCTTTCTTTCTTTTTGTGGTGGGGTGAAGGGTGAGAAGTCAGACTCTTAGTAGTTCAGTTGGCCAATTAACTGTTAAAAACTTCTGCTGGCTAGTGACAAACTTTTACAACAACCTAGGGCTGTCATGATTCTTATCTCAGCATTTTTGATGTGTTTATGTTCACTTAGAATGAAAAAAAGAAACTTCTAGAAAGGCCTTTTCCTCATACTCCTCCCCCCTTTCTATATTACTGTTGCCTCAGAAAGGGTTAAGAATTTGCTTTGCTTTCTGAGTACCATGGCTAATTGCAAGAATCCATAAATCTGTGGAGAAACTGAAAAAAAAGAAAAGAAAGAAAAAATACTATATGTAATATCCTTCTACTTCTATGAAGTCTTTGTCTACTTCTATGGAGTTAGATCCATTATGCAAATATCATGTGAAGATCAGAAGCAAGGTTGGGTTCATCAATGCTGGGGGACAGGAAAGCTGACTTTTGATTTGGTAAATCCTGAAATTCATGCTTTATCAATGAAAGAATGCTGAACAGCAGAGAGAGGCTAAGCTGAGGAATGAAAAGTCCTTGACTGAGTACTATATAGAGTTCAACATATCTTCACAGTTATGCATGCAGAAAAAAAATAAGGTGAGCACTGGATTCCCCAAGCTTCAGATGCTCAGAGCTAAACTAGGTTGGGTAACTGGCTATCAATGCCACCTGTTGGTCAAATATGTAAAAAGTTTTGAGTTTTTTAATAGTGCTATATGGATATCAAATTCTATATACAGGTGGGAATTTCAAAGTATCTTTTTAATTTTCATGCCATTTCAATATACTACTGACAAATATAATATAACATTTTAACATATGCTTTTAAAAGATATACCTCTTATTTATTAACCTTCTTATCTCATTTGAACAACATTTTAAATTGCATTATTTTTTTAAAAAATCATTAATTGCACATTTGGTCATCAGTTAATATTTTGAAAAATTGATGAGTGAAGTATTACAAATCTATTTTTTGTGATTTTTACAGTCAGTGATGTTTTATAATAAATAAAAATGAATGTTGATAAAGCATCTTAAGAACATTAGAAAATGAATTGCACAATCTGATGAAAATGATCCTGAAGTTAATATCTGTTGGCTTCTGGGCATTTTTGCTACCATAACTTATTATTTATTGTGGATGACTTTTTTAATGACCATCTGTTCATTTTTCCAAAATGCTGTATGTCATTAGGACACTAATTTATTGTCAGATGCAGAAAAAATGAATGCACACATTTTAAATTTCAAACATTTATTGATATTTAAAAATATGAAGATAATTCCCTATGAAATTGGCTTTTCAGTATGAACTATATAAGAGTTTTCATTAAATACAAAAATATGGATAGCAGTTGGGAGAGTTATATATGAAAGGCTTAAATAATTTAAACCTTTTAGTTTTGAGCTATTTGTGGGTTTTTTATTGTCTTTAGCTATAGTTATAAAATGTAAAACTAATTATTATCAGGTATAATAAGGGATCTGGTAATTGTCATTTTATTTATAATTATAGTATTGAACTAATATTTGATTCATATAATTGACTTTTTGAATACCACACAAAAGGGAACAGATAAAGAAATGATGACTATGTTTTATATAACCAATAAGGGGCTTCAAAGTAGTACAGGAATAAAAGATATTATCAGGGAAGAAAAAGATGATAGATAGATAGAAAGAGAAGATGAGTTGGTCATGTGGCAAGTACAAAAGGTGATAAGTAGATCCCCAGAATGTTTTAATGTTACCCTCACAATTTTAGGGAAAAGGGCAGAAGATCTCCAGACCTCCAGGATACTTGGTAGACCCTATGTGGTGAACTTAGAGGAAATGAACAATAGATGGGTTGCAACCTGTGTCATTGCAGCAAACTTTCAAATCAAAGAGATTATGAAGTCATTTGAATATTTGATGATACTGATGATGATGATGATGATGGGGAATGCCCTGTGGTAAGTGCTTTATGATAAATACCTTATTTGATCTCACTATAATCTTGGGAAGTAAGTGCCAAAATGAAGTTCACTAGGGAGAAATATAAACTCTTATTCATGAGTTTAATAAATCTGCTTCACAAGTAAAAGGTGGAGAAGCTCATCTGAAAGTGATCTGAGGTTTAAGTGGGCTACAAGTTTGATTTGAGTCTTTGCGCAATACTGCAGATAAGAAAACCAATGTAATCTCGAACTACATCAAATGAGGAATATCTTCTTGGAAAAAGGTGATAACCCTGCTTTGCTCTGCCTTGTTTAGATCACATGTGAAGTATTTGGGTTGTCATATTCATTGGAATGATATCACTAAGCTGTGAAACAGTCAAAGATGAATCACTAGAATAGTGAAACACCTGAAGAAACTGGTGATATGTAAACTCTAAAAGAGAAAGCTGTGAAGGACCCAAATAGCTTTCATGAAGTATTAAAGAAAATGGGTGGAAGTTGCAAATGAGCAAATTTAGTTTTGACATCAGGAAACATTTCTAACAATTAGAGCTATTCAAAAGTGAAATGAGCTGCCTTGGAATAAACTGAGTTCTCTATAATTGACGGTCTTCAAGTCGAGGCTAAATGAACATTTTTTTTAGATATACTGAAGTGTTGATTATTTATTTATTTATTTTTGTATGTGGGATGGAATATATGGTCACTGAAGTACCTTCCAACTCTGAAACTCCATGATTCTGTAAAGCAAACACTTGGGCCTTTGCTTGAAGACTTCCTTCTTTACTCCTGGAATTTGAAAGCAAGCATCATGTTCCCTTGATGTTTTCTCTTCTCCAGGCCAAATATATCCAGTTCAGTCCACTGATTTCCATATCGCATAGAATCAAGGTCTATCACCCTGGTTGTCCTTCTACGTACAGTCTCCTATCTATCAATGCCAATCCCAAAATGCAGCATTAAGGTCACAAGCTAATGTGGCAGAGTAAGCGTAATCAGTATAGATCAGCTTGCCCCCACCAATGTTCCACAAAGTCCTACAAAAGGTGGCAGGAAATTAAAAAAAAAATTCATAGCAAGTCATTTTTCCAGCCCAGATCGACAGAGATAAACAGACACAGGTCTTCAAACACTGGAGATAAGGTCTAGTGTTACTGTTGCTCTTACTGGAGCCTTCCATCCCAGCTTCTAAACTGAGGCTTGAGGTTATACAGAAGGCATGAAATCCTAAATCCATCCAAGAGAGGCCTGATTCTTTGTAGGGAGCAGGAATAGATGGCAATTCTGCTGCTAATGTCCAAAAGCTGGGTCTCAGATCTAGGAAGGAACCTGTATCTAGGCAAACCAGGGCAAAACAAAACAAAGACAAATAAAACAAAACAAAACAAACAAACAAACAAAAAACAGACAATGGTTTGAGGCTCTGCTCTGGGTAAGGGGTAGGAATAAAAACCGATAGTAGCTATGTGGCTCCAAACCTGGGAGGAGAGTGATGTCTCACATCTAGCCCCCAAACCAGTCTTAAGCCTGCAATTGAATAACATGTGCAAGGTTGCTCAGACTAGGGGGAAACCTGCAGTTCTGTTACTTTGAATATGCATAGTCTTCCAACAAGTTGATGTTGGTTGTATCCAGTAGTAGGCTATTGGCATACTACCCAGAGACAAGCCCATAGCTGTGTTGCTCAGACAGAGACTTGGGTCAGAAACTTGCAAAGCTTAGATTAGGAGATCAGAAATCAGACTTTGCCCTGGAACAAACTACTTTGGTACAACTGAAAACTTGTGGGTCTCCAGCATGAACTGCTCTTTAGATTTTTTTTCCATGCTGGCTATATATTATATTGCCTTCAAAAGCAACTGCACATGTTGTAATCAGTTCATAGTGTAAATATTTCTACTAATCTGTTTCAGGAGAGCAAATGTCTTTCAAGGTTTCAAGTTCCTGTATAAGCTTCTTCTTCTGAGCTTACAGCACTGCAACATGACTGTCCAGACATTTTACATATTCTGTCTTTTGACGTCGATATTCTTTAGCAGCTTCCCTGCAAAAAGCAGAAGCAAAAAGGGCAAACAAAAACCCATTTGCATGCTATTGACAAACAGATTGAAAAAAGCTTGTGATCATGGTTGTGTTCCAAATTTTGAAACAACACTCCCTATTCAGTTTCAAATACTAAGCCAAACTGGATTCCCAAGGGTCACAAGTGTCCCTTCCACAAGTCCACCTGGCAATTTGTAGAACTGCTGCATCTCATGCCTTGATTAGAGTTCACAGTAAACAAGGTCCAAGTCAGAGACAGTTACTATGCTTTACAGCAATAAAGATCTTCGAGATCATTGAGTCCTCTATGAGAGTCTTGTTTCGGTTTTCAAAAACAGTCACACGATTTTCAAGGCTTTTGACATAACTCCTTCTTCTTCCTGCGACACTCCCGAGCAGCTTACCTATTTTTCACAAGTCTTAATTCTCATTTGCAAGTTGCCTCTTCCACTAGTTCCCATTTACTATGCAAACTTCCTGGAGAGGCTGCCATTAGAACTCCCTGTAGCAAAGCAGTAGTAGGAGTTTGGATCTGGTAAGTTGGCATGTCACCAGTAGCTGAACAGTTTGGATCTTTGATGACTGGATAACCGATGGCTGTGGTGTCTAAATCACTCCCTATACATGTACAATTTGACCTGAAGGTAATTGCACTAGAGTTGCAGCTGGAGAGCCCTTCCAGTGCTTGGTCCAGCTACAGAAACCTGAGCTAGGGTTGGAATAGAATTTTGGCCAGTCTGAGTCTGTACATGAACAGAATCACTATCTGTTACAGAAGCTGTGACACTTCCATCCTGTGGAGATTCATCTGTTTCCATGAATATTTGTCCACTGTGAAGGGATTTACCAAAAATTTATCCAATTGTAAAGAGCTATTTTGGCGACAAAGGTACCCAAGACACAAACCAACAACTCAAAAATGATCCTACAACATCTATAAGTAAAACTTCAATGAAAAGCATAGCTTGAGTACATGTTCAACTAAAATTCCTGGAAGAAATAAAACAAGAGTTGAAAAATTATTTTATAAACTAAATGAAAAAATTGAAAAGAAATGAGAGCTAAAGAGGAAAGACTTGGAAAGACAATTAATAGATTTAAATAAGAAATACAAAACCTTACCCAAGCATCAGACTTCTTGAAAATTATAAAGGACAAAATAGAAGTATGTGATTACATGAGAAAGAAATATTAAAACAAAATCAAAAGAATGAAACAAAAACAGATTAGTTATCATATATATGCATACATATGTGCACATCCACAGATCAAGGAGAAATAATTTAAGAATCAATAAACAGTCAGAAAGCATGGCTAAAAAAAAGGGTCTAGATATTATACTCCACAAATTGTGAATGAATGTTCAGATCTCTTAGAATCAGAGAGTCAAAGTAAAATTGAAATCTATTAGTCACTGTCCTTCCTGAAAACCCCCAGGACAATTATAGCCAAAATGCAGAGCTTCCAATAAAAAAAAAATCATCATCTAGAACTGAACAGAACATTCCGGGTGAAGTTTATCTAGGGAAAAATACAGAACAACTATCATTTCTCTTGTCTTAGAAACAATCTCTCTCTTAATGTAGCCTCAGCTCAATCAGATTTCTGGGCTTCCATTGAACACTATTGACCCCATATGGAGTTGGCAGTCTACTATATTTTCCATTTTCTCCTCCTCCTCCTCCTCCTTCTCTTCCTCCTCCAGCTAGCCATGCTTTCCTCATTATGTTCTTCCTAGGTTGTTTCTTTTTTTTTAATCTAAGTGTAACCCATATAAATTTAATCTTATTAGACTCAGCTCAATGTTCTAGCTTATCCAGCTGTTTTTGAATCCCAATTCTTTCTTCCAGTGTGCCAACTATCCTCACATCTTTATTCCATCTGCAAATTTGATAAATGTATGTTCAACCCCATATGAACAATGATGAATCCCTGTAGTTTTTCTCTGGATACCTATTTCCCCGTTGACACTGAATCATTAATTATTTCTTTTTTAAACTGATCATTTAATCCATCTGAATCTACCTAACCATACTTGAATCTAGCCTGCAGTCCTCAATCTGCTTCCTAAGAGTGGCATGAGGCAAGTATATCAAATGTTTTGCTAATGTGTAGGAAAACTACATCTACATAAGGAATTTTTATGTTCTACAAATCTAGTAACTGTTGAAAAAAGAAAAGAAATAAGTTTACTCTTACATTATCTGTTCTTTATAAATACTTACTGGTTTTTGTGATTACAATTTTCATTTCCAGATGTTTATTAAACATCACTTTAAGTCAAACACTCATACATATAGTTCTCCTCGCTTTCCTTTATTGAAACCACAACAACATTTGCCCATCAACAATCTTGTGGTCTTTTCTTTTTGATTATCTTCCAGGGATTATTGAGAAGAGCTCAAAAATAATATCTTCTAGTTCTTTCAGTACCTGAAGGCATAGTTCATCCTGGCCTTGTGACAATCTTATCAAGGGCACCTAGCTGCCCTCCTTACTTATCTTAGATATCAACTCAATATAAGCTATATTTGTTCAGTCATTTTCAGTATATAGATCACACTTTTTGGCAGAGAAATAGAAGCAAAGTATGGGATGCAAACATAGAGACCATCTGTAAGATCTTTTCAGATCTTAGTGATATAAATCATAATTATTATTGTTTTTCAAACTCTGATGATCTTACCAAATTGGCCTTGCTGTTACTTATACACAACTCTTCATTTCATCTCTATGTTTTTGCACTGCCTTTCCCTCATGCCTATAATGTATTTCTATCTTATCTTTCCTTCTTAGAAACCCTTGTTTCCTTCAAACATTTGTTCGAGTGACATCTTTTATATGAAACCTTTCAAGCTCCTCCCAGCTGCTAGTTCTCATCAAGTCATCTTATATTTATTTTGTATGTACTTCTTTATGCCCCTGAGAGCATCTGAGCTCCTAGAGTACAAGGACTATTATTTTTTTTTAAATTTTTTTCTTCGTAACTGTAGCACAGTGACTGGTGTATAGTGAGAACTTAAAGGTTTATCGGTTGATTTATCAATAGCCATACTTTTGATTTGAAACCATTCTCCTGCCTTTGTTCAGCACTCAGACTAAAAAGTGAGTACCTTGTGTCACCTTTAACTAATCTGTAACTCTATAAAAATGACTTCATGATTCTGGCCCAACTCTAACGATAAGCCTCATTTGAACCTTTCTTTTTCCCTGTCTTCTGACTACAGACTTCTCTGCAAATGCACTGGGAAATCTCCTTCCCTGGAACACAGACAATTCTGTCCATTGTTCTGCTTCTGGGTGAGACTAGGAAAAATATTATAATAGCTTTGTTGTTGTTTAGTCCTTCAGTTATGTCAGACTCTTCATGACCCTATGGACCTTATTGTCCATGGAGTTTTCTTAGCAAAGATAAGGGGGTGATTTGCCCTTTCTCTCTCCAGTGTATTAAAGCAAACAGAGATTAAGTGACTTGGCCGCAGTCCCACAGCTAGTAAGTGTCTGATTTAAACTCATCTTCCTGACTCTAAGCCCAGAGCTCTATCTACTGAGACACCTAGCTGCCTCCATAATAATGGTTAATAATAGCTAACTTTTACAAAAGCCTGGTATATGTTAGTCACTGTTCTAAGCACTTTACAATTATTAATTCAATTGATCTTCACAACAATCCTGGAAAGCAGGTGCTATTATCATCCTTATTTTACAGATGAGTTAACTGAGATAAAAACTGTTAAGTGACTTGTCCAAAGTCATACAGCTAGTAGCAAGTGTCTGAGGCTGGATTTGAACTTGTATCTTTTTGATTCCAGGCCAGTACTTTATGCATTGCACCATTTAGTTGCCCCTATCTATTACATATATAATCATATGCCTTTCTTCCTGTATATCTAGGAGGATGTATATAATACCCCTAACCACATTAGGGATAGGAGCTGGAAACAGGGACATTTCCTGGTTTTGAACATGTAAGCAGTGATTTTTTTCTTCTTTTTCACGTTTCATCTTTTTGGACTGTCTCCAGGGAAGCTCAGTTTCACTGCAGATTGAGAGGGTTAACCTGGTGCCCTCAAGACTGTTTGTCTCTATGTAACTCCACTCACTCATCCTCAAAGGCACCTTTCCCATCACCATCACACCAGCTGAGAATTTATAAAGAAGGAAAATTAATCAAGTATTTGTCATTTTGAACAGACAATAAATCCTTTTAAAACAGTGAAACTGAATGTCAGCTACAAGTCAGAATATCCCACTATAATTTTACAATATTATTTTTAGTTTTAGTTAAATGTGTCTTGGAAGGTAGACAGGATTGAATGTTTTTACTCTTTCTTGCCATAACTTCAGAACTCCAAGTCAAAACAACATGTCTAGACAGGCATGGTGGGACATATACCTATGATCTCTGATACTGGGAAAGACTGAGACTCATAAACTACCTGAGTTCTGGAGTTGTGAGCTGCAATAGAGCATAAGCTGATTGAGTGTCTGCAATAAGTCCAACATAACAATGGGATGGTGGTGGGGGACACCAACCTGCCTATGGAGGAGTAAACCATCAGAAAAATAAAGTGAGTTAAAACTTCTGTGGGGATCGGTAAAGGAGTCTTATGGCAAGTGGTGACTTTCCTTCTAGACCCAGTGAGGCCCAGTCTCAAAAACAAAACACAACACACAGACAACCCACTCCTTCCCCAAATAAAACAAAAAGGTACAGAATGAAGAATATTTGTGAAGAAGATTATAGAAGATAGAAGAAGAGTTTCATTCACTTATTTCATTAGAAACTGATATTCTTAGCCCACAAAGGACAATTTTAGAGGGACACATGATAATGCATAAGTTGCACACAATTTATTAAAAAGTAATTTAGAATTTGTTGAGATTTTAATTTAGATTTCAAGGAAAATTGAATTGCTTTGGTTTAGAGATTCAATATCTCTTTTTCAGCACTTAGCACATTGCTTAGCCTCAAGTAAGAACTTAATAAATGCTTTTTCATTCTTCTTCTCCTATCTAAAAAGATATAACATGGATTTCTCTCATTTTCTAGCATCCTGGCTCCTAACAATATTGATACTTACATAAACAAATTTACCTTTTTTAAAAAAATAAATCAATGCCTCCAGGAATAACAATAACAGTGTTTCCTAGAGAAAACCAATGAGGTATATTTGTGTTTAGATAGTGAAATCAAGGGTTCTTAACCTTTTCCTCTGTGTCTCATGAGCTCCTTTAGCAATCTGGTGATGTCTAAGGACCCCTTCTCGGCAAAATGTTTTAAAATGTATAACATAAAGTAAAAGAGAAGGAAACCATTATGTTGAAATACAGTTATTAAATATATATGTGTATACATGCACACACATATCTTTCCATTTATTTATCTATCCACATACATATATACTTACTCCCCAGGTTAATTAAGAGGTTCTTAATCTTTTACAAATGATGGATTCCAGTCAAGGAAAGCGGTAGTAATGGGGAAATATATTTATTTACAAAAGCAGAACAAAAAGGCCTGAAAAGTAATATGAAGATTTAATCTCAAAGCAATTCAGATATGCTTAGATTTACCCTATTCTTTATCTAACAATCAAAATATTTCCGATGTTTTCTTGTTTTTGTCATCACAATTAGGTTTTGTAAGACTTTTGCTAATACAATTCCCCAGTGATTTTACACTCTGATGGTTAACATCTCTGGGACTTAACAAGTCAGGGCAAGTTCTTTACTAAATCGTATTTTTATCCCGTAAGTTCAGCAAGAATTCATCTCTCTATAATAGTCTCTGTCTTTCAGAGGACATACTTCTTGTATTTCTACTTTCTATCAGGCAATCCCTTTTCATCTCCAACTCCACTGGGAAAGGCTGTGAAAATTACTGCTGCACTGGGCTTAATTGGCAAACAGCCAAGCTACTTGTCTTGTTCTGGGCATCAGGAAGAGCACCAATGTGGGAACTCTTTCTACCACTATCCCACCCAATCTTTTCATGCTAGACCTTTCTGCAACCTGTCCACTATTTTTCTCCTAATTCTAGAAATGTATTCTAACAGCAGTAGACCTGTTTTTTAAACTAACATACTGGTTTTTTTTTCCTCTGTTGCCCACTGCCCTCATTTTGCCTTGTGATTTCTCTGGTCCCATCACTACTATTCTGCCTATCAGTTCTACACTCCAGACCTGTAACTCATGATCTAAAACATTCTTCAGACTTTTTTTCATATCAAGAATTTACCATTCCCTTAATTCATTCCCTCAGAGCACTGTTTAAACAGTTGAATAAGGAAATTAGCAATCTGATTAATTTTCTTGTTTAATAGCTGTGAGACAGCTTTGATGTAGTGAAAAAAATTGTGTATATTGAGGTAGAAGACTTGAGTTTTAGTATTATTTTGCTACCTACTACTTTTGTGATCTTAGGTAGGTCCTTAACATCTCATCTTCTGTAAAAAAAAAAAAAAAAAGAGGATAATAGACCTTGTACAACCTTTTCTATAAAGTTCTCATGACAATCAAAGTAGATAATATAGGTAAAAACTCTTACTGTAAATTAGTTTATATATACATAAACTGTTATTAATACTATACCCTAGTTAAAAAGCTTTAAATAATTACTGACTACTTGGAAGGCCCAACGTCGAGTGTTAATAATAGCAAGATCAAAACATTACTGTCCTCAAGGAGCTCACAATCTAACGGGACACAAGATAGAAACAATTTTGTACAAACAAGTGTTATAGAGGGAGGGGTATAAACTAGCTCTAGAGAGTTGATTGTGATTTTTTTTTGTATGAGTAATTATACCTTGGAAATCAGCAAACACTACAAACCATGGTTTGATTTTTACTTTGTTTTGTTTTATTGGTTGTCCAGATTTTATAACATGGTAAAGAAAATCTTAATAATGCAGATTAAATTTAAAATTGTAGAAATTTTTTGAGAACCAGTTGTTATACACCTACCAACACAATCCTGTATATAGAATGAATTTTCAGTTATCTCATGAGGGAGGAAATAGCCTTAAAAGCAATTAAGAATAATTTCTTGAAGAAGGTGGGATTTCTACTGAGATTTGAAGGAAGTCAGAGAAGTCAGGATGTAGAGATAAGGAGTGAGAGAATGAACATTAGGGGACAGCCAATGAAAAGGCACAGAATTTGGAGATTGTGCAAGGAACAGCAAGGAGGCCAATGTCAGTGGATTGCAAATATGCCAAGGTGAGTAGAGTATAAGAAGACTGGATGGATCAGAAGGGAATAAGTTATAAAGAACTTTAAAAGGAAAATAGAAATTTACATTTGATCCAGGAGGTGACAGGGAGCTGTAGAATTTTATTGAATGGGGGGAGGGTGACATGGTCATATTGCTTTTTATTTATTTATTTATTTTTTTAGGCAATTGGGGTTAAGTGATTTGCCCAGGGTCACACAGCTAGCAAGTATTAAGTGTTTGGTCTGAGGGCAGATTTGAACTCAGGTCCTCCTGACCTCAGGGCCAGTGCTCTATCCACTCTGCCATCTAGCTGCCCCTTCATATTGCTTTTTAGAAGGAAGTTCACTTTGAAACTGGATGGAGGAAGACAGCAGAGTAAAGGCAGGGAATCACCTGAGCTCTCCCCCCAACCCTTCCAAATACCTTTGTATCATTACTCTAAACAAATTCTAGAGTAGCAGAATCCACAAAAAGATGGAAGAAACAGTTTTCCATCCCAAGACAACTTAGAAGGTCAGCAAGAAAAGGCCCGTTACACCATTTTGAAAGAAGAACATAGTCCATCCCAGGCAAGCCAGTGCAGACCCAGTCCCAGCAAACCAGGAGCAGGTTTCAGGGTGACTGAATCAGTGGCAGCAGTGGTGCATTTCAGACATGTCAGCCCATAGATGGTAAGGGGATCAGACAGTGGGTCAGAAGGAAATTTACAGGAGTCTTTACTGGCATCAGGGTCAGGACTCTGTTGCCCTGCCTATACATGTGGACCTGAGTCCCAGTCCTGGGGCTTGGTCCCATTTTGAGAAGGAGCACTAGCATAGCAGAACTTGTGGCCTATAGGGGAGCAAGGACCCTAGTCACAGTTCTAGGGTTATAAAGAGTGCTTATGGCCACTTGCAAACCAGTGCACAGTACAAAGAGTAGTAAACACATTTCTCCCTAGATCATACCACTTTGGAAAAGGCAAAATTTTCAGATCCCCAGAATTACCTTTGAAAAGAGATGCACAAAAAACCTGAAACTTGAGACAGTGCCCCCTCTACTTTGGGAAGCAGAATCCCACTTTAGCATAAGTCTAAAAGTCAAGAATTAGGCTAGAAAATTAGTTGACAATAGAAAAAAATCTGACCATAAAAAGGTACTGTGGTGACAAGGAAGATAAAAAAACACATTGAGAAAAAGGCAACAAAGTCAAAATTCCTGTATCCAAAGCCTCAAAGAAAAATACAAATAAGTCTCAGGTCATGGAAGAGCTCAAAAAGGATTTCAAAAATCAAGTAAGAGAGGTAGAGGAAAAAAATGGGAAGAGAAATGAGAGTGATGTAAGAAAATAATCAAAATGAGTCAACAGCTTGGTAAAGGAGGCACAAAAAATGCTGAAGAAAAAAATCACCTTAAAAAGCAGAATAGGCCAAATTGTAAAAGAGGCACAAAAATCCAGTAAAGAGAAAAATGTCTTCAAAGGCAGAATTAGCCAAAGGGGGAAAAAAGTATACAAAAATTCACTGAAGAGAAGAACTCCTTAAAATATAGAACTGGCCAAATGGAAAAAGGAGGTACAAAAGTTCACTGAAGAACATAATACCTTAAAAGTCAAAATTGGGCAAGTAGAAGCTAATGACTTTATGAAACATCAAGAAACAGGCAAACAATGTGAAATATCTCATTGGAAAAACAACTGACCTGGAAAATACATCCAGGAGAAATAATTTAAGAATCATTGGACTACCTGAAAGTCATGATCAAAAAAAGAGTCTAGACATCACCTTTCAAGAAATTATCAAGGAAAACTGCCCTGATGTTTTAGAACCAGAGGGCAAAATGGAAATTGAAAGAATCCACCAGTCATCTCCTGAAAGAGATCCCAAAATGAAAACTCCCAGGAATATCATAGCCAAATTCCAGACCTTGCAGATCAAGGAGAAAATTTTGCAAGCAGCCAAAAAAAATCAATCCAAATAGTGTGGATAATACAAGATTTAGTAGCTTCTCCATTAAGGGATTGGAGGGCTTGGAATATTATATTCCAGAGGGCAAAAGAGCTAGGATGACAACCAAGAATCACCTATCCCACTAAACTAAGTATAATCTTTCAGGGGAAAAATGGATATTCAATGAAATAGAGAACTTTTCAAGCATTCCTGATGAAAAGAGCAGAGCTGAATAAAAAATTTGATTTTCAAATGCAAGATGCTAAAGAAGCATAAAAAGGTAAACAGGAAAGAGAAATCATAAAAGATTCAATAAGGTTAAACTTTGTATTACTATATGAGAAAATTATATTTATAACTACTAAAAACTTTCTTATTATTAGGACAGTTAGAAGGAGTATATATAGACTGAAAGCAGAGGTATGGGTTCAATGTGATGATATGGTTATCTAAAAAAAAAATTAAGGGATGAGAAAGAAGAATGCACTGGGAGAAGGGGAAAGGGAGAGGTAGAATGGAATAAATTACCTGACATAAAATAGACCTGAAAGAATTTACAGTGGAAGGGAAAATGGGGAAGTGGGGAGGGGAGCACCTGAACCTTTACTCTCACCTGAATTGGCTCAAAGACAGAATAATATACACATTCGGTTAGGTGTAGAAATCTATCTTACCATCCAAGAAAGTATGAAGGGAAGGGGATAGGACAAGGGTGGGGGGCTGATAGAAAGGAGGGCAGTTTGGAGGAGGTAAATGTCAGAAGGAAAATTCATTTGAAAATGGACAGAGTAAAAGGAAAGAGAGAGTACTGTAAACAGCAGAAAAATA
Organism: Vombatus ursinus; assembly: GCF_900497805.2. Lineage (NCBI taxonomy): Eukaryota > Metazoa > Chordata > Mammalia > Diprotodontia > Vombatidae > Vombatus > Vombatus ursinus. The sequence continues at coordinate 16,416,539 of NW_020954687.1, forward strand.
AGATGAAGGGAAATACATAGTTTATAATCATTACTGTTAAAAAAATTACATAGAGTTTCTTGGTTAAAACTTCACTTCTTAAAAATGTAGAAAACTGATTCAAATTTATAGAAATAAGAGCCATTCGTCAATTGATAAATGGTCAAAGGAGATGAACAGGCAGTTTTCAGACGAAGTAATCAAAGCTATCAATAGTTGTATGGAAAACATGTTCTAAATCACTATTGATGAGAGAAACGCAAATTAAAACAACTCTGAGCTACTACTTTATACCTGTCAGATTGACTAATATGACAGAAAAGGAAAATGATGATTGGAGGGGATGTGGGAAAATTAAAACACTAATGTGCTATTGGTGAAGTTGTATACAGATTTAAGCCATTCTGGAGATCAGTTTGGAACTATAAAATGAATCCATATACAAACTCATGCATACCCACATGAACTGATGCAAAGTGAAATTAGCATAACCAGGAGAACATTGCACACAGAAACAGCAATATTGTATGATGATAAACTATAAGTAACTTATCTATTCTCAGCAATACAATGATACAAGACAATTCTGTAGGACTTCTGGTAGGAGATGCTATCCATCTCCAGAGAAAGAACTGGTAGAGCTTGAATGGAGATCAAAGATACTTTTTCTTTACTTTTATTATTTTTCTTGTTTTTTTTGTCTATGTTTTCTTTCACAGAATGACTTACATGGAAATGTGTTATATATAACCTATGTCAAAATTGCTTGTCTTTTCAAGGCAGGGAGAGGGATTGAGAGGGAGAGAATTTGGAACTCAAATTTTGAACAAAAAAAACATTAAAATTGTTTTTACATGAAATTGGGAAAATAAATATTAATAAATTGACAATAAGAAAAAAAGTAACTGATTGGAGGATGAATGTGAGTGGGGAGAGTCTGAAAGAAGAGAGACCAACCAACCGACTTGTGAAATAGTTCAGGGATGAGGTTTTGAGAGCCTGCATCAGGGTAGTGGCAGTGACAAAGAGAAAGGAATATATAAAAAAGATTACAAAGGTAAAATTGACGGGATTCCCTAGAACACCCTCTCCCCACCAACACATATTTTGATAGTAATCATCAGTGCTGTAGGGTAAAGAAATTTCACAAATAAAAGATAAAAATTTCAGATTTCAAAGCAGTGTACTGAGGGAAAAATTAAGGTCAAAGACACTTTTTTTCCAACACTCTTGCAATTTCCATCCATGGGACAAGGCCAATGCCTTATAAATAATCTATTTGACCTACTTTAATTTTCACGTGTGTTCATTTTACTGAAATGTAAGTTTTCATTCCTATTCAAACTACTCATGCAGAAAAATCTATAAGGTCAAAACCTGACTCTACTCTGAGTTATGATTAACAATATACTAGTTTTTACAATCTGCAATGCACCACCAGTTGTAATAGTGGGTTTTTTCGTTGTCATTTTATTGCAGGGTTTAGGTTTAAACCATTTATTGTGGGAATAACAAAATGTGCTCCCATCATAGTGTGAGAACCAATAACAGAAAAGCCATGTTTCTAATTCTGAAATTATTTCCTTTTATGCTGCAAATAAGGAACGAACAGGTAGAATGGTGGGAAACAAATGATGTTACTAAACCTGAAATCCTATCAAGATTGCTGTGTTTAAAATAATCAGCTCTAGGGACATAATATGAGAATGGAAAAATTCATGCTGACTGGCTTTTAGATGAGTTTTTTAATATTTCTTTTTGAGTCTGTGACTTACAAGATACAATCATTAAAGTACTCTAAATGTATGTCCTTGGGTGATAGCAGTTGCCCACAGAAAACATGGTTCATAATACCAGTTTCATTTCTTTGACTGTAGAGCATGAAAAATAGAACAATCTGCAGAGAACATCAGGCGGTGTTTCTTTGCAACCAAGACAGACTAGTTTTTTAAAGATATACTCTGGATACTTAGGCAAATAAGATATATCTCCAGGTAACTAGAATATATATTTAAAGTGTGCTTTATTTTATTTTACTTTTCTATAATTATATTGTCTGTAAATGGCGGAGGAGACTAGCTTTGTCCCCAGTGGGTAAGGGTATCAAATCCTTGGCAATTCAATTCACTCTAGACTACACAGTGGTACAGTGGAAAAAAAAACAACAAATTTGTAGTAAGAAGACTTGGGTTCTAAATCTAACTCTGCCACTTGCAACCTATGAAATGTTCCTGGGCTTCAGTCTTGTCATGTTAAATGCACAGCTTGGAGTAAAAGATCTCTGAAGTCCCTTCCAACCATAAATCTCTGGTCCAATAAATATTGATGCAATGAGGGCCAATGACAGACCAGAATTTAGAGCATTGTCTCTCTGGAGGCTTTGTAAGCCTGCTTCCAGAAATGGATATTGTGAACAGGGACATTTCTCCTAGCATTCACAGGTAACTGAATTGTTTTCTATCAGCTTCTGCTTGGTAAAGGGAAAGTAAAGGGAAAAAAAAAAAAAGAAAAACAAAAACACTTTTAAATTTGCTAATGAGCTAGAACTGAGTGTGCATACAAAAGGCAATAACAGAAGAAATGTTTTTCTTCCCTGGTGGCTTTTGACTAAGGGGGAGGAACTGTATGCTTCTGAATAAAGAAGGTGTATCATGCCCTCTCTTTCACCAAGTTACTACTTGGCTGGTCAGCACAATATGTTCTTGATGGTTTTCTGTGTCCTGTATATTCCTTTCTGATCTTGGGTGGATGAGAACAGAGACAAATGGACAAGATTATAACCTTGTGCTACCATAGAGTCCAATAACCGATCAACCTCAGAAATTGGACCCTGTGGTGGCTAATTTTCTGGATTCCTGAGCAGAATTTGCTAGGAGTTATGGTAAGTCATATGAGGAGCTGTCCTTGAAAAGCAGCATGCATGACCTAATATGGCAGTAGATCCCACCAGGATCTGAGATAACTTGTCCTGAAAGCAAAGGCATAACTAGCCCATCAGTTACATCACCTTTAGAAATAAGTTGGTGAGGAAAATGTAGATAATCACCAATTTTAGTTCTTTTCCCCAGGAACTTTTCCTCTAGGTATTGAGGAAACTGGGCTTCCAAATTCAGAGGTTTTGTACTTAGGTGCTTAAAAATTTGTGTTACATGGCCTCAACCAATATCTCTTTATTCTAAGGTAGTCCTTTCATATTTCTCTAATTAACTTGATATCCCATTTTGGGGGGGTTTTAAATTTTTTTTAATTAAATTTATTTTTAGTTTTCAACATTCACTCCCACAAGATCCTGAGTTCCTAATGTTCTCCCCATCTCTCCTCTTCCCTCACCCCAAGATGGCATGTACTCTGAATACCACTTCCCTTGATCTGCCCTCCCTTCTATCACTGCCCCTTCTCTTATCCCCTTTCCCTTCTATTTTCCTATAGAGCAGAACAGATTTCTATACCCCATTGCCTATATATCTTATTTCCCAGTTGCATGTAAAAACAATTTTTAACATTTATTTTTAAAACTTTGGATTCCAAATTCTCTCCCTTCCTCCCTCCCCATTCACCCTCATTGAGAAGGCAAGCAACTCCTTACAGGTTGTATGTGTATAGTCATGCAAAACGCTTCCACAATAGCCCTATTATGAAAAACTAACTATATTTCCCTTATCCTAACCCACCCCCCCATTTATTCTATTCTCTCTTTTGACCCTGTCCCTCCTTGAAAGTGTTTGCTTTTGATTAGCCCCTCCCTCAGTCTGCCTTTCCTTCTATCATCCCCCCTCTCTTATCCCCTTCCCCCCTATTTTCCTATAGGGTAAGATAGATTTCCATATCCAATTGAGTGTGTATGTTGGTCCCTCCTTAAGCCAAATCCAATGAGAGTAAGATACACTCATTCCCTCTCACCAACCCCCTCTTCCCCTCCACAGTAAAAGCTTTTTCTTCCCTCTTTTATGTGAGATAATTTACCCCATTCTACCTCTGCCTTTCTGCTTCTCATTGTACAATTATCTCTCACCCCTTAATTTTATTTTTTTAGATATCATCCCTTCATATTCAACTCATCCTGTGCCCTCTGTCTATATATATTCCCTCCTACTACCCTAATACTGAAAAAGGTCTCATGAGTTACAAATATCATCCTTCCATGTAGGAATGCAAACAGTTCACCTTTAATTTAAAGTCCCTTATGATTTCTCTTTCCTGTTTACCTCTTCATGCTTCTCTTGAGTCTTGTATTTGAAAGTCAAATTTTCTGTTCAGCTCTGGTCTCATCAAGAATGCTTGAAAGTCCTCTGTTTCACTGAATTTCCATGTTTTTCTCTAAAGGATTATACTCAGTTTTGCTGGGTAGGTGATTCTTGATTGTAATTCAAGCTCCTTTGACCTCTGGAATATCATATTCCAAGCCCTCTGGTTCCTTAATATAGAAGCTGCTACATCTTGTGTTTTCCTGATTGTGTTTCCACAATACTTGAATTATTTCTTTCTGGATGCTTGCAATATTTTCTTCTTGATCTGGGAACTCTGGAATTTGGCTATAATATTCCTAGGAGTTTTCTTTTAGAGATCTCTTTCAGGAGGTGATCGGTAGATTCTTTCCATTTCTATTTTACCCTCTGGTTTTAGAATATCAGGACAGTTTTCCTTGATGATTTCTTGAAAGATGATGTCTAGGCTCTTTTTTTTGATCATGGCTTTCAGGTAGTCCAATAATTTTTAAGTTATCTCTCCTGGATCTGTTTTCCAGGTCAGTTATTTTTCCAATGAGATATTTCACATTGTCTTCTATTCTTTTCATTCTTTTGGTTTTGTTTTATAATTTCTTGATTTCTCATAAAGACATTAGCTTCCATTTGCTCCCTTCTAATTTTTAAGGTAGTGTTTTCTTCAATAAGCTTTTGGACTTCCTTTTCCATTTGGCCAATTATGTTTTTGAAGGCATTCTTCTCCTCATTGACTTTTTGGACCTCTTTTGCCATTTGGGTTATGCTATTTTTTAAGGTGTTATTTTCTTCAGTACTTTTTTGAGTCTCCTTTAGCAAGCTGTTGACTTGCATCACTCTCATTTCTCTTCCCAGTTTTTTTCCTACTTCTCTTACTTGCTTCTCAAAATCCTATTTCAGCTCTTCCATGACCTGGGACTGATTGATATTTTTTTGGAGGCTTTGGATGTAGGAGTTTTGACTTTGTTGTCTTCTTCTGGGTGTATGTTTTGATCTTCTTTGTCACCAAAGAAAGATTCTATGGTCTTACTTTTTTTGTGCTGTTTACTCATTATCCCAGTCAATTACTTGACTATTAAACTCTTTGTTAAGGTAGGGCTCTGCTTCCAGTGTGGAGGGTGTACAGTTCCAAGCTTCAGGGGTTTTATGCAGCTGTTTTCAGAGATACTTCTAGGGACCTGTAAGTTTTCAGTTCTTCCAAGGTGGTTTGATTAAAGGTGAGGTGTTTACTCTTTTTCTGGCCTGGGCTCTGGTCTATGATTGACCATAAGCACTCTTCTCTGCCTTGGAACTATGAGGAGGATTCCCTGTCCACCATCACCACAAGCTCCACCACCCCAGTGCTCCTCCTCACCCTAGGACTGCCACCCAGGACTGTGACTCAGATCCAAAAACAGACAAAACCAGAAAATCCTGCCTCAGCACCAGTAAAGAGATCCCTGCAATCACCCTCTGATTAGCCATTTGATCCCCCCTCTATTTGTGGGCTAAGAGCTCTGGAAGCAGCCGATGCTCTGGGGCTATGCTGGGGCTGGGACTGGGACTGAGCTTCTCTCTCACCAAGGTCTGACAGACCTTTCCTTACTGAGTTGTCTTTGGTGTTTGTCTGTTAAGAAGTCTGGAAACTCCCACAGACACCCTTGATGCAATCGCCTAAGGCATACTCTAGGTTTGGTTAGTCCCCATCTTTGCTTGTGGGGCCTACGGTGAACTGTGCTCTTCTCCCAGCCAGGTGCAACAGACCTTTTTCATCAACTATCCAGGTTCTCTTGGGCTGGAAATTTGTTTTGCTCTGTAGTTTTGTGGGTACTGCTGCTATAGAACTTGTTTAAAGTCATTTTTATAGGTATCTCCAAATACCTGTAAAAATCTCCAAGGTGTCTCCAAGGGTTTGGGGGAGAACTCAAGCAAGTCACTGCTTTTACTCTGCCATCTTAGCTCTGCCTCCTCAATATCCTATTTTTCAAATCGTTTTTCCTCCTCAGAGGAAATTTCTAATGACTGCTCCTTCCTCCACCCTCTCAGTTGAGAATGTTGCCACAAATTTTACTGAAAGAAAATGAGGATATTAGACAAGAGCTTTCCTTTTTTCCCCTCCTCCTCATATCACTCAGATGCCTTCTGCCACTGTCCCTTCCTTCAGCCCTGCCTCACATAATGAGGTGTCTTTTTTCCTCACCAAGGCAAACCCCTCTAAATGGACAAATATTCCCATTCTATGCCATTTTTTCAGCAAATTGCCCACTGTATCATGCCCACTATCACTTATCATCAATCTCTTTATACCTATCGATTGCTTAGCTACTGTCTACAAATATGCCTGTATTGTTTCATCTTCAAAAAAAGACCCTTTCTTGATCCAACCATCTCTTCCAGTTATCATCCCATAGTTGTCTGCCCTTTTCCAGCTAAACTTCTTGAGAAGACCATTTACAATAGGTTCCTCTACTTCATTTCCTTTCACTACCCTCTTCCTAACTCTTTGCATCCAGGCTTCTGAACTCATCATTCAACTGAAACTGCTATCTTTAAAGTCACTAAATTCCTTTTAATTGCCAAATCTAGTGGCCTTTTCTCAATTCTCATCCTTTTTTATAAATTAATTAATATATTTTTAGTGTTCAACAATCACTTCCATAATCTTTTGAGTTCTAAATTTTCTCCCCCTCCCTTCCCACCTGCTTCCCCAAGACAGCAATCTGATACAAGCTCTACATATACATTCTTATTAAACTTACTTTCATGTTAGTGTTGTTGTAAGGAAGAATTAGAACCAATAGGAGGAACCACAAGAAAGAGAAAATAAAACCAAACAGAAGAAAAAAAAAGAGCAAATAGTATGCTTCAATCTGTATTCAAATCCCATAGCTCTTTCTCTGGATGTGAATAGCATTTTCCATCATGAGACTTTTGGAGATGTCTTGGATCGCTGCATTGCTGAGAAGAACTAAGTCTATCAAAGTTAGTCATCACACAATGTGGCTGTTAACTGTGTACAACATTCTCCTGGTTCTGCTCACTTCATTCAGTGCATACATGTCTTTCCACACATGCAGTGTGCTTGCTCATCATTTCTTATAGCAAAATAGTATTCCATTACATTCATATATCACAACTTGTTCAGTCATTCCACAATTAATGGACATCCCCTCAATTTCCAATTCTTTGCCACCACAGAAAGAGCTGCTATAAATATTTTTGTACATGTGGGTCTTTTTCCCATTTTTATGATCTCTTTGGGGTATAGCCCTAGAAGTGCTATTGCTGGGTCAAAGGGTATGCACAGTTTTATAGCCCTTGGGGCATAGTTCCAAATTGCTCTCCAGAATGGTTGGATCAGTTCACGACTCCACCAATAGTGCATTAGTGTTCCAATTTTCCCACATCTTCTCCAACATTTATCATTTACCTGTTTTGTCATGTTGGCCAATCTGATAGGTGTGATGTGGTACCTCAGAGTTGTTTTGATTTGCATTTCTCTAATCAATAGTGATTTAGAGCATTTTTTCATATTTCTATAGATAGCTTTAATTTCTTCTTCTGAAAACTGCCTGTTCATATCCTTTGACCATTTATCAATTGGGGAATGGTTTGTGTTCTTATTAATTTGACTTAGTTCTCTATATATTTTAGTAATGAGGCCCTTATCAGAGACACTGGTAATTTTCATCCTTCTTGACATCTTGGCAACTTTTGATACTTGTTTATCACCTTCTTCTTAATACTTTCTTGTCTCTAGGTTTTCCTTCTGCTTCTTTGATTGCTCTTTTTCAGTTCACTTTGTTGGATCCTCATTCACGTCACACCTATTAATTCCAGATGTTCTCCAATAATCTGTCCTGCACTTTTGTCTTTTCTCTCTATAAACTATTGCATTGGGTAATCTCATTGGCCCCCATGATTTTAATTATTATTTCTGTGGGAGTGAATCTTATATCTACTTGTCCAGCCCTAACCTTTCAAACTCTGATAACACATCTCCAACTGCCCTTTAGACATCTGGAATTATGCATCTTAAACTCAACATGTCCAAAACTGAACTTCTCTTTTCCCCTAAAATCCTCCCCTCTTCCTTGCCTTCCCATCACTATTGAGGTTACCAACATCCTTCAAATTACCCAGTTTCACAACCTATGTGTCATCCTTGACTTCTCACCTTCTGTCAACCCTCATATCCAATCACTTGTCATGTCTTGCTATTTCTACCCTTGCAATAGCTCTTACATATTACTTCTTTCTTCTGACACTGCTCCCCTTTAGTGTTGGTTGGCTTCCCATCACCTCACCTAGGGAATGTTGTAATACCCCCCTAACAACCTCGTTGGTCCAATTTTCCTCCTCTGCTTTGTCAAATTGATCTTTCTAAAATGTAGGTGTTGTTCTTTGCACATGAATGACACTCCCAGCTTCTGTCTACATTTTGTGACTGTCTCCAATGTCTCACCCTCCTTATCCCTACCTATTAGCTTCCCTGGTTTTCTTCAAGACTCAGTTAAATCTTACCTTCTGCAATAAGCATTTCTCAGTCCTTTTTAATTTTAATGCCTGTCCTTTAAGATAACCTTTAGTTTATTCTGTATATATCTTGTTTATATGCAGATTGTCTCCCCCATTATAGTGTAAGTAAGAATTTGAGAGCAGGAACTATTGCTTTTGCCTTTCTTTGTATTCTCAGAACTTAGCACAGTGCCTAGCAAATAGTAGGTGCTTAATAAATTTTAGTTGACTAATCATTTAAGGTCTCCTATCTTTGAAATTTGGTAACTTTAACTCTCATCTTCTCTATTGCCAAGATTTCAAATCACTAACTATAGTTAGATTATCTGTGTTTTCTGGAGATTTCAGACTGTCTGATTCACTCATGTGTTTCATAGTAGGAATATCAAGCTAAATAAAAACTGGGAGACCTTAAATGAAAAGGGCAGACAACTATGGGATGATAACTGGAAGAGATGGTTGGATCAAGAAAGGGTCTTTTTTTGAAGATGAAACAATACAGGCATATTTGTAGACAGTAGCTAAGCAATCGATAGGTATAAAGAGATTGATGATAAAAACTGGGAAATGGAGGACAGAACCACGGCAAGGCAGCAAAGGAAATACATGATGGCAGGCTGGGATTTATAAGGCCACTCAGTGACTATAAGCTCCTGAAGGGCAGAGACTATTTTGGTTTTGACTTTGTAGCCTCCCCTCACCCCCAAATAGCAGAAAATATGAACTTAGTAAATGCTAGAACACATGAACAAAAAGACTTCATAGTATAATGGAAAAAAAATATGAGCTTTGTAACCTGAGATCTTGAATTCACTGCTTTTGATGATTACTGGCTCTGTGATATTGGGTAAGTCATTTAATACCACTTTCCTTTATTTCACCCCCAATTCACAGGTATTCTTCAATCCATTTGTATTAGCCTCTTTACTCTTCCTAAAAAAGATACTCAATCGGCCAACTCCAAGCATTTTCATTGGCTCTCCTCCATTCCTGGAATGCTTTCCATTCCCATCACTTCCTGGCTTCCCTGGTTTCTTTTAAATCTAAAAATCCCACCTAAAATCCCTCTTTCACAAGAAGTCTTTTCTGATTCCGCCTTAATTCTACTGCCTTTCATATGTTGATTCTTTCCAATTTATCCTGTATATGTGTTGTTTGTACATACTTCCTTGAATGTAATCTCCCCCAAAGGTCGCTGAACTTCTTGAGAGCAGGGACTATTTTTCATATTGCTTTGTATCCCAAGAGTGTAGCATACTGCTTTGCAAAGAGTAGGCACTTAATAAATATTTAAAAAAAATTTTTTTTTGACCAACTACATAACTGAGGCTCAATTTCCTCATATGTAAAATGAGGAGATTGGACTAAATAATCACTGTGATCTGGCCAAGTCTAGATTTATGATCCTATGAATTGAAATACCAAGGAGGTGACTACCTACTTTACACTTTTTATTAGCATTTTAAGGTTTGGAAAATACTTCATGTTATTTGAACTTCATGACAACCTTTAAAAATATTTTACATTGAGAGAACTGCGGTTGAGAGGTTTTTTTTTTTTTTTTTTTGACTACCACCTCCCTCAGTCTCACCTTCCTTTTATTAACCCCCTCCCTTTTCTTTTCCCCTTTTCACTCCTATTGCCTATAGGACATGTTAGATTTCTATGCCTAACTGATTATGTTATTCCCTTCTTGAGTCAAATCTAATGAGAGTAAGGTTCAAACAATGCTCATCTCCCTCTCTTCTTTCCCTCAGCTATAATAGGGTTTTGTGTCTTTTCCTATAATGTAATTTACCCTTGTCTGCCTCCTCCTTTTCTATTCTCTCAATACATTTTCTTAGATCAGATTAATTCACTTACTTGGATCCATTTAACCAACTTGATTAGATTTTTTTTCATCATTTTATCAAAGTCAATTTATACCCACCCCCTTTACGTATACCTCTTTTACATAGTGTAATATCAATACAGTTCTCAAGAGTTACAAGTGTTATCTTCCCTTGTAGGGATGTAAACAGTTTGCTCTTATTAGCAACATATTGTATCTTTCTGTCCCATTTGCCTTTTTATGTCTGTCTTGACTCTTGTATTTGAAGATCAAATTTTCTGTGAAGCTCTGGTCTTTTTATCAGGAAAGTATGGAAGTCCCATATTTCATTGAATGTCCATCTCCTCCCCTCTTCATGTTTCACTTGAGTCTTGTATTTGAAAATCACATTTTCTATTCAGCTCTGGTCTTTTCATCAAGAATGCTTGAAAGTCCTCTATTTCTCTGAATGACCATTTTTTCCCCTGCAAGATTATCCTCAGTTTTGCTGGATAGGTGATTCTTGCTTGTAATCCTATCTCCTTTGCCCTCCGGAATATTATATTCCATGCCCTGCAGTCCCTTAATGTAGAAGCAGCTAAATCTTGTGTTATCCTGATTGTGTTTTCACAATACTTGAATTGTTTCTTTCTGGCTGCTTGTAATATTTTTTCCTTGACCTGGCAACTTTGGAATTTAGCTACAATATTCCTAGGAGTTTTCCTTTGGGGATCTCTTTCAGGTGGTGATAGGTAGATTCTTTCAATTTCTATTTTGCCCTCTGGTTCTAAAATATCAGGGCAGTTTTCCTGGATAATTTCTTGAAAGATGATGTCTAGGCTCTTTTTTTGATCATGGCTTTCAGATAGTCCAATAATTTTTAAATTATCTCTCCTGGATCTATTTTCCAGGTCAGTTGTTTTTCCAATGAGATATTTCACATTGTTTTCTAATTTTTCATTCTTTTGGATTTGTTTTGCAGTGTCTTGATTTCTCATAAAGTCACTAGCTTCCAATTGCTCTATTCTAATTTTTAAGGAGGTATTTTCTTCAGTAATCTTTTGGACTTCCTTTTCCATTTGGCCAATTATGTTTTTTAGGGCATTCTTCTCCTCATTGGCTTTTTGGACCTCTTTTGCCATTTGGGTTATGCTATTTTTAAGGTGATATTTTCTTCAGTATTTTTTGGGTCTCCTTTAGCAAACTGTTGACTTGTTTTTCATGATTTTCTTGCAAGACTCTCAGTTTTTCCTCTACTTCTCTTACTTGCTTCTCAAAATCCCTTTTGAGCTCTTCCAAGGCCTGGGACTGATTCATATTCTTCTTGGAGGTTTTGGATGTAGGAGCTTTGGCTTTGTTGTCTTTTTCTGGTTGTATATTTTGATCTTCTTTGTCACCAAAGTAAGATAATATAGTCTGACTCTTTTTGCGCTGCTTACTCATGATCCCAGCCAATTACTTGAGTTTTAAACTCTTTGTTAAGGTAAGAGTCTGTTTCCAATGTGGAGAATATACTGTCCCAAGTTTTGGGGGTTTGTACAGCTGTTTTCAGAGGTACTTCTAGGTACCTGAAAGTTTTCAGTTCTTCCAAGGTGTTATGATAAGGGGCGAAGTGTTTTCTCTCCACAACCACAAGAACCTTCACTACACCAGCATTCCTCCTCGCCCCAGGACCACCCCTCAGAACTGTGACCCAGATCCAAGCACCAGTAAAGCAAGAGATTCCTGCCTCAGCACTGGCAAAGAGATCCCTGCCATCTCCCTCTGATCAGCCACTTGATTCCCCCTCAGTCTGTGGGCCAGAAGCTCAGGAAACATCCAAGGACCCCAGGGACGGCTGAGACCTAGCTCCTTCTCTCACAGCAGTCACAGACTTTTCCCAGTGATCTTCCAAGTTGTCTTTGGTGTTCATGGGTTGAGAAGTCTGGAAACTGCCACAGCTGCCCACGATTCAGTCCTCTGAGGCCTGCTCTAGGGTCACTTTGGCCTGCGCACCCATACTGAACTATGCTCCTCTCCCTGCCCGGCACGATATACCTTTCTGATCAACCATCAGACTGTCTTTGGCTGGAAATTTGTTTCGCTCTGTCTTTTTGTGGGTTCTGCTGCTTTAGAATTTGTTTAGAGCCATTTTTATAGGTATTTGGAAGGGTTTGGGGGGAAGGCTCAAGCAAGTCACTGCTTTCCCTCTGCCATCTTGGCTCCGCCCACACCTGGTTCTGAGAGGTTTTATATCTAGTGAAAGTCTAAAAACAAAAGGGATTTCTGATTCCAAATCCAGTAATCTAGCTACTATTCTACATTTCCTCTTTTGAGACCATGACATGTGTACTTATCCAGAATTTTCAAAATACTTTTTTATCCTTTGCTTTAGTATTCCACACTTTCCTTAGAAATGGGTGGAGGGGACAAAGTATTGTTATCCTTTAACAGATGAAGAAGCTGATGGTCAATAAGGTCAACTGAATTGTTTCAAGTCACATAACATAGAACTTAATTGAGGGATCAGCAGCTGGTAGAAATTTTAATAATAAAAATAACTTAATATTTATTTAGCTCTTCCTCTATTCCAGATATTGTTCTAAGCACTTTCCAAATGTTGTCTTATTTCATCCTCACAACAACCCTGGGAGATAGGTACTATTATTGTCTCCATTTTACAGATGAGAAAATAAGACAAACAGAGGTTAAGTGATTTGCCCAGGGTCACACAGCAGGTAAATTTCTGAGGCTGGATTGAAACTCAGATTTTCCTGATTCTAGCCTGATTCAATGTCCACTGTGCCATCTAACTGCCTTCACCATAGGATATTCATTGATATCATATGACATTTATCATATGGTGAAGGAAGAAGACATGATGAAAAGAATACTGGGAAAGGAAGAAATAAAGGTCTTTCCTTTCCTGGTTTAAGCAAGAGCCTAGATCCTTAATCTTAACCATGCAGCTCCAGCTCCCAAATGTGAGTTTATGAACATTTTGAAATGTTTCCATTCCTATTTCTCTCATCATCTTGATACAATATTACTTGAATACACAGTGACAGCTATTCAAATTCTGTACCTTTTCTTGCTTTCAGTATTCCTTTTAAATGGAGAATTGTTAGAATTTTAAGTCTTTAGTTGAGATGCTGAAAGATAAGATCCCCATGTTTATTTTTAGTGTCTCTAATCACATAAATTTAGCACTCCATCTGAAAAGACAAGCTGCTGGCATCAGTTCTCCTGAAGTCACCAACTGTCTGGAACATCAGTCAGGACAGCAGTATTTTGACATATATTTCCATTGCCACCTGAAATCTTTGTATAATGTGAACAAAGTCAGATGCATGCCTCTGCAAAAACTCCATGGGAGTCAAGTGTGGCTTTATGTCTAATGAATAAAACAATGAAAGTCAATATTCATTGCTAAATGAGAATGGCAGATTTATTTTTGAAGTGGAAAACAACTGCAGGAAAGGGGAAGGAAATTTGGGGTGGAAAAGTTTTCAGGTTAAAATTAAAATTGAAGTGGACTCTTCAGCTCTCAAGAATAGAATGGAAGGAGGAGCCAGAACTCAAGTGGAGATCTCACTGAATAATATTTTAGAAGCTACACAGGGCTTTAATTGAACCCAAAATGGTCCATGAATTAAGTGGGCACTGGTCTTTTGCTAGGAAAGATTTTGAGACCAGTAGCAAATTATAAGTTAGACTTTACCTTCAATTGTCCAGAGAACCTTCCTCTACATCTGGAAATGTATAGTATCTTGCCAATTCCCAGCACAAAACTTATTTTCACCTTGTGTAACCATGCCTCTGTGTCTTTGTCCCACATTAGTGCTGTTACAGAATGGACAAGGATTGTTAATAGTTTGATTTGGCTACAATGTTTGCCTCTACGTGCCCAGTTCTCCAAATTCCATTATTATAGATCCTGAAAGGAGTGTGCATGAAGGGGCATGGTCTGTGTATAAAAGACCCTTTTTTAGTACCAGAGATGGAAAATCTTCCTACTCATGGGTTGCTTAGCTTATTAGATGTCTGCTTCTCATACTCATGATATCTGCTGACACTACCAGGATGCAGTTCAGCCTCAATTGGCTTTAATCATAGTTGGTGTAAGCTGGTGATGAAATGGTATGGTTAGGGGTGTATGGGAATTCTCCCTTACCCAAAAGCAATACCTCTAGTACATCACTATCAAAACAGGTTCCACTAAAGAATACTGGGATTCCTTTCATCAAAACCTTGTCTTCTTGGTTTCATTGGTTAAATATAAACTGGGAGAGGTCAAGCATTAAAACAGTAAAACTTCATTGCATATTAATGTAAACAAGACTGACAGTTCAAATAGTTCCAAAGGAATAAGATAAGGAAAAGATACATTTTAAAAAGTATCAATGGGGATAGATAAAGAGGTCTGAAAAACAGGGTGTTGAGATGTTAGTGGAAATGGAGACCCTAGAAAGCCAGGGAGGAAATAAGCATATTTGATGACTCTTTAGGGTAGGTCATACATAGTAGCAAAGGGTCATAAGTAATTAGGAATAGAAGATTGGAGGACAAAGTTAATGTTTGTAGGAGGCTCATTCTTTGTACAAACCACTGAATATTGACACCTCTATTAAGGGGGGTGGTTCTGTGTAGGATATTCATGTTTTGGTGCAAGTTAGAATCAAAGAACTATGAAGTCACTTTCAAACCCGAGATTCCCTGATTCTATGAGATTGAGTGGGATAGATTTATTTTAAGGTTCCTTTTCACCTCTAACATTCTATGAGTCAAGCCTCATAAAAGCAAAAGTCAATCAATAAGTATTGATTAAACACCTACTATATGCTTGGCACTATTATAAGTGCTGAGGTTACATATGTGTACATATATGTGTGTGTACACACATTTTCTTCATCCTAGGAAATAGAGCTTTTAACTCTAATCTTACATTATGATTCCATGAACTTTAATCAGAATACAACCCAAAGTATTTTAAAATAATCTGCCATCTGAGTTACCAGGATGAAGAAATCACTCCATCTTTAGTGTAAACTGATATTATAATGCCAACTACAACTAGTCAATTACTTAGGACATAAAGTGAAGAAGAGCATAACCAAAGGAAACTTTTGGGGAAATTTAGGAAGGGAAAATGCAGTTTCTTAAATTGGAATTTGACCGTGGCTCCTCAGTTAGTACTACTACTATTACATTTAATAGGATCTTTAACTATCATTACTGTCCCAAAGCTTAGCTTCCTTTAAAATACAGCACTTAAGAAAGTTTAGACAAAAAAAAAATGTATCCAAGACACACAATCTCAAAGCAATAGTCTGGAAAAACTTGAGGTATGTGATTGTTTGGTAAAACACGTGCCATTATCATCCATCATTAATATCATATTTCCCATTCATTTTTCTCAGTGGGTGAGATTTCTTTATGGAAATATGCATTTCTTAGTACAATTAACACTTTACATTTCTTCACAGGCGAACGAAAAGATCAATCTGAACATTTGAATACTCAAAAAAATGGAGATTAGTTAGGACTTGACTGATATTACGTATTTAGAAATTAGAAATAAAGCTATGTAATAATCTTTTATGTAAAATATAATTTTCACTCCATATGGACAAAATAACTCAAGAAAGAAAAAAAGAAGTTATAAAAAAGATTGCTAACTTACATGCCTAGTTATCTATCATCTGCCAAGTCCTCCATACTTAATACTCATTCTAATACAAAGGAAACACGAGTTTCTTTGAATTCAAGAATGGCAGACAAAATTCCACTGTCATTTTTGGAAAGCATTAAGTTGGATTGCATTCTGTCTCAAAATTTATGATCTGAAGTCTTAACACATATACTGTGTCCCTCTCCCCTTGGGCTACAGTAGTACCCCCGTCCCTTCGTCTACCTCTGTTTTTACCTGGAAATAAAAACAAAAATTAGCAGGCATGAACAAAAATATATAACTTACAAACAAAATATAAAAATGTGAAAAGTAATAGTATAGGACGTATATATTTTAAAGTTTGACATCTGTTAATGCTTTTTTTGCGTCAAATGTCAACTTCATGCTTAAAATATCTGTTTGATCTAGAATTATTAGCACAAAATATACAATTGTGTAGTCAGTAGTAAATGTGCAGAATTCATCTTTTTTTTCTTTTTTTTCCTACCCTGCTTTTTATCTGGAATCAATACAAATCAGTCCCTAACTTCAAAACAAAAACCAGATAGGGGTGCTAGCTTTAAAGGTCAATATGCTGATACTCTGTCTAGTGGTCCAATTTCATAGTGGTAGATACCCACAGCGACAAATGAAAGAGAACTATGATATGGAGATAGCTGGATCATTAGCACAAGAAAATGTGATTGAGTTGAGTGTTTGGAACTTCTGCTGAAAAGTATGGCATCAGTGGAAATATAGACAGTTGCATTAAACTACCTGATCTCTGATCCAGGTGTCCTTGGATAATTGGTAGAGACATGCCAGCATAATAAAGGTCTTGAAATTAAACAATTTCAAAATTAGAGAACTTAACTCCCCAAGGGACCTTAATATATTCAATATAAGGTATTAGGAAATATTCTATTGTGCAATCTTTGAGATTGGTCTCAGAGAAAAGAAACAGGAACAATAAATGGAAGCTTTAAAGAAGTGAATTTAGGCTCAATGTAAGGAAAACAAACAACAAAACCTTTCTAGCAAGTAGAGCTATTCAAAAATCAAATGGGCTGATTCAGGAAGTAGTGGGCCCCTCTTACTGGAGGTGTTCCAGCAAAGGGTAAATGACTACTTGTTGGGAATGCTACAGTGGGAATTCCCTTAGGGTATGAATTGGGTTAAATGACCAATGAAGTAATTTCCAACTCTAAAATTTTGTGATTTTGTAAAATGCTGAGCCCTGAATAGATGGACAAATGAATTCTGTAAGTAGCCCTCTGGAATGTGCAGATAACATTACCAAAAAAATGTTGCCAGTGTATACATTTACCAATACATATGCATATGTATATACATATACATGTAATGTGTGTGTGTACAAGATCAATAATCAGTGCGGAATCACCCAAATAACATATCATTTACAAAACTGGTAACTTGACAGTTTACTCTATACTCCCAGAAATTGAAAGGAACATATAAAGATGATATAATACAACTACTGACTGATCATGGGGGAATTAGAATCCCTGATGATCCTGAGGTTAAGAGTGATGTAGATTCAGGGAAGGAGCCTCTAAAGAGGGTCTATCAAGCAAATAACAATGGATAGTTGGTATCAAACAATAGGATTTCTAAGCGAATAGATCTAACATAAGAAATGAAGCATATTATACGCCCATACAAATATGATGCAAGGTAGAGTATTGCAGGGACAAAGGAAAGACACAGAGAAAGTGCTCTAAGATAATTTCATGGGGGAATTCATCAGTTTTAGCTGAGCTAATCTGGTTAGATTTCCTGGAGGATATGGAAACATACTGCAGCATGATCTTTCTTTCTTTCTGTTTTTTTTTTTTTTTTTTTAGGTGACTGTGGTTAAGTGACTTGCCCAGGGTTACACAGCTAGTAAGTGTCAAGTGTTTGGTCTGAGGCCGAATTAGAACTCAGGTCCTTCTGACTTCAGGGCCAGTGCTCTATCCACTGCACCACCTAGCTGCCCCCTGTAACATGATCTTAAAGAAATAAAAGAATTTCAAATGACAAAGATAAAGAAGCAGTGCAATCAATGTTGGGATTAGAGTATGGGGAGGAGTGAGGTAGCATCTACACATAATTGGAGGTGGAACAGTATCAGATCACTATTAGATCAGAACATAGCTATAATTCTGTTAGGGATTTTGAGAAAAACTATGACCATATTTCTTTGTTCTCAAGCAGCCCTCCACAGTTTGGATTACTTTCTGACCTCTTAACATGCATGTGCATTATTGAACTAAGCATTTCATCTGTAGTCCACAGGCCTGATAATTCTTATTAAATTTTTATTGCTATCTCTAGCTCTTTCCAGCTATCTGTCTCTAGTGAAACTCTTTTGGATCAGAAGGGTTCTAGGCAGTATCCATCACATTTGGGGCATTAAGTTTTGTAAGATAGTAGAAAACTCAGGAATGGCATTTATTAAATCTTATATTTCTTCTCATCTTTACAAAGCTTCGAAGTGAAGTGCAGACAGAGTGGGAAAGAATATTACCCGTGCTTGAGATAGGAAAGAATTTCTGGAAAGAAAATCACTTTCTCTAACTTTGGTTTAGTTAGGACTGCAGGCTCTGTATGGAGAGGAGTGGGGAAATATCTGTCTGCAACCATCTGGGGAGGCCCTTTGGGAGCTATGGGACAGATGAAAAAGATAGGCAAAAGAATGTGTTGAATAGTCCTAAGGTATGTTACCAGGATTGTTTGACTCTGAGAAAGTAATAATACTTACTTCAGGCCTGAAGCTCTGGGCAAATCTAACACATTATTAAACAATATCTCCCAGGCATATAGTCTAGGTGATCTAAAACTCAACACTTAGCTGAAGCATAAACTTGTGGAAGAATAAAGGAAGTGAATCTTCTCAGGATGACAGGAGATAAGCAGGAGGTGCCTTGGGATACAGTAATAACTGTGGAAGCTAAGCTTCTGTTATTGACTTCAGTGAGGAAGATTGAGGACGAAGCAACAATAGCAGATGTGGAACTAGCTACAAAAAGATAGCTAATGCCAGTTATAAAGGATAGCTGAGAAAGCAAGTTCTCCCTAGACAGCTATATTAACACCAACCCAAAGTCGTATGGGTTAGGAGGTAAGGAGCTACCAAAAATGTGCTAGTACACAAGGTAGTCCTCCTTCCAGTTTATCTGAAGCACAAGTTTTCTGCAAGGGAAAAATTTGTTCCCTTTTCCCCACTGACATGGGAGTCTGTGGAAGGAGTTGTTTTCCACTCTTTTATGATTTGTTAAGGAAAGCTTTTTTGGTTTGGTTTGGTTTTGTTGGTGTTGTTCATTTAAATGGTTTATTATTTTATTTCTGGTGATATGCTGCAATAGATAGAAACCAAATCTCAGAGCATATTTCTTTCCTTTCATGAAACTTGAACGTCCTTGGGGATTTGTGGGTAGAATGAGAGACACCATTACACTAGAGAAGAGGCACTTAAAGTTGTCACATTTTAGAGACACTTACAGAATAAGGAAGAACAAAGCAAAAAGAATAGGAATAGAGCCGTGAACAGAGCAATGTAAAGAAAAGACTATGGAGTAGAGCCAAGATGGCAGAGTAAAAGCTGTGATTTGCTTGAGCTTTCCCCCAAACCCCTCCAAAAACCTATAAAAATGACCCCAAAGAAATTCTAAAGCAGCAGAACATACAAAAAGACAGAGTGAAACAAATTTCCAGCCCAAGACAACCTGAATGGTTGATTGGAAAGGTCTATTGCACTAAGCGGGGAGAGGAACACAGTTTGGTGTGGGTGCGCAGGCAAAGCAAGCCTCAGCTAACCTGGAGCAGGCCTCAGAGGACTGAATCATGGGCAGCTGTGGTGGTTTCCAGACTTCTCAACCCACAAACACCAAAGACAACTTAGAAGGTCAGTGGGAAAAGTCTGTGACTATGGTGAGAGAGAAGCGTGGTCCCAGTCCCAGTCCCTCAGCTTAGTCCCAGGGTGGCATCTGCTTCCAGGGCTCTCAGCCCACAGATTGAGAGCCTATCAAGTGAATAATCAGAAGGGGATTGCAGGGATCTCTTTGCTGGCTCTGAGACAGGATTCTCTTGCTTTGTCTGTGCTTGGATCTGGGTTGCAGTGCTGGGTGGTGGTACTGGGGTGAAGAGGAGCACTGTGGAGCTGGTGGTGGTGATGGAGAGGGAATCGTTCTCACAGTTCCAAGGCAGAAAAGAGTGCTTAAGGTCACTCATAGACCAGAGCATGGGCCAGGAAAGAAGTAAAAACTTCACCCCTTATCATAGCACCTTGGAAGAACTGAGAATTTACAGGTCCCTAGAAATATCTCTGAAAACAGCTGCACAAAACTCCTGAAGCTTGGTGCAGTACATTCTTCACACTGGAAGCAGACTCTTACCTTAACAAAAAGTTGAAAACTCAGCTAATTGGCTGGGATCACAAAAAAAGTCAGACCAGAGAATTTTTCTTTGATAACGAAGAAGATCAAAACATACACCCAGAAGAAGAAAACTAAGTCAAAGCTCCTACATCCAAGGCCTCCAAGAAAAATATGAATCACTCCCAGGGCCATGGAAGAGTTCAAAAAGGATTTTGAGAGGCAAGTAAGAGAAGTGGAGGAAAAACTGGGAAGAGAAATGAGAGTGATGCAAGAAAATCAAGAAAAACAAGTCAACAGCTTTATAAATGAGGCCCCCAAAAAATACTGAAGTAAATAAGATCTTAAAAAATAGCCTATCCCAAATGGCAAAAGAGGTCCAACAAGCCAATGAGGAGAAGAATGCCCTAAAAAGCAATATTGGCCAAATGGAAAAGGAAGTCCAAAAGCTTACTTAAGAAAATGCTTTCTTAAAAATTAGAATGAAGCAATTGGAAGCTAGTGACTTTATGAGAAATCAAGATCCTGTAAAACAAATACAAAAGAATGAAGAAATAGAAAACAATGTGAAATATCTCATTGGAAAAACAACTGACCTGGAAAATAGATCCAGGAGAGATCATTTAAAAATTATTGGATTATCTGAAAGCCATTATTAAAAAAAAAGAGCCTAGACATTCTTTCAAGAAATTATCAAAGAAAACTGCTTTTTTTAGAACCAGAGGGCAAAATAGAAATGGAAAGAATTCACCAATCACCTCCTGACAGAGATCCCCAAAGGAAAACTCCTATTAATATTGTAGCCAAATTCCAGAGTTCTTAGGTCAAGGAGAAAATATTGCAAGCAGCCAGAAAGAAATAATTCAAGTATTATGAAAACACAATCAGGATAACACAAGATTTAGCTGCTTCTACATCAAGAGATCAGAGGGCATGGAATAGAATATTCTGGAGGGCACAGAAGATAGGATTATAGCCAAGAATCACCTACCCAGCAAAACTGAGTATAATCCTTCAGGGGAAAAATGGTCATTCAGTGAAATAGGGGACTTTCAAGCATTCTTGATGAAAAGACCAGAGCTGAATAGAAAATTTGACTTTCAAATATAAGACTCAAGAGAAGCATGAAGAGGTAAACAGGAAAGAAAAATCATAAGAGACTAATCAAGGTTGAACTGTTTCCTGCATGGAAAGATGATATTTGTAACTCATGAGACCTTTGTCAGAATGAGGGTAGTTGGAAGGAAAAAAATTATAGATAGATAGATAGATAGATAGATAGATAGATAGATAGATAGAAGGCACATGGTGAGTTGAAGATGAAGGAGTGATATCTGGAGAATAAAATTAAGGGTTGAGAAAGGATTATACTGGGAGGAGAAAGGGAGAGGTAGAATGGGGTAAATTATCTCACATAAAACAGACAAGAAAAGGCTTTTACAATGGAAGGAAAATGGGGGAAGGTGAGAGGGAATGAGTGAATCTTACTCTCATAGGATTTGGCTTAAGGAGGGAATAACATACACACTCAATTGGGTATGGAAATCTATCTTACCCTACAGGAAAATAGAGGGAGAAGGGAGCAAGAAAGCAGGGAGATGACAGAGGGGAAGGCAGATTGGGGGAGGGGCTAATCAGAAGCAAACACTTCTAAGGAGGGACAGGGTCAAAAGAGAGAAAAGAATAAATGGGGGTCATGATAGGGTGAAGGGAACCATACTTAATTCTTCACAAAAAAAAGAAGAAAAGACTATAGTGTTATGGAAATAATATTTGTCAGACAGATTGACAATGAAAAGAGAAAATCATCCTTAGCAGGAAGGCAACTGATTTTATTTTCTGGATAGGTTTAGTCATCCAAATTCTATCTTTTCACTAATAAGGTAAGCTTTTTAGCTATACACATGTACTGTTTCAGCACTTAACTAATGAACAGTATCTAGTCTATTGTAGCACTTGAAGAAAGTATTCATTCTTAGAAAGAATAGCTCTGCAAGATCTAATGAGCCATTAATAATACATAGTAAAGGTATTATTTTTTTACAGCTTACAACTGAATAATCATGCCAATTATGAAAATAAGTATTTCTAGATGTCACATATTTGTAAAATGAATCAGCATAAAAGATTACCAAAAAAATAGATACTAGTTTCTTCTACCCATGAAGGATGATTAATTGCTGAAAACACACATACAGATATTAAAAGGAGGAATTTGATTGGTTTACAGAAAAATAATAACCTTAGCATTATCAATGCCCTTGTTCAGATTCAGTTGTATGTCAGATCCAAACATTTTGATGCTCCTAAAACTCTGCCGTAGGTCACACCCATGTAGCTCTGTAGAATTTCTTTCACAGAGGTCTCCTGTATTGGTTTTGGGAGCAGAGGATACTGAAGTCAATCAGGATGTTAATTAGGGAATTACTAAGTATTTCTAATCTTATGGAGACCTGCCCCTAGTTAATAGGAAGTTGAGATTAAAAAATAAATAAGGCTTTATTATATGGGTTAGCTCTCTGGGAGGGAGAGAGGAAAGAATAATTGAGATAACTATGGTGTGCTAAGAAGGAGAAAATGTTAATTAAAAACTTATTAAAATAAATAAGACTAAAGATAACAGTTAAATGGAGCTCTTCTATATTCCAAAGAGCTTGACACCTAGGATAAAGAAATCCTTTGGAGAGAAATAGTTCATTTCAGCCAGGGCTCTGAGCACAGGCAGCCTCTTTATGACAGGAGATTTGGCCAAAACCCCTCCCACTCAATACACATACACCGTGGCCCAATGACTGTTTTTGTAAGGAATCTATTTTTCTTTAACAACGAAAACAAAAACAAAAACAAACACCAAAAAAGCTATCAATGCTCTGTGTTGTTCAGTAATTTCACTTGTGTCCAACTCTTTATGACCCTATTTGGAATTTTCTCAACAAAGATATTCGAGTGGTTTGCCATTTCTTTCTTCAGCTCATTTTTAGATGAAGAACTTGCCCAGGAACACAGAGTTAGTAAGTGTCTGAGGTCAAATTTGAACTCAGGAGATGAGCCTTCCTGATTTGAAGCCCGGTGCTGTATCCACTGTGCCCCCTAGCCTCTGTGTTTTCAGAAAAAAGACAGATTGCAAAAATGCACTCTTCCTTGTATGTGGAATTTGAGGATCCCAGTTTAAGTCAGAATCTCACAGCAAAAAATCCACAATCTCACATCCAGAATTACTGTGTGTGACAGCAGTGACCAGGAGACTGGCATTGAACAGTGGTTTGCCATGCTAAACCAGCAGGGAGCAGTATCAGACAAAGAGTATATGTGTCAGACTCACGTGTCTGGCAGACTGTGTGTCTGGCAGCACATACATGTCCCATGAGACTAGTTGGAATCAGGATCAGTAGGAGCAACATGATAAATTCATCAGGCTACTCTGTTTTAAGAGAAGTATAATTCTTATGAGATTTTCCCCTACATCAAGATCACATTTGTAATTGCTTATAGTTCTGACCCTTGGGAAAAGACAGAACTAATCTAATCATTCTTTCCCATGACAGCCTTTCAAATACTTAAAGATCTCCTTAGTCTACACTGAACCAGAATATAAAACCCTAGTGCTCCTAGTGAATACTGCATGTACTCAAATTCTTTCAAAATTCTGGTCACCCTCCTTTGGAGGGTATGTCTATATCTATATCTATCTATCTATCTATCTATCTATCTATCTATCTATCTATTTACAGACATACACACATATATAAATATATATATATATGCACACATACATATACACACAAATATATATATATATCACATGGAGATATGTATATATGTGAGTATTTGCATATATTCAGATATGTTGATTATTTTCTTTCTATTATTGATCTTCTTCTTTAAACATGGTGCCCAGAAGGATCATAAAACTTCTGATATGGCCTGTCTAGGAAAGTCATTATATAGTCCAAACTATTCTTTTTAAGTATAAGGAAATAAAAGGTTGAGAAAACTCAAGTTAAATGATTTCTGTCATAGGTAACAAGTGACAGAATAAAGACTCAAACCCAGGTCTTTTACCTCTGCAGCCCAAGTTCTTTCCAATGTAGAATGTTTCCCTTAAAGCCAGAAAAATGGAATTCAGATTTAGCCAGCTCTAAAACAATAACAATTATTGTAGTTATAAGGATCTAATTTAAAAAAAAAACTGCTTAGTGACCTGTGCATATGTTACATATAATATTAAATTGCTAAATCAAGTTAAAATTGGATTCAGATTATACCTAAATCTGGATCTTGCTCTAATTCAAATGGAAAAACTAGCCTCTAGATTGAAGATTTAGTTCTTCTGCTAACTCAAATGAAATTAGACTTGAGGCATGCTCATTAATTTTCTGTAGTAAATTCTTTATGAAGACATGGTCTGTCATGTTCAGTGATGATTCCTTTTATTTTTTTCTTTAAGAGTTGTAAGTTTGATGCCTTAACACTGAATAGTATAAATTGGATTTGGAGAGAACAACCGGATCATGTAGGTTCAAAGAGGAAATAACAGTAACGCATTTATATGCAATTTTTCAGAACAATTGTAGCCTACATTTGCAAAGATATTTAGGTTTTGTAGTGTGTATGTCACTTAACCTGCATAACAGTTATTCTTTGGTACAAGTTTGATTGTTCCTATTTTATACCTGAAGAAATTGAGATATAGGGAGGCTAAGTGAATTGCTTAAGGTCACAGAGATAATAAAAGTTAGAGCCAGAGTTTAACGTACAATCTATTTTATCAAATTTAATCCATTGACCTTCACTACCAATCTAACTACCTTATATCTTCTCCACGATCTTACTCAAGGAATCGTAACTTTTCTTTCATGCATGGAGAGATCCACAACCTCTGTTTCCATAGAATCCTTGTAGAATTGGAAGGGAATTTAGGAATTGCCTACTCCTCATGTTTGGCAATAGGAAATTGAGACCCAAAGAAATGAAATTACTTTCCCAAAGTCAAACAGACAGCAAACAGCAGACCTGGGATTGAATCCCATTCCTCTGATTCTAATCAATCTTCCCCCTCTCCCTTTTACCACACTTCCTTTGCCTCTGTTACAAATACTCTATACTCAGATCTTTCCTAAATCATAGTAAGCCTTCCCATCACCCTGACACTGTCTAAAGCAATCCTTCTATTGCCCCCTTCAACATTGCTGCCAAACTTTTAGAAAAAAAATATTACACTCACTGTCTTGCTCATGATGACCCCATGCTATTTTAATATTTTTTAATCAATGACTTCATGAAGGCATAGATGATATGCTCATAAATTTGCAGATGATACGAAGTTGGGAGGGATAGAACATTGTCTTATGATTTAAATGGGTACAAGCTTGAAGCAGGGACAAAGACTTAGAAGTACAGCACTGAACACTGGGAAAAATGCTGCTGTGCCCAAAGAAAATGGGATATGAATATGGCTATGGTGCTTTCCTATGTTGAGCTGCTATTGAAACTCTAATAACCTGGCAGGTATTCAGTTAAAGATTTTCACACCCTAATTTGAGGAACCTGATATAGTGTAGTAGCAAGGATCTGGGCAGGAGAAAACTTATTCCATGGTCATAATAGGGTAAAGGACCAAACAGTTAAAAGGTCTCATACGAGCTACTAAAAACAGAAAAAATGAAAGTCCAAATGGTCAAGTGAGAAAGGATGGGTCTAGCTCCCAACTAGATAAATCATCAAGGAGGTTCATAAGGAAGGAAAACTAAAATAAATCAAACTTGAGAAGATCACAATTCATATACAATTATTGTTCTATAAACAACTACAGCAACAACAAAATGAATTTTTTTTCTCCTCCATGAATAAGAAAGCAAGACAATATATTTACTTGGATCCTCAGAAATAATGGAACAACAGTAGAAAAAGAAAAAAATAGCTTTGGAATGATTCAAAAGAGGAACTGAAACTATTAAAAAAAAAAGAAACTCGAATGCTAATCAGTGCACTCAAAGAAAACAATAAGAACAAAATAACAGAAAGCTTAGAGCACCTCAAAGAAAATCAAAAAATCTCTCCAAAGCAATAGTGGTGATGGAAAAAATAAAACAGAACTACAGATTTAACAGTTAAAATCAAAAGTAGAAAAAAGTTGGGTAAAACTGAAGGAAAACACAACTTTGGAAGAACATGTGAATTTTACATAAACCAAAATTACTGAATTTGAAGAAAATATACACAGAGATAACTTAGGGATCCCACGTGTTCTGGATGGTGAGAGTAGGGTAAGGAGTAATAACACACAATAAATTTAAAAGCCTGAAAATGACACTTAGGGAAATAATGCAAAAATACTGCTGAGAACCATTGGTAAAAGAGTATAATATTAATCCCTATAATCCTTAGATTGTTTACAGAGAGAAACTCCAAGCTTAAAACAAAACATCTAGCATGAATTTTCAGAATTTTAATGCCAAACAACAAGCATTGCAGTAGCAAAGGGGGGGGGGAAGCCTTCACATATAGAAGAAAGTCAATATGATTCGCCCATTATTGAAAAATCAAGCAATATTTTGAAATGTAACATCCCCCAAATTAAAAGATATTAGGATATATCCCCAAATTACATATTCTGAAAAACTGGGCCTAATAACTGAAAAGAAATGAACTTTCCAAAAAAAGGGAAGTATTTGGTTGTGCTTCCTAAAGTTAACTGCAACTTGAAAAATCTCTAAAGAGAAACACTAGAAAGGTAAATAAGTAAATAAGCACAGTTAACAAGAAAAGACTAATCAATGAAGCCAATTCATGCTTCTTGGGCCAGATAAAGTAACATTTAAGAAATCATTGAAGTCTAAAGAAAGAACAACACAAGGTCATAAAGAGGAAACTAAAACTAAGAGGTAAAAGATTTAAAAGGAACTGGATGAGAAAAGGGGAAGAGTTGGTAAGACTCCGTGGACAGAACTCCATGTTCCTTGATATGTGAAACTTTTCTTTTCAGGAAGAGAAGAGTGTAACTTAAATGGAAGTCACTTTGAGCAGTCAGCAAACATGAGAAAGAGGAGAACTGGAGATATACTCCCATCTAGGATTTGTCAAAGGAAATAAGGAACAGCAATATGTCAATGTAGGACTATGGGAGAGTATTATATGGGACATGGATAAGGATGTTGGGAAGAATGGTCTTATCCTGTAATGGAGAAGGGTGAGGTAGAAACCCAGTGCCTGGAATAGAAGAATAAACTGAGTTTCAGAAGATTTATATTCTGAAGCATGAAATATTAGCCTTACAAGACAGTGGCACATAGTGGATTTTCAATAAATGATCATTGATAGATCGATGGATGTTTTAATACATACATGAATAAATGTATACAATTAAAGAGACTAACCATTTAATAACAGCAAGGAATTCAGGAAAGTGTGGTAAATGGGAGAAGGGATATGTAGCTCATGGGTAAATACTAAGATCAAATCAGAACAAACAAGAGTAGTCATATAGGCCAAATGCTAATTTAAAAGATGATGGATAAATCAACAACAAAAAAGACAGAATAAAACAGAAATCTAAGAAATTTTTAACCTTAAATGTATATGGGTGTAAATAACCTTTAAATATAATTAAAATGAAAATGTCAATCAACATGCATTTATTAAGAGCTTACTATATTCCAAGCATTGTTTTGAGCTCCAGAGATAAAAAGAAAGGGAAAATCATGGTCACTGCTCTCGAGGAACTCATGTTCTAATGGGAGACACAAAATGTAAATAACTATGTATATACAAGATATTACAATGTAAATGGAAATTATTCTCAGAAGGAATTTACTAGAAGTGAAGGTCTCCTGAAGAAGGTTGGATGTGAGCTTGAAGGAAGCCAGGGAATTCACTAGGTGGAGGTGAAAGAGCAGAGAATGCAATGCATTGGGGGACAGCCAGTGAAAAGACACAGTATCAGGAGATGGCATGTTCTGTGCAAGGAAAAGTAAAATGACGAAAAAGGTGGGAAGAGTCCTCATTCTTTTTTTTTTCTTTTCTATAGGCTTTTACACTAGTGTAAGCTGCTTCCCACCCTAATCACTGACTACCTTCTTTTCCTGAATACCTTCTTCTCGCTTTGTTCCTGTGACATTGCTCTCTCTTGATTCTTTTTCTATGTATCTGAATATTGCTCAATCTATTATGTTAGATAGTTATCCTCTTCAAATGCACTGCCAAGGAAGTTCCCCGAGGGTTTGTCTTTGTTTCTTCTTTGGGTCCTTTGTTTCTTTTACCTCTATATAATTCCACATAGCCTAATATGTTGAAAAATCTTATAGTTTCTATTTTCCAACATTTCTCTTACAAATTCCCTTCTTCCTAACTACATAGTCACTTCTCTGGTGCAGGCTGTAATCAATCCATCCATCCATCCATCCATCCATCCATCCATCCATCCATCCATCCATCCATCCATCCATCCATCTATATTTATATCTATCTATCTATCTGTCTGTCTGTCTGTCTGTCTGTCTGTCTGTCTGTCTGTCTGTCTGTCTGTCTGTCTGTCTGTCTATCTATCTATCTATCTGTCTATCTATCTATCTGTCTGTCTATCCGTCTATCTATCTATCTATCTATCTATCTATCTATCTATCTATCTATCTACCTATCTACCTATCTATCACAATCATCTCTTACAATGTTATGGGCAAGAAAGCCCCTCTTGGGGCAATGATTTGGGAATAACTGCCATTTTAAAAGAACTAGCTATTCTGGAAAGAAAAGATCTGGGGCAGGGACATGATGGAAGAGTACAGGCAGCAACCTAGCTGAACTCTGCCAAGATTCTACTCCAAATAACTTTAGAATGAGTCCTAAAAATAAGTACTGGTAGAGCCAACAAGAGTTTAGAGTAAGGCATTTTTCAAGTCTAACAGAACTTGGGAATTCAGAAGGACATATGAGGTGGACACTGGCTTGGAGTGCAGTATGACAACAACAGGGGTGTGCTTTGGAAGCAGCTGAGAGCAGCAGCAGCAGCAGCAACAGCTTTAGGACTTCTTAGTTCAGAGACAGAAAGCGGTTCCTTCAACTGATCAGAAAGAGCTAACAGGACCATTTGCTGGCACTGGATACAGATGGCACTGATTGGTGACTCCATTGCTCACATGCAATTCTGGGTCACAATTACAGAACAGAAAGGAGCCCTTGTGGTTAGTCACAAGGAAATAGGGTCCCTGGTCACAGTTTTAAGGCAGAAAGGAACGCCAGTGTTTTCAGGTGGAAGAGGTCAAGAAACCTGGTAAGAGTTCCAGTGCCTCCAAGACAAGTGCTAGTGCTTGTGGCTATGGGGGCAGCAGCCCTTTCTTGGCAAAGAACAGAATACAGACAAAGAAAGCAGTGATCACACCACTCACTAGATAACACCACATTGGAAGCACCAAAAATTTACAGACCCCCAAAATAAGCTCTGAAAACAGCAGCAGAAAAAGTTGGAAGCTTGGGACAGTGCTTCCACACTCCTGGCTAAGCAGAGTACAACTTTAACATAAAGTTCAAAATCAATAAATAGGCTGGATAATGAGCAAACAGTAACAACAAAAAAGACCTTGGCAATAAAAATCTACTATGATGGCATGGAAGACTAAGACATAAATTCAGAAGAAGACAACAATGTGAAAACAGCTACAACCAAAGCCTCAAATAAAAATGCTAATTTGACCCAAGCCCTAAAAGAATTCTGAAAGAGTTAAAGAAATGGACAAGAATGATGGAGGACTAATTGCAAAAAGAAATGAGAGTGATGGAAGAAAATTATGAAAAAAAGAATTAACATATTGGTAAAAAAAGGCACAAAAATACTGAAGAAGATAACGTCATAAAACCATCACAGTAACAATAGCATAGGCCTAATGGTTAAAAAAAAATCACAAAAATCACTGAAGAAAAGAATTTCTTAAAAAGCAGAATTGATCAAATGGCAAAGGAGCTATAAAAGCTCACAGAAGAAAATAATTACTTAAAAATTAGAAATGGGCAAGTGGAAACTAATGACTCCATGAGACATCAAGAAACAATCATAGTCAAAAGAATGAAAATAGAAGAAAATGTGAAATATCTCATTAGAAAAAACAACTGACCTGTAAAATGAACTGTGTGGAAAAAAATTCAGAACTACTAGACTACTTGAAAACCAGAATAAAAAAAAGAGCTTGGACATTATTCTTTGTTTACAATAGTATTTTATTTTTTTCCAATTACATTTTTCACATTGATATATACCTTGTAGTATATGGATCCCATTCAATCAATAATCAACCAATCATGATTTTTAAAAAAATTTCAACCTGCACTTTTATAAGATTTTGAGTTCCAAAATTTTTCTCCCTCCCTTCCTCTTCTCCCCTATCCCTACGTGTACAATCATATTAAACGTATTTCTACATTAGTCATGTTGTGAAAGAACAATCAGAACAAAAGGGAAAAATCCTGAGAAAGAAAAAAAAACAATAACAAAAAGTGAAAATAGTATGCTTCATTCTGTATTCAGACTTCATAGATTTGTTTTTGTATTTGTCTTTGTTTTTGTTTTTTCCTGGATGTGGATAGCATTTTTCATCATGAGTCTTTTGGAATTGTCTTAGATCATTGTATTACTGAGAAGAACTAAGTCTTTTGCAGTTAGTTGATCATTGCACATTGTTGCTGTTATCGTGTACTATGTTCTCCTTGTTCTGCTCAGTTCAATGAGCATCAGTTCATTTAAGTCTTTCCAGGTTTTTCTAAAATCTGGCTGTTCATTATTTTTTGGATTAATTTCTTTATTCATTTTTAGTTTTCAACATTCACTTCCATAAGATTATGAGTTCTAAATTTTCTTTCTCTCCCTCCCCTCCTCCTCCCCAAGATGGCATGTAATCTGATATAGGCTCTGCATATGCTTTCATATTAAACATATTTTTACATTACTTGTGTTGTAAAGAAGAATTAGAACCAATGGGAGGAACCACAAGAAAGAAGAAACAGAGAGAGAGACAGAGAAAGACAGACAGAGAGAGGAGAGAGAAAGAGAGAATAGTATGCTTCAATCTGCATTCAGACTCCATAGTTCTTTGTCTGGATGTGGATAGCATTTTCCATCATAAGTCTTTTGGAATTGTCTTAGATCCTTGCATTGCCAAGAAGAACTAAGTCTATGAAAGTTAGTCTTCATACAACATGGCTGTTACATTGTACAATGTTCTCCTGGTTCTGCTCACTTCACCCAGCATCAATTCATGTAAGTCTAGGTTTTTCTGAAGTCTACCTCTTCATCATTTCTTATGGAACAATAGTACTCCATGACATTCATATACCACAACTTGTTCAGTCATTCCCCAGTTGATGGGAGTCCCTTCAATTTCCTACTCTTTGCCACCACACAAAGAGCTGCTCTAAATATTTTTGTACATGTGGGTCCTTTTCCCTTTTTTATGGTCTCTTTGGGATACACATCCGGTACTACTGTTACTGGATCTACGGGTATGCACAATTTTTTAGTCCTTTGGGCATAGTTCCAAATTGCTCTCCAAAATGTTGGATCAGTTCACAACTCCCCCGACAATACATTAGTTTTCCAATTTTCACATATCTCCAACATGTATCGTTTTCCTTTTCTGTCAGATTAGCCAATCTGATAGGTGTGAAGTAGTACCTAAGAGTTCTTTTAATTTGCATTTTTCTAATCAACAGTGATTTAGAGCATTTTTTTCATGACTATAGATAGCTTTAATTTCTTCATCTAAACCTGCCTGTTCATATCCTTTGATCATTTGTCAATTGGGGTAGACATTATCTTTTTTTAAAAAATTGTCAAGGAAAACTACCCTAGTACCTTAGATCCAAAGGGCAAAATAGAAATTGAAAGAATTCACTGTTTACATCCTAAAAGAAGTCCCAAAATAAAAAATCCAAGGAATATTTTACCCAATTTCCAGAGCTCCTAGGTCAAGGAGAAAATATTGTAAGCAATCAGAAAGAAACCTTTCAAATACTATAATACTACGGAGCCACAGTTATGATCACATCAGACTTACCAGCTTTCACATAAAGGAATGGAAGGCTTCGAATATATTCTGGAAGGCAAAGGAGGTAGGATTACAACCAAGAACTACCTACCCAGGAAAACTGAGTATATTCCTTCAGGGGAAAAATGGATATTTAGTGGAATAGAGGACTTTGAAGCATTCCTGACAAAAAGATCAGAGCTAAAAAGAAAAGTTGACATTTAAACACAAAACAAACTCAGGAGAAGCATGAAAATGTAAACATGAAAGTAATCATAAAGTATACAATAAGCTTAAACTATTTATATTTCTATATGGGAAAATGATACATATAACTTTAAGTACTTTAATATTATTGGGGCTGTTAGGAGTCTACATAGACAGAGTGCATGAATGTGAGTCGATTATGTTGGAATAATTTCAAATAAATAAATAAGTAAAAGAAATTAAGGGGTTAGAAAGAGATGTTTTGAGAAAAGGAAGGGACAACTAGAATGGGAAATTTTTTTTCTCAAAAGAGGGGTATAAAAAAGAACTTTTCTAGTGGAAGGAGAAATGAGGGTGATTGTGGGAAATGCTTGGAACTCACTCTCATCAAAATTGGTTCAAAGAGGGAAAAATACATAAACACATTCAGTTTGGTAGAGAAATCTGTCTTGCCCAATAGGGAAACAGGAGGGGAAGGTGTTAAGTGATATGAGTGTGGGATAATAAAAAAGAGGGTGGATTAAGGGAGGCAGTGGTCAGAAGCAAACAGAATTTTGAAAAGGGACAAGATAAAAAGAGAGAAAGAATGACAAACTGAAGAAAATGGGATATAGGAAATACACAGTTAATAATTATTTATCAATGTGAATGGGATGAGCTCACCCAGAAAATGAAGGTGCATAGCAGAATGCATTAGAAACCATAATCCAACAATTTGTTGTTTACAAGTGATATACTTAAAAAGAAAGACACATACTGAATTAAAATAAAGGGCTGGAACAGCATGTACTATGATTCAGCTGATGTAAAAAGGCAAGAGTAGTAATTGTGATGTCAGACAAAGGAAAAACAAAAATATATACTTGATTAAGAGATAGTCAAGGAAACTACATTTTACTAATAGGTACTACAGACAATGAAGTAATATCGAATTTTTTTTTGCTGCAAGTTTCTCTAATAAAAGGCTTATTTCTCGAATGTAGAAGGAAATGAGTCAAATTTATAAAAATAATAGCCATTCCCCAATTGATAACCAGTCAAATAACATGAACAGGAAATTTTCAGAAGAAATCAAAGCAATGTATAGTTAAATGAAAAAAAAATGTTCTAAATTACTATTGATTAGAGAAATTCAAATTAAAATATCTTTGTCCTCCTACCTCACACCTATCATAAATGAAAAATTGCTAGAAGGGATATGCAAAAATAGGTATGCTAATGCATTGTTTGAATTGTAAATTGTTCTAGTCATTCTGGAAAACAATTTGGAACTATGCTAAAAAGGGTTAGAACTGTGCATACTATTTGACTGAGCAATGCCACTACTATGTCTGTACTCTAAAGGGATCAAAGGAAAAGGAGAAGGGCTTATCCTTAAAGCAGCTCTTTTTGTGGTGACAAAGAACTGGAAATTGAGGGGATGCTCATCAATGGGGAAGGGGTGAACAAGTTGTGTCATATGATTGTGATGAAGTACTATTGGGCACCAATGAAATGACCAAATTAAGAGGGGGGTTATAGAAAAACAAAACAAAATACACAAAAAGTAGCAAGATCTACAGGAACTGATGCAAAATAAAGTGAGAGGAATCAGGAGATCATTGTGCACTGTGCACAGAACAGCAATGTAATGATGATCAGCTGTGAAAGACTTGGCTACCCTAACACGATCTAAAACAATTCCAAAGGATTCAAGCTGAAAAAAATGCTATCCAGCTCCAGAGAGAGAACTGATGAAATCTGAGTTTAAACTAAAGTATAATTTTCTCACTTTTATTCATTTATTCATT
Organism: Vombatus ursinus; assembly: GCF_900497805.2. NCBI lineage: Eukaryota > Metazoa > Chordata > Mammalia > Diprotodontia > Vombatidae > Vombatus > Vombatus ursinus. Next base: position 16,451,079 of record NW_020954687.1, read on the forward strand.
AGTTTACCTATTTATTGGCAATATGGCTAATTTGGAAATATGTTTTGTGTGATTTCACATACATGTTTGAACATAGAAAAGAGATAGAGGAGATTAGGCCAAATCTTTCATTTCCACAAAACTAAAGATAAACCTCAGTACTAACCCCAAACCCTATGTATCAAAATTTCAATCCACATGCATATTCTATGTAAGAAAATCATTTGATTTTATCCCTTTGAATTCACTCAATTCAAAATAGTGAAATTTGATCTGTAATTTACTTCTTTTCACAAAAATATTTTTCAGTTTAGTAATCTCTCTTAGAATTCCCTAAAATGAAACCAATAACTCTATTTAACCATACCAAAGATACAGGAACTTTGAGTAGATATACATAACAGAAATGTTATGTATAATTGCTATTATGTTTCCACTGAATGACTTGTAAGACAACTCTTGTTTTCATACTTTAAGTTGGGTCCAATTCCATCCCAATTCATCACAGAATACCCAAATATCTTGATTGAAGCAATCAAAAGGAAACTGGATGTGGATCCTTAATCATTTTTAAAGGCTCATAACAGCTTTAATGAAGAATGATTCACTAGATGAAAGTAGATAATGCCACTCAGGAAATACCTTGTTATTCTCTGTCTCTGTCTCTGTCTGTCTCTGTCTGCCTTTCTGTCTGTCTATCTCTGGGTGTGTATGTGTCTCTCTCTCTGTCTGTCTCTTTCTCTCTGACCTCCTTGACCAAGTGATGACAATGTGAACTTAAAAGCCTGGAAGACCTGGAGTTCACATGATCATTGGTAGTTCTGTTTGTCAGAGCTAGTAGCAGTGTCCCTGGAACATCAATGACTGACAGCAGGATCTGTGTTGGCAGCTGAGAAACCTACATACCTACATACATACATACATACATACATACATACATACATACATATATGTATATATATATATACACACAAAACATACTGAGAATTAGCAGCTTAGAAACATACATATGTATAATATACACACATATCATACATGCATATATATATATACATACATATATATATATATTTTTTTACCATCCCAAAAGCTAAGTAGTTTTGCCTGATAATAAATAGTGAACACACAAGTGGTGACTCATGAGTAATAGTACTATAAATTCCAGCAACTCTCATGGTTACCCTTAGAACTCTGAGGGATATATAAAAGCTGTATTTTGCTACTCTAAACTTCAAACATGAAGGTCCAGGGAAGTTATGTAACTTTATCAAGTTCATTAGGGTAATAATTAGCAGAATTTGTATTTAAAATTTGATCATCAAATCCCACATGCAGTATCATTTCACTATATTGTTTCTTTGGTACTACCAAAATGCAGAGCTACCATGTTGAATTATTGGGGCAACTATGAGGGTTTTATGTTTTGGTGGTCACTCTAGGCCATAATTAAGTGCATGTTTTGATTTTTCCTTCTGGTTAGTACTATCAGACTTTCATGATGGCTTTAATGTTTAATAATTCTTCCTTTGCCATACAACTCTGCCCTACTTTGTGTAATCTGGAAAAAACCCCACCTCCTATGGGTTAATTTATTATCTCTATGCAGTTGATTCATAAATCTACATTCTAATATTAATCTGTCTGGTCCTGGATCCTTATCTACTTGATAGTCACCCTGACCTTAATATCCCATCAGTATGTCAAACAATATGATGAAAGTAGAACATTCTTTATCGCTAAACTTGTTTATTCTCTAAATTTCACTATTTCTGTGTGAGGCACTATCATCATATGAGTCACCATGGTCACATAGTTGTCATTGTTAATGCTATCTCTTTTTCACATGCTTAGTCAATCAGTTGCCAAGTCTTAGAGATAATATCCACAATATATTTCACATATAACCCCTCACACAGTCATTACTGCACTTTAGGCTCTCATTACTACTCTCCCACATTCTCCATTTGTAACAGTGATGGATAATTTGTTCTCCTTTTAGTCATTCCCATATTCTAATCCATATTCTATGTAGCTGAAACTACTTGATGTACAAGTCTGACCATGTCACTCCCCTGTTCAATACCTTCATTGTCTCATTATTTCCCCCAGAAAAAAAATAAATTCTTATGCCTAACATAGTAGAGGACAGTATATTGCTCTAGGAATAAAACAAATAGATCTCCAAATACTATCTTTAATGCTTACTAATTCTGCAATAATGTAAAAGACATTTAAAGAGGAGTTACATAAGTAAAGTCATCAACGATATGACCTAAGGACCTTTTCTGGTCTCTTGTGATATTGTGTCTACCTATGTAAGGATGACTTTCACTTTCTACGGATTCCTTCCTTAGCTCTCCTCCCACAGCATGCCCGAAGAACTCAAAATCTTAATGTCCAAACTGGCATTTTTCTAATTTGGTGTACAAGTGGCACAAAAATAGTTCATTCCTAATGGATGTGATGCCTGTGATCTGTGTAGCATATTGGGAGGTTATTGAGTTATATGACTTACCCTCCATTCTAGCAGGTATTATACAATTGTATTCATGAATTGCTAAGAAGTGTCAGGTGCATCAGCACAAATGTCAGTATACATTATTCATACTATCTGAGCAATGTAAGTCTCCAAGGAGAATACATATTATGTGTTATATGCTCCTCGGGTCCATCTTGATGAAAACAGAGGTGTGCCCCATTGATCAAGAAACTGTGGGATCAGAGAGAGTGTGTACTAGTTACAGACGGTGATTGTGTTGGGGCTTAGTAGTTGTAGCATGGTCTGAGCTCACAGAAAAGCTCTTTGTCTTCAGCAAAAGGATTGGTGTCCCTGTGGATGAAGCAGATGGTTAGGTGACTTTTCTCTGAAGATTCACGGCCATGAATTCGGCAAAGGAATTCCAATCAGAGATTGCCATTCTTGATGCTTAGGAACAAGTTGAAAACATGTGGTAGGACGCATGGGCAAAGTATAAGCTTCTTAATTCATGATTGTCTCAGCAAAATTCTGGAAATGACTCTGGTGTAAAGATTTAATGGACAGTGAATGTGGTGATTGGCCAATTAATTGAATATACTCTTATAGTCCTAAAGGCAATATTTTGGGCCCTGGATGATATGACAAGTACTCCAGATGACTTATTGCCTCAGACATGACAGGCAGATTAAGATATCTCACTTCAGGTATTAATAGAAGGTGGAATGGATGGGAATGGTAAATATATAAGCTAGGTATTCCAGATGGCTATGTAACCAGGTCTGTACTGAATAGATCCCTTAAGTGATAGGGCACAAGCAGATAAATCATTTCAAATGATGGATGGTAAGTTTGACTGCAGACATCCTTATGGCCAAATTTAAGTCCAAAGAATTGTCAGAAATTTTAAGTCTTTAAATGCCTATACCAAAAGGATTCAACAGGTGGGGAGATTGAGTGCTATAGGCAGGAAGAAATGTCCATTTGGCTGGAACTTTGCCTGTTAGAAACCATGACTCTATTTGAAGGGATTTTATATAATTAAGATGGCCAGAGATAGAGTCAGTTACTTTTTCATTTGGTCATCCTTCAGTCAGTTTGTAAGAACTTTGACAAACCACTCCATTAGAATGACTTTTGTTTCAGTTCACAGATTCAGTCTCTGAACAGTAAAGGAATTCATTACTGACCACTACTTTTATCCAAGTTCTTACTTCTGTGGATTGGTGGTAATAGCCTGGATTGTCTTCACAAAGATCTTTTTTTTTTTTATGGGGCAATTGGGGTTTAGTGACTTGCCCAGAGTCACAACTAGTGAGTGTTAGGTGTCTGAGGTTGAATTTGAACTCAGTTCCTCCTGACTCCAGGTTGGTGCTCTATCCACTACGCCATCTAGCTGCCCCTTCAAAAAGATCTTTATGAGTTCTAAGATATTATTTTCCATGTCCTTCAGTCCCTTCCACTAAAAACGGCATCACTCACCATAAAGATTTCCCCAATAAGTGGGGCATGATCAGACCAACTTTAGCTTGGTTATTGGGGAAATACTGCCAGTGAATTTATACGTACAGATGTATTTGATCTAGGAACTCAGCCAGGAACTCTGATTATATCATTCTATTGGTCAGAATCAGCTATTTCATGAGAAGTTAAAGTTTTCTAATTGCTGCTAAAGCCATTATCATTTTTTCCTGGGCTACATTTACCTGAGAGCAATGTCCAAAAGCTTCCTTCAAAAGACAAAGCAGCTACAAATGGAGCTCAGTGCTTTCTGGCTATGTCTAGAAACAGTTACCATTCTCATGTGGAAAATTTCTGGGTGTCTTTGGAGACACATGAAAAATGTTTGGGTTTTTTAAAGGTGGAGCCACTGTTGCATTCCTATGAGGCCTGATCAGAAGGCATCAGTTAATCAAATTATCACAAGGAAAACTCTGTACAAAGTGGAATGATGTTCCCCTCAATAAGAGAAGTCCAGAGAGAATGTGTTGAAAAACTTGGAATAAAGGAAATATAGACTTGGGGAATGTACTTGCAATGGTAAAAACAAATTTGGGATAGGGTATCCTATAAAAACAAAGAGTAGGAAAACAGAAGCTGGAGCTAGTAAGTCACACACATAGAAGTCTTTGATTATACACTGGTAGGTATATACCTTTTCCCCCTCATAATACTCCACAACTCCTGGCAGTGGAGGGCAGGTATCATATTTAATACACAGGGGAATAGATTAGTTTTATTAGAGCAGTGAATTTGCCTTAGTCTATCATGCCTGCTTTTGGTATTTGGTGGCTTTTCGCAAAAGGGCCAGTGACACCAAAAGCAATAGATGTTTATTATGTATGTGTTTTACATGCTAACAGGACGGGTTGAGGACCCAAATGAAGGACTCAGATAAATGAGTTGGGGACAAGACAAGTGAGGTTCAGACCAGCAATCCTGTATCCAAAGCCTCAAAGAAAAATGTGAATTGGTCTCAGGGCATGGAAGAGCTCAAAAAGGATTTTGAAAACCAAGTAAGAGAGGTAGAAGAAAAATTGGGAAGAGAAATGAGAATGATATGAGAAAATCATGAAAAACAAGTCAACAGCTTGGCAAGTCCCTTAAAGTCACTTAACTTCTATTTGTCTCAGTTTCCTCATCTATAAAATGGGGATGACAATAGCTTTAAAGCACTAGTGCTTTAAAGGCACTAAAACATAATGCCTGGCACATAGTAGATGCAACATAAATGTTAGCTATTTTTTATTGTATTGTTGTTGTTGTTATTACTGAGCTCACCATCTAAAGGGGGAGTCATCAAACAAATAAATATAAATAAGCTATATACAATATAAACAGAAAACAATCAACAGAGAGAAGGTACTAGAAATAAGAGGGGTAGGGAAAGATTTCCTTTAGAAGGTGGAGTTTTATTAGGAAACCAATAGGTGGAAATGAGAAAGGAGAATATTCCATGGATTCTTATCTAAGAACCCCCGCATCCCGAATCCTCCATTTCAGCCCCCATGCCCAGAATGCTCTCCCTCCTCTGTTGGCCATTTAGCTTCCCTAGCATCCTTTAAGTCTCAGCACAAATCCCACCTTCTCTATCACGACCTTTTTTCTTGTTGTTAACCCTAACTGCTAGTGACAACCTTTGAGATCATCTTCCATCTTCTGTGGATAATTCTAATGCCTTCCCTCTGCTGATTATTACAAATTAACCTGCATATATCTTGTTTATTCGTAGTTGTTTTCATGTCGTTTTCCCCTTTAAACTGTCTGCTCTTTGAGATGAGGGACTTTCTGCCCTTCTTTGTATCCCTAGCCTATGGTACATTGCCTGATACAGTAGGGATTTAATAAATGTTTATTTACTGACTAGATAAAGCTCACATGTATATAGTTAATGACATGTTCTTTCTTCCATGAGAATCTCAATGTCAGATCTCATGTTTTTGCAATTCTTCATGTTCTATGACTCAATAAATGCTCATTGACTCACTGATCTCAGAAGTTTATGTTTCTAATATCTGATTTTTTTTTGATTCTCTCATTTTTTTGTGTACCCACAGAGGGAAAAGTCATAAGGAATGACTGATCAAATTAACTGGGATGGAATGGATCAGAGGACACCATATATTTTTAAATTAATTATTAAATCTTATACAATATTAATTATGCAAATTTTGACAAAATCACAGACTTTTGAACTTGATGGATTCTCAGAAATCATTATGGTGCAATAGGAAGAAAGGAAATCAGAGTCATCTTTTCCATCGACTTATTTCTGTCTTTCCCCACTTTAAGTACATTTTAAAAAAAAGATAGAATCTATATCTACACCTTTCTGAAAGCAGCCAGTCAGCCAGTTAGCCAGTGGGTCAATTAACAAGCATTTATATCCTTGGCAAGTCATTTAAACTCCCTGGGTCTTAATTTTCTCATCTGTTAAACTAAGAAGTTGGACTAAAAACATGAAAGATATTTTTATATCTAACTCTATGGTCCTGGAGTATTATATGGAGTATTATCTACTCCAATCTTTTCATTTTATAAAGAAGGAAAGCAAAGCAAAGAGAAGTGAAGGGACTAAACCCAAGTCACACTGTAAGTCATTCATAGTCAGGACAAGAATCCATGTTTCCTGATTCTAATCACAGTGCTATTTGGACCATACCACAATGTTTCCTTTTGAGCACTACTAAATGTGCACACTGAAGTCAGTATATTCACAGTAATTATGGAAATGATAAATCTAGAAAGAGTGAGACAGGGAGAGATAGACAGAGAAAGACAGAGACAGAGAGAGAAAAAGGGGAGGAGGGGGAACATTTTGCACGGTAGACATTGTGCTAAGCACTAAGAACACAAATTTAAGCAAGTAAACAACACAACTCTGCCCTCTAGAAACTTTACATTCTATTAGAGAAAGACAGTAAACGGAGCTGGAAGTAGGGTTTAGTGTTTAGAGGCGTACTGTACAGCAACATGGCGGGAAAACAAGTTACAGACCTGGTTTTCAGGCAAGACAGGGCTAAAGCTCATATATCAGAGTCCAAGGTATTTCCAAGGAAGAAAACCATAGTTCTGGTTAACAATGGTTTAGAGTTGGTGGCCAGGAAGATGTATGACAACATATCACATGATCAACTTAGCATCTGAAGAAAGGGAAATCTCAAGTAACAAAAAACATTGCTGTACTCTAATTCAGTAAGAGAGAGATATGTGACAAACATCACTTTCTACACAAAGCTTTTTGAGATCTATCCAGCTCATTCCCCACTGTCAATGGGGCTCCCTCCCTAACTAGCCATAGGGATAAAATATGGACCTGTGATTTTATTGGTTTGTGAAACCTTCTCCCATTGCATGTAGACACTTACCACATTTCAAAGTCTTAGTTTCCTTGTACTTTCATTCCCAGTGCTTAGCATAGTACCTGGCACATGGTAAATACATAATAAATGCTTTTTGACTGATTACCTAATTTATAAAAAAAGATTAAATGACCTGCCCAGGGTCACGCAGACATTATGTTTTAGAAGTGACACCGGATCCCATGTCTTCCTGGATTTGATGACAATTCTCTATTCTCCAATATCATTGCTGCCTCTCTCTGTTTCCTTAACAATTCCCCTAATTTAAAAAAAAGGACCCCCCTCAAATCCATTCCATCCTTGTTAAGTTTTATATTTGATATAATCAATATAATGCTCAAATTTTTAAATATTACTTAGGCTTGATTCTTTCCATGAACCCTAGATTTTTAACTGCTAACTCTGGGGTCATTTGCAGTTTGAAAATAAATTTTGTCACTTCAGGATCAGAGGCCTGGTAGGATATCCTCAGTCTCTTTAACTTCAAAACACATGGGGATTAATCTTGTACCTTGTAAAGATAGGAATCAATCAATGAATCAAGAAGCCTTTATTAATCATTTACTAAAATACCTAGGACTGCACTAGAAGATGTGATAAGAAAGACAAAATTAAAAGTGTCCCTGTCCTAAAAAATCTTACATTATATAGGGGAAGACTGCATAAATACATATAAGTATGTATGAAATAGGTGTGTATATATGTATACATGTACATATGTATTATTTAAACATACAAAATAAATACAAAGTAATGGAAATCATAGGTGGTCCTGCTGTTTAGTAGACAAAGAAGACCTTATCTTTAGGTAACTTTAGAAAAAGTGCTGACAGGCTCTAAGACTATAAATTGCAGAGACCTGCATTTGGTAGAGGGATTTTCCTTACCTGAATGTTACCTTTTTTGATGAAATCACAGGTCTAGTATCTGTCCCCTAATTTTTAGGGAAGGCACCTTTAGCTATTGACATCAGGAAAGATATCAATTTGGAGGTGGTATTTGAGCTGAACTGTGAAAGAAATTAAGGATTCTAAGACAATGAAAGGAGAATGGAGTGCATCCTAGTCATAGGAGACAGCCTGTTCAGTGGCTTGGAGGTTTGAAATGGAGCTTTGTTTATGAGGAATAGTAGATAGCTCATTTGGATGGAATAAAGTGTGTGTAAAAGGGAACAATATGCAATTATGACAGAAAGGGAGATTAGATTCAGAGTGGGAAGAGCTTAAGATAAAAAAGAGAGGCTTGTTTTTCATCCTAGAGGTAATAGATACACATTGGATTTTATGGAGCAGGATAGTGATATGGTTTTACCTTTAGTTTAGGAATATTAATTTGATGTGGATGATGAATTGGAGAGGACTGAGATTTGAGGAAAGAAGACCACTTAGGAGGCTATTTCAATAGTCTAGGCAGGACCTGAATAAAGGTGATGGTAATGTTGGTAGAGAGAAGGAGAGAGATTCAAGAGATATTTAATGATAGATTCAACAAGATTTAGCAACTCTTAGTTTAAATGTGTCTGTCTATCTATCTATCTATGCTTATATGGGTACACATACGTATATATACAGATATGTATGTATGGACACACATTTATACATACATATATACATAATATTTTCTAAATATTCTAAATAGATATTCTAAAATATATTTTTATGTATGCATACATATATATATATATATTTGTATATGTATTTGCATACATGTATATACATACATATATTCCTACAGAGAAAAACATATAAATTGTATGTCTTTGGGGTGGACAGATTGACAATATGCATAATTACTCTAATTATTTATTCTTCTACTGAACTACTAGAAATGAGAAAACAAACAATCTAGGTCCTCTTTTTCAAAAAAAATTACATTGATCCTTTCTTCTTCAAAGTTCATAGGATCATATTATTCTGGAATTGGATATGAAAGAGACTTAAAAACCATGTAGTCCAAACACTTTGTTTTTCAGATTAGGAAATTGAGGACCATAGAGATTTAGTGATTTACCCAAGGTCATAGAGGTCTTAAGTGGCAATTGAAAATAAATCTTATGACTCCAAATATAGTACTTTTTTCCCCACTGCACTATAAATTCCTGCCTTTAGAGTCTGGCAGTAAAAAAAAAAATTCCTGTTAGTCTATTAATTATCTAGTATTCAGAAATCTGTGTCTTAACTTCAGCCTACTGAGAAATGGGTAGAAGGAAGATGTGAGGAAAGAGATGTGCATATTTCACTTTCCAAGTACACAGTAAACAACCAGATGCCTTTCAGCAATTCTCTCTAATTTCTGCCTGCCATAAACAGAGTGCCAAATGTCTAAGTGCTAATTCACAAACATGATTGCTGGCTCACATGCACCTAAAAACTTGGAACTCTACTCAATTCCATCATGCATGCACCTCTCAATTCTTAATGGGAAAATATTGTGCCATTGGGTCTTTAATTTTTAAAACTTTTAATAGCAACATGGGCACAGTTGAAAAACCCTTCCTGGGGACTGCAGATGTTTGTTTGTTTTTTCCCTTGATTACTTTCCTTAGCAACCATACTTAAATAAAATCCAACCACCACCATGAAACTCTTGCTTCAAAGCAATGAATGAGAGGTAATACTTTAACAATACTTTGACTTCTGTTCTTGCATTCTTCAACTTTGCATGGTTACAGGAAAAGGAAAATTTTTAATTCTAGTTAATACTCCTCCAAATTATAAAATAATATTACACTGCTATCAGAAGAATTGATTGCTGTGAATTGGAAAAAATAATAATTGGCAAAGGCTACTTGAATATGTGCATGTGTCATTTCATTATGCATAATAAAATTAATTAAGCATCTACCACAAATATGCAAAATTTAGATATATCATATTGAGTTTCAATTAACAATGAACATTTAGATGAAATCAATAGAGCAGAATGCATCATTCAAAATTAATACCAAATGTATATAATAGACAAGTTTTAAAAACCCAAAATTACACATAAAGGTTATTTCTGATCAATAAAGATTTTTTTTTGAAAATTACATAGGAATGTGATGAAAAATGGGCTTAGATCTATGCTCCTTACCATCATCATTTTGATGGATTTGTGATTTCACCACTGTTGTTATTGCCTGTATTGGTTGTAGATAGCCAAAAATCCATACCTCCTTATCCTGTGAAGTTCTCTTAAAAGTTTACTCATACATCTTCTACAAACAATTCATCCAGTGAACTAGAAACCTTCCTTTATACCTTTTTTTAATAGTTTGTCAATATTATAGACAACTCAGTTGCAGCAATTCGCTAAACATTTTTCATAATACATCATACAAATTGGACATGAAGAACAAATTATTTACCCCAATTATATAGGTGATACAAAATATGTTGATAATGTGAAATAAAGGATTCTGTGTAATAAGCAATACTGTTTCCTAAAATTAAATTAAAAATTATACTGAGAAATATTTATGTTATAGCTCCAATAAAAATCTAACATCTGTACTGTATAGAGAACTGGCACAAATTTATGAGACTGCCTATAGTGGGAATAAGTATAATAGCATAGCATGTGCAACTCCATTTTATTTTAAGACTCCATTTTGTAATGAAATCTTTGTTATATAGGGCTTTATTTTTTTTAACCAACATAAAACCCTGTGTATATTTTGCTAAAGATATATGTGTACCTCCTAAATGTGATAAGTAACTTATAAACAAAATGCTAATGTCTTATGTTCCTCTCCCAAATCTGATAAATAATTGCTGAAGATTTCCTAATGATATTAGAAAAATGAAGTTTATGGAAATCCTGAAAATCAAAAGAGAGATTAATGAAATAGAAAGTTAAAAAACAAAAACAAACAAAAAAACCTTTGAACTAATAAAACAAGTGAGTGATTTTATGAAAAAAACAATAAAATAGATAAAACATTGGTTAATTTGATTAAAAAAGAAGAAAACCAAATTACCAGTATCAAAAATGAAAAGGGTAAATGCACCACCAAAGAAAAAGAAAATTAAAGCAATTATTCTCAGGGCAGCTAGGTGGCTCAGTGGATACAGTGAGGGCATGGAGCAAGGGTGGGGAACCTGTGGCCTCAAGGCCACAAGTAGTCCCAGAGATCCTCAAGTGTGGCTCTTTGACTGAATCCAAACTTCACGGAACAAATCCTCATAATAAAAGAATTTGTTCTATAAAACTTTGGTTCAATCAAAAAGCCACACCCAAGAACCTAGAAGGCCACATGCAACCTCAAGACCCATCTCTGGCCCTGGAGTCAGGAAGATGGATCTTTCTGAGTTCAAATCCAACCTCAGACACTTACTAGCTGTGTGACCCTGGGCAAATCACTTAATGCTGTTTGCCTCCGTTTTCTCATCTATAAAAAGAGCTTGAGAAGGAAGTAGTAAACCACTCAATATCTCTGCTGAGAAAACCCCAAATAGGGTCACAAAGTCAGACACAACTGAACAACAATTTTGCCCAAATATATGCCAATAAATCTGACAATCTAAGTGAAATAGACAAATATTCAAAAATGTAAATTTCCCAGATTAACAAAAAAGGAAATAGAATACTTAGATTAGCTCCCTAAGCAAAAAAAAAAAAAAAAATCCACAGGAGCAGAAGGATTAACAAGTGAATTCTACCAAACACTTAAATAACAACTAATTTCAATGTGATAGAAACTGTTTGGAAAAAAATAGGCAAAGGAGTCCTACCAAATTCCTTTTATGACACAAATATCGTTCTGAAACCTAAACCAGGAAGAGCAAAAACAAAGAAAGAAAACTATAGACCAATTTTCCTAATGAATATTGATGCAAAAATTTTAAACAAAATACTAGCAAGAAGATGATAGCAATATATCACAATGATCAGACACTATGGTGTTTATACCAGGAATTCAGGGCTACTTAAGTATTATGAAAACTATCAGCATAATTGGCCATATCAATAACAAAACAACAAAAAATATATGATTATCTCAGATGCAGAAAAGAGCTTATATATATTACAATCAGCAAGCATTATTTGTAATAGGGATGAGCTAGAAGTCTTCCCAGTGAGATCAGAGGTGAAGCAAGTATGTCCATCATCACCACTAGTACTCAATATTGTAGTAGAAATACTAGTTATATCCAAAGACGAGAAAAAAAGAATTGAAGGAAATAAAATAGTCAATGAAGAAGTAAAGCTTTCATTCTTTGTAGACAATATGATAGGATACTTAGAGAATTCTCAAGAATCAAGTAAAACATTTGTCAAAACACTAAGAACTTTAGTGAAGTTGCAGGATGAAAAAAAATCCACATAGTTCATCATCATTTCTATATATTACCAATAAAACCCATTTGGACAAGATAGAAAGAGAAATACCATTTAAAATAATTACGGACAATATAAAATACGTGGATAGAGTACTGAACCTGGAGTCAGGAGGAGGAGGTCTGCAGTTCTGGACTCAGACATTTTATCAGTAGGTAATAGAAAGATGATATTGCCCCATGGTGGGAATTTATCTCTAGCCTTAAGTATAAAGTTCATTGTTGAAATTTGCTGTCTGTCATTTTTTTTCCTATTTTCCATATCATCATTTCCCTGGGTCCATGGCCTCCCATTTTTGGGGGGTTTGGTTGCTCCCTGAAGATCTGATTCTTTTTTCTTTCAGGTAATGTTAGTTTGCTCTCTTGATTTCCCTGTCTCTTGTCTCTATCTGTGTCACCCATTCTCATACAGGTTCTCTTCTTCCTGAGAGACTACAGTATTTTCCCTTCTCAATTCAGTTTAATTCAGTTCACAGTTATTAAGCATGTACTATGTGCCAGGAAATGTGCTAAATCTTAAAGATACAAATAAGAAAAAGAAATACAGTCCTTACCCTCTAGGGGTTTACAATCTAATGGGGTAAGACTACACACAAAAGGAAGCTGGAAAGGTAAGGAGGGAGTGACTTTTGAAGTAGTTAAAGGAAGACTGGGAGGAGTTTAGTGTTCTGCTCTCCAGTCTTTCAGTCAGAGAAGAGAGACTACTAAGGAATAGAGAAGGTGTTGAGTATAAAAAACTTAGTCAAACAGCATGAGGTTTCATTTGTTTTCTTTCCTTTTTTGCTGGATGAAATCTGTGAAATCTTTTGATTTGCACATAGTTTTCTGTGTTAAGTTCTGAGCAGTTTTCTTGTATTATTTCTTGGATTATGGTGTTCTTTTTTATTATTTTGACTTGTCATGTTTTTCTGGGATCCTCATAATCCTTAAGTTGTCTCTGCACATTGTATCCTCAAAATCAAGGTTTTCTTTGTATGGAGATAATGTTTTCTTTTAATGGTCATTTTTTTCCTCTCTCTTCTTCCAGATTTGTGTTACCAATCAGTTATCTTCTCTTTTGTTTCTTTGGTGAGACTTGGGACTATGGATTCAAATTTTGTTTTGTTCTTCTCTATTCTGTCAATTATTTCTCTTATATAGGTCATAAGTTCTGCTTTCAAAAATCTTATTTCTGTTTTAAACCATTTGGGAATATTCTGCTGTGTTTCCATGCTCTATTGGGACTTCACAAGGTCCTCTACTTCATCAGTTGTTAATTAATTTTCCCTTGTCTTTCAATATTCATTCACAGATGCCTGAACTCTTTTATCTGATCTGTGGGCCATGTTCCTTTCTGCTATTAATATCTTTCCAGCCAGTTTATCTGTTTATGCTTGAGGTTGAATTTTCTTCCTCCTGAGATCTTGAGTAATTTCACTATTTTTCCCTTATTATCCCCCATTGTTCACTTTCTGACTCCCTTTCCTTTATAGACAGTTTCCTTATGGTCTGCATTTCAGTTTCATACTTCTCTCAAGGGGGACAAGTCATAGTTCATCAGTCTTGGTCTTTACCACAAGTGACTGGGAGAACAGGTCTAGACATAGATAGATGTTAGGCTCTTTTCCTCAGACTTGGTGGCTCTTTTCCTCCATTTTCTGATAGAGCTCTGTTGTGGCAGAGAACATTGTCATATTGAAATTTTTTGCTATTTGTATCTCTGAGGCACTAGGAGAAGGAGATGCTGGTTAGAGTGTAGAGTTGAGTTCACAAATGTGTAGGTTGACTTGTTCAATCTTGTTACTGAGAGTGAAGGGGCAATCAAAGAGGGACTACTAAGTGATTTTGTGGATTAGAGATTCTCTTTTGTTAGTTCATCAAGTTTTTACTTTGTTTTTGGATTTTTATTTTCCTCACCTATGGAGACAGCTGAAATTGCTTTACCTCTTATACATAATTCCTATTTTGGAGTGATTTTAGAGGTTGCAAAGACTGGAAGAAATGTCTAATCTTCCATCTTGTTGGTCACATAATAGAGAACTCTAATCCACACTGGCATTTATTGAATGGGGGGTGGTGGTTGTGATTTAGTCAGATCTGCACTTTGGGAGGGTTACTTTTATAGCTGATGGGAGTATAGACTGGAATTGGGAGATGAGAAAAATACAGGGATGTTCAGGAGCTAGCCAGTTCTTGAACTGATTGTTAAATTTCCAGTATGATCATATACACCTTAGAACTCAGCAAAATGTATAAATTAAGGTTTTCTTTACTGTTCTGTTGATTGTCTTACATAAGAAAGTGATGGGGAAAATGTTATAATTCAGGTTAAGCTTAATAATATGTCCTGTATACTTTTTTTTCATAAAACTAGTAAACATTTATGAGTGTTCCCTTGCAAAAGGATATCAACCAGCAGGCTATTATAATAGCCTAGGTGTGAGATGATGAGGGTCTATATCAGGATGATGGCAATACTAGAGGAGAGAACTCAGTGTATAAAGGAGATGTTGTGAAGTGTTATTTTCAGCACTTGACAACTCTTTTGATATGTAGGGTAAGAAAATGGCAAGAGTCAAGGATGATAATTACCTTGCCAGAAAATTATCATTTTCTTACCAGTAATAAGGTAGTTAGGAAGAGAGGATGATATCAGAGGAAAGATAGTAAGTTCAATTTTGGTCACGTTTAGTTTAAGAGATCTACTAGACATCCAGTTCCATATCTACTAGGAAGTTTGAAAGACTTAACTAGAAGTCAGGAGAATGTTAGGGCCAGACAAAGAGAAGAGAAGAAGGCCCAAGACAGGGCCTTAGGGACCACTCAGGGTGAGTGGGTGTAACCTGGAAAAAGATCCAGAAAAGAAGAACAAGAAGGAGCAGACAGACAAGTACTACCTCACAATCCATAGAAAAGGTTTCCATGAACTTTACCTGTGTGCAAGATAAACATCAAAAATTGATGACCTCTACCCTGTGAGAAACTGTACCCTAAAGATAGGAGCACCACAAGCCAGCTGAAAAGCATATTCCATCAGAGAGTGATGTATTTTGGAAGAGGAAGCAGAAGATACCAGATTCCCGAACAATCCCAGAATTCATATCCTTTGAGTTCCAATATCTGTAATCCTCATTCCCTCCTGTGGCCCTGTTCAGTCACCAGCACTCTCATATTCCTTCCTCTATCATATTATAAATGAGCACCCTGATTAGGTGCTCATTAATCCTGATTAAATTAAGACAGTTTTGTTTGTGTGTTTGTTTGTTTTGTGGCATTTTCCAATAAGAATGTTTATTTCATGGGAAGTGCTATAGCTTCTTCATTCAGTTCTGGCTCCAGTATGCTAAAGAGTAGGAAAGTCTAGAACACAGAATTTCACTCCTTGGGTATTCACAGCAAACAGCTGAGAACTGACAAATACGTGTTATAACTTGTGACTGCATTGTTTGAATGAGGAAACCACATGTATCTTCATATTTCTACCAACCACTGCATAAACTAGTGAGTGGGGTATCAGCTGATGTCAATTTCATCTTTCCAAAGTGATCAGTTTCACCTTCCTCAATCTTCCCTTTGCCCCCCACTTAGGCTCTTCCCCATTAGAACAGCTCCCTAAATATATAATTAGAATGAAGTTTGCTGTACTTCCCCAAAGGGAAATAATGGCTTGTTTGTCAAAGACTCTCCAAAAGTTAATGGTTGGCACAGGAAAAATAGGCTGACTTATGATCAACAACCACTTGTTTCCTTTTCTCTCAGCCAGTACCACATTAGTTGCAGCCAACAAGGCATACTCTGATTCTGGCGTGCTCTTGCTGATGGATAGGGTGGAGAAACATGACATTCACATGTTATATTCATTCCTGGTGAATAATAACAAAGTGTCATAGAATAAATTAAATGAGAGAAGACAAATGAAAAAAATGTTGCTCCTTAAATTTGTTTCATGAGGGTTTCAGTCTAGGATCAGTGTGGAGGGTGCTTTACTTTTAATATGCATAAGCTGTCCTATGCTTTCTCATTAAATACTTTCTGTTGTGGAAATACTTTGGAAAAGATGACATTACAAAACATATTTATTCTTTCTACATCCACCATTCAGAATTCAGCAACGTAGGACATTTAGCCCATCCATCAGTTTCTAAAGGAGAGCAATGGAGAGTTCCATGATTCTATGCCAGGTTGTTGTTCGTCCTTCATTCTCGAAGAAGATCATCACATGGGGAAGGTGATATCATGACTTGGAAGTAAATCGTGAAGGAGGGCTCACCAAAGTCACCAGCCTCACTCTTTCTTCCAGAGTCACCTGGGTCTGGTGGCAAGACATAGATTAGACTGGAGATATCCCTGATGTAGTGGAAGACTTTGGCCTTTTTAAACTAAGGTCTTTCCCAGGTCTCAGTTTGTCCAAGGCATTACCCATTCAGTGATTAAGGCTAGATAAGAATGAGGCAAAGAATGGCCTCCTTTACCTAGTCAAAAAGAAAAAAAAAATCACTCTAGCAGGGGAAAACACTTAGGGTTACTGGCCAAAACAGAAACAATTGCTATTTACACTCACTCTAAAGCTTCAGAGCCTAAACAATGACCAATAGAGGCTTGGTCTGGGATCTATTGTTGACCAATCAATGAGAGTACTCTCTCACTATGGTATGATGACCATTTCCCTCTGGCATGACTGCCTCAAAACCCTCTCTCCTGAGGAGTGGAGAGGGCTAATTTGTTCACCAAAACTATTGAATCTTTTGGACTCTTTCATTTAGTTGTAGATTGTGCAAAATAGTTTCCTGTGATTTTATTCTGGAATACATTGGTCTCAGGGCAATCAATCATGGGTCCTAATGATCAGAAGTTGCTGCTAAATTTGACCATGGATTTGTGCCTTTTTTGATTAAAAGAGTCAGCCATATGATACAGTGGATAAAGTGTGGAGCCTGGAGTCAGGAAAACATGAGTTCAAATCTATCTTCAGACACATTATCAGTGTGACTCTTAGTAAGTCACTTAGGTGCTACTTGCCTCAATTTCCTCAACTATAAAATTGAGATAATGACAGTACCTACCTCACAGGATTGTTATGAGAAGCTAATGAGATAACATCTCTAAAGAATTTAGCACAGTGCTTTATAAATGCTTATAAATCCATATAAGTGCTTACTCTTCATCCCTTCCCTTCCCTTATTTGTTAGGAAAGGTGTGTATCAGCTACCAGACAATTATGAAAAAGTGATAGTATGGAAGAAAACAAACAAGAAAGTTAGATATGAAAATTTAGAAGAAGTTTAAAGAACGGAATCAGAAGAAACAAGTGGTCCCAGACAGGAAAAAAAAATAAATAAAAAAAACAGAAACAAATTTTGGAAAGACATTTCTTCATTTGCCTTCTCACATTTAATGCATTCTATAACACTTTTTTTTTATTATTCCAGGGCTGAATAACATGCCAGGGTATGCATATAAGCCATACATAAAAGAAAGCTTCAAAGCAGAATATAATGACAGATTTTCAGTAAACAAGAACAGGCTGAGGAGATTGAATGAGAACTAAAAGCAAAATTCAGTATGCATTCAGAGAAGAGAAGATAAACTTCGAATCCTCCAACATCCCACTCACATGCTTTTAAAATTATAAACACACGCAATCTATGTGAGGGCACTAGAAGGGCACTCATTATCTACATAATAATAGCTTTACAAAAGCCTTCATTTGCATTCTTCTGCATTTTCAACCTGAGGTATATTAGGCTTTCTAGTTATTCCATTTTAAAATAATTGTGTGTTTCAGAGGACTAGGAGGCATTGAAAGATCTGTCTGTGGGAATGAATGAATGTTACCTGTTTAGTACTGGAAACAAAGTAGATCAAGTGGTTAAAGTCTAACTTGATCATTTCAAAGAGAATGTCATTAGTGGGCTTTTAAATTTTTTTTTTTAAACTGTTAGGATTATAAGGTAGATTCCACTACATGACTTGTGTTCTTACTTCTCATGGCAAATGCTTAATGTTATTCCCTCTGTTGGAAGGTAACCCTTGGAGGCTTATAACCCAACAAGATGGAAGAAGAAAAGGAGATTTAAAGAACTTTGATTAGTTGCTGGTTTGTCTTTCAGTTCAGTAACTAGTTGCTTTCAAAATCCCCAAAGCTGATTATGACTCTGGGGACTTTCCTTATCACTCTGTCACTCTACCACAATCTTTGGGGTGACAGTTGTGACCTTGATAATCATCTAAGAAAGGGAAGCTGAGCTCAGATTGCTAAATATAAGTGAGGAGAATTATCATCTATTCTGATCATGAAGGTGGGGTTAGGTAATACTTGAGTAAGAAAGAAAAATGGAAAGGTAGAATACCTTGTCATTGAAATCAGAAAGTCTGGACCTCAGTCCCTATTCTACCATCTATGTGTCTCTAGACCATAGAATTCTTAACCTAGGGTCCATTAGCTTTTAGGAGATTGGGGGACAAAGGGAGCTTCCTGTTGATCTGTCACAAGGATAATGGTGAAATATAGCTATAATTTAACTACCTTCATTTTAAAACCATGTTCTCTTATTTTCTTTGAAAAGTCCCCAAATCAGGGGCAGCTAGGTGGCACAGTGGATAGAGCACCGGCCCTGAATTCAGGAGGACCTGAGTTCAAATCCGACCTCAGACACACAACACTTACTAGCTGTGTGACCCTGGGTAAGTCACTTAACCCCATTGCCTAGCCAAAAACAAAAACAAAAACAAAAAAAGAAAGAAAAATCCCCAAATCAAAAATACAAAAGGGCATGGCAGCTAAGTGCCATGGTGGATAGAGTGCCCAGCCTTCAGTCAGGAAGACTCATCTTTGTGAGTTCAAATCTGGCCTCAAACACTTACTAACTGTATGACCTTGAACAGGTCACGCAACCATATTTGCCTCAGTTTCCTCATCTGTTAAAAGAGCTAGAGAAAAAAAAAATTATAAACCATTCCAGTATCTTTGCAAAACCAAAAAACAAACAAAACAAACCCAAATGGGATCATGAAGAGTTGGACACAACTGAAATAATTCAACAACAACAACAAAAATGGAAACACGAGGGTTCCATATGTCAGGGTAATGAGTGGTAGGGAATGTGTCCTATGGGCGTAACTTAAAGGGCAGAACTTCTCCAGTCAAAGTAAAACTGACTCTTATCTACTTCTGGTAATGTGTGTTCTGATCTCTTTTCAAGTTTTTTTCTCGCTAGAAATCTATATTCTAGCTCCCACCTTCCTGTTTTCACCTCAGTCATAGAATTTAGAATTCCTAAGAAATTTAATCTTGAATGGACTCAGCCCTTATTTGTGCACTTGGTTTGAATCATCTCCATTCAAGAAATTGACCAGGAAATCCTCTAAGCAACTTGATGAACTTAAGGACAGTGGGCATCTGTTTACAACCCTCAAAAATGATTTTATATGGAATTTATGAATATATCTTTTGGCACCTTGTTAAGGAAATTAAGGATAGTTAAGGGATAGTTTTAAGACACAGTGTCCAGGGCTGCCCCAGGATAATTGGGGTGACCCAACCTTTTAGGAGTATATATTCTCATAGGAGGAGCTAATGTTCTGCCTCATGAAAAGGAGTCTTCATTAATGACTCAGATCTCCCCTTCCCCAATACCTCTTCTCATCTGCCATTATTCTTGAGAACTCCTTAGAGTGCAGAAGGTGGGGGGATACATCACTGTTAGATTTAGAGGGGTTCATGGAAGAGGCTGACAAGGTTACTCGCTAAGCCCATGAAGACACTTCATAGAATCACAGGTTTAATACAAATTTAATTCAAATGCCCTCAATTCACAGGTAAATAAATAGAGGCCTACAGAAATTAAGCAGCCTTCAGATGATAATTGTCAGCTCTGGATTTCTATCTCATGTGTTCTGACTCTAAATTCAGAGCTTTTATATTCTTTACCACAGTGTCAGGGAACCTTTGCCTTTCAACCTGACCATGTGACCCCACCCTCTCCACCCCTTGTCTCATTAAATAAACTCTGGTGGCTCCTTTCACACTCAGAATCAAATATAAAATACTCTGACTTTTTTCACTCTTCTAAACAGTCAGAAAGTAAGCATGTAATGAGCTCCTGCAATGTATCAGTGATTGTACTAAGTGCTAGTGATGCAAAGAACAGAAAGTGAAACAAATGAGCAAACAAAAAAATCCCTACTCTCATGGAGCTCACAGTTTAATGGAGGAAAAAAACGTGAAGAACTATGCATATATATAAATACAATATTAATTATAGATGATCTTTGAGAGAAGGTATCAAGTTTAAGTAGAACTGGGAAAGACTTCTTTTAGAAGATGGAGCTTTAGTTGAGTTTTGAAGGAAGGCAGAGAAGTTCAGAGGCAGAGATGCAGAGAGAGAGAATTCTAGGCATGGAGGGGTAGCCCCTGAAAAATATCTGCATTGAGGGGATGGAATGTTGTGTGAAGGGAACAACAGGAAATCCAATATTACTGGATATGTAAAGGGATTATGTTATATAACAATAAAAGCAGAAGTGGAAGGTATAAGAAACCTAAAAAAGTAGGAAATAGATTATAGAAGGCTTTA
Source organism: Vombatus ursinus (assembly GCF_900497805.2). Classification (NCBI taxonomy): domain Eukaryota; kingdom Metazoa; phylum Chordata; class Mammalia; order Diprotodontia; family Vombatidae; genus Vombatus; species Vombatus ursinus. The sequence continues at coordinate 16,472,272 of NW_020954687.1, forward strand.
AAAGCTATAAAATACTTGATTCTGGAAGACCCTGAAGTTTATTTAATAGGGGCTGTGACATGATCAGATCTATGCTCGTCCATAGTTACAGTTGGCATCTATCAAAAGTGATATTTGACTTCAGATGACCGTTGAGACCAGATCTCTAATCACTATACAACTCTGCCTACCTGAGTAACATGACCTTTGGCAGAGAAACAAGGAAGGGCTGATAGGGTTTCCAAAACTGGGAGGAGGTTTAGCAAGAAAATAATGACATAATCTGATGGAAAAAAGGACCAAAACTTTACATTGAAATATTTTGGTGAATTTTTTGGCCTGAGAGATTTGGCCTCAGACACTAGCTATGTGATTCTTGGCAAGTAATTTGATGTCTGTCTGCCTCAGTTCCTCACCTATAAAATGGTAATATTAGCAACTACCTCATAGGGTGGTTGTGAGGATAAACTGAGATATTTGTAAAGTTCTTCTTAAAATTGTAAACACTATGATTACAATAATAATTATTGTTGTTATCATTATCATTATTTGCTACCTTGTGGGAAACAAAGTTCAGATTCTGGGAGAGGTTGTATTCAGCTTTCCTGTCCACAGGACCCATAAGTTCCCCAATCCTTTTCACTTGGAGGACAGAGTACTTTTAGGGCTCTTGGATCAGAATAATTTGATCATAGATTTCTAATCCTGGAAATTTTACAAGGCTAGCCACCTCCAGCTCATGGAAATACCCTTTATTGGAAAGAGTAGAGGGGTCACCTCAGTAGCTCCAAGGGGGAAAGGAAGAGATCCCTCGTATCTGAGATTGTTAATCAGTAGTTTTCTCTTTTTTTTTCCTGATCCCACTATTCAAGGCAGACAATGATAACTCCATGAAGTTCCCAAATCCTGAAATAGTATGGAATAAACTTGTTTTTGTGAAACAATTCTCATAGGAGTTTGCTATGCTTTTAATGAATTAGCCTACATTGTTATGGACTCCCACCTACTCATAAACATTTAGGAAAGTAATTAAGTAATTACTGACTTTATAACATGTCCTCTTACATTCGTTTGGTATGTCTTGCAGGGATAATTTGCATAATGAAGGAGTGAAGGGCCCATTACAGCTCAAAGGGATACCAGTTCCAAGTAGCTTCCTCCCTTCACCTGGTTTTCAGCCATATTGTTCCACTCAAACAAAGAGCCACCCAGGAACTGGCCTGCCCGCTCTCACCCAGGTGGCAAAAAGGAGAGGATTGTGGTAGGCTATGTGAACATTATGGTTATGTTTTTGCCAAAAAAGAACAAAATTCATGGAAATCGTTTGCCACAGCAATGCCACACCTTGTCAATGATATTAAACACTATTTATTGGTGGCTACTACCTCAATGCCCCAAAGATTCTGAGTGGGGGAAAGACTGAAAATTCTTCATGTTGAACATGTATTCTCCCTCTCTTTGGTCATGCTGGAAATCATCATTGTAATTTAGCAATTTTGTGGGATTTTAGCAAAAGAAACTTTGTGTTTCCAAAACTGCTGGAGGCATTGCGTGCAATATGTGTATGAAAAATCCCATCACAGCCCGGACTTGAACTCTGACCCAAAGCTCTATCTTCTGTACAAGGATTACTATGTGTTTAGTGCATGTATAATGCGTTCAAGGAATAGAAGACTCTCCTATAAAAAGTAATATCAATACAGGAATTATTAATACAAGAATCTCAACTTCATTGGTATCAACTCATTGGCCAGCCCAGAGACTGTGTCTCTGAGGTGATTTTTAGAGAAGAAATGAAAGACTTGATTTTCCTGGCTCTCCATCTCCCCCATTGGAGCCCAGGTGATATTTGCAAAACAGAATAGTGAGGAATTACAGCCACGTCATGACTATAGAGTCCTGAACACCATCCCCATCTGGACCCATTACACTCTGCCCATGAAACCTGAGCTGATGCAATAGTTGGCAGGAATGGCAATTGTCCCCATCACTGGCTTGTTTTACTGTTCCTTCTGCCCACTTCAACAAGAGATCCAACATCAGGATGATAGGGAGGCACATTCAATAAGAAAAAGAAAGCCTTGTAAAAGAGAACTTTTAATTTTATACATTATTAAATCAGTTTAATTCTGTGTGTTTGTTCAGTGCCTACTATGTGCAATACAAAGTTGAGAAAAGACATGGTTACAAGTTACAATTTTTATGGCCCTTTAATGTGTGTGAGAAATTTTATAGACATTTTTTTTAATTGAGCCTTGAAACAATACTGAATTTTTGATGCTGAAGTATTATCCCCATTCTACATATTCAGAAATTAAGAAATACTTTAAGTGAATTGCTCATGGTCACATAGCAAGAAAGTGACTGAGGCAGGATTCAAGTCTTACTCCAAACCCAGTACGTTTATCCACTATGCCACATTACTCCTCAGTGCAGCTTTTGTTTCCTTACCTTATGGAGCCTACAGTCTAGTAAAGAAATATAATTATACTTTGATGTTTGGGTAAATTTTTAGTTCCTGTGTATGCAGGCAATAAATATTTATTAAGCATTTGCTATATTCTAGTTGCTTTGCTGATTGGGTTCCAAATATGTTTCTGTAGCACCTACGATCTGATCCTTTATTCCCATTCCCCTCAATACATCCCCCCACAATGTTCCATTCTAAAGCAATTCTCCTCTCCAACTCTGCCCACTGAAATGCCTGCTCCACAGGTAGCAAACCTTCTTTCATCTTTAATCTTTTCCTTATCTTCTTCCAACTTCTGGCTCTTACTGGGACATGGGTCTATGCTGATGAAACAGTATCTCTGGCCTTCTTTTCAAATATTGGATGAATTTTCATTTATTCCTCCACTCATTGGTCAAAGTGGGGGAGTTGCAATACTCCTGTCTTCCTATTGAAGATTCCAGGTTCTCCCTTTACTGCCACTTCTCAGGTATAACCTTTCCACCTTTGAGGTTCACTAAATCCATATATAGCACACAATTGAAATTCTAGTAGCTATTATCTACCAGTTTTTATCTATCTATTATCTGACAGCTGGGTGGAGCAGGAGATAGTAAGTGACCCTGGAGTCAAGAGGATCTGAGTTCAAATCTGGCCTTAGACACTTGTTAGCTGTGTGACTCTGAGCAAGTCATTTAACCCTGTTTGCCTCAGTTCCTCATCTGTAAAATAAACTGTAGAAGAAAATATATTCCACTCCAGTGTCTTTGCCAAGAAAATTCCAAGTGGGGTTACAGAGAGTTGGACAAGATTGAAATGACTAAAATACAACACTACTGTCTACATACAAGAAGGACTTCAGTTCAGTGCCTACCTCACAGTATTTCTCTCCTAAAACTACTCCGCTCAGACTATGGTGCTCCAACATACATATTAATACTTCCTCAAACTCCCTAACCTCAACCACATACAAAATTGGTTATACTTTGTTTTTGTTTTTTCCCTATCACTCAGAAATGCACCAATTCTGTGTTCAAGAACTAAAATTCCCTTGTCTGATTACAATCTATTGTCATTCTAACTCTCCCTCTGTCTTGTAACAGCCAATTAAGTTATCACTGGGACCATCAATTCTTCCACCCCTCAGTTCTTATCCTGGCCACCGCCCCTTCACTAGATAGAATCTCCTTTCCCCATATTTACCCCTTGGTAAGTTAGTTCAACTTAACATTATCCTCTTCTCTTGAGTCTTTTGGTCTCTTTTCCCATCTCTGATCTTTCTCTGACAGCCTTGGAACATTTCCACCTCTGCTATCTTCACTCCTACATATGGCCTGTTGAATGAAGTTGAAGAAAATCAAACAACTTTGCTGTGTTCACTATAAAATTTTATTACACACCCTCAATTGGTGCAAAACACTCCTTTTATACTCCCATAATTAGCTCATTATGCCATGCTACTCAGAGTTGGGTATGAAATGATGTTTAAACCATTTCATGACTCCTCAGAGTTCTCATGGCTCTCTCTCTCTCCACCCTTTCAACTAAGAAACTTTCCACTTATTTCATTGAAAAAAAAATTGAGGCTATTTGCCAAAACCTCCCTCTTTTCCTTTCCTCCTCATCTCACATCTCCTAGATACCTTTTGCCACTATATCATTCATTCTTGTTTTCACATGAAGAGGTGACCTTTCTACTTACTAAGGCAAACTCCCTTGACCTCCATGAGTGATCCCATTTCATCCTGCCTGTTCAAACATCATTTCCATCATTTGCAAATTTTTATTTATTTTCAGTCTCTCCTTTTCTACTGGCTCCTTCCCTGATGTTACAGATATACTGATGCCTCACACCCCATCCTCAAAAAACCCTCATTCACTCCATGTATCCCTACTAGTTATCAGCCTATATGTCTTCTCCTTTTTGTGGCCAAATTCCTTGAGAACACTATCTAAACAAATGCTTCCACTTTCTTCTCATTCTCTTTTTAACTTCCAACAGTCTGACATCTGACTTCATCATTTAACCAAAATACCTTTCTCCAAAGCTATAAATGATCCCTTAATTGCTATCTTGTGACCTTTTTCAACTTAGCCTTCTTGACTTCTCTGAAGCTTGACACTTTTGATCACCCTCTTCTCCTTAATACCCTCTTCTTTATAGGTTTCTGTGACTATAGTGTTTCCACCTACCTGTCTGATTCTTCACCCTCTCCTTTACTATACCTTTATCTAGGTCACACCCACTAATGGTGGGTGTCCCACAGGACTCTATCCTAGAATTAATTCTCTTCTTTCTATATCATATTTCACTTGGTGATCTCATTGCCTCCCATCATTTTAATTATCATCTCTATGTTAATGATTCTTTGGTCTACTTATCCAGCCCTAACCTATCTGCTAAATTATAGACTTGCATCTGTGACATCTCAAATTAGATGTATTATAGACATCTTAAACTCCAACAGGTTCAATACTCAGTTCTCAATGTCTGGAACATTGTAGTTTAACCAGGAAATCTGGTGCTAAAATCTACTCACTAAAGAGTTACAATCTAACTATAAAAGATTACACACATCCTACTTGGGGGTGAAGTTATATGTCATTTTCATGCCAGATTTTCATTGACTTTCTGTTCATCAACTCTGACCATCTGCATTGTTCATTGTCTCTGGCTGTGTAGACTTTTGGATCTGCCCAATCAAAATGGACTCTTACTCACTGGCTAACCCCATTTTTTTTTACTGTAGTCTCTTGAAGAGCAGTAGGATTTGACTTTGCCATAACTGACTTAGTTCTTTTCCAAAGCAGACACAAAAGCTGAAATGTTACATATAACATACTTAGTCAGCATAGAACCAATAAGTAAATGAGCAATAAATAATGGCTAAAATGTAAGAGTAAAACATTTATGCTACTAAGCAGCTGTGAGCTTGCTACTTTCTTAGAGCCCTTAGAGTTCTTCCTTACCCAGACACAGTGAAGAAATGTCATGTTTCTGTTCCTGGGACCAGGAAAGGTTTGGCTCCTTCACTCAGGTTACTAAACCTCTTAGCATCTGAGACATCATCTGAGATTTTATTCAGTTCCGGCAGATTGTTAAAAGCATGTGTTCAAGTTCTTCTTTGAGTCTGTTTATCCATGACTTCTTTCCTCATGCTCAAACGTAGTATACTACATACTCTCTAGGGGACTGCAGTGCCTTACCTTTGTAGGGTTCTACCTAAATAGCTAAGTATCCCAGTCTTACCATAATTTGAAATGACTATACATCAATCAGCTTTCTTGTATGTTACTTGCATGCCAAGATACCTTAGCAAATCTCTACCATTTGGTAATCTTGACAATAAGGTCAAGTGCAATGCCATGACTTCTTTCAGTCAGAACTTTTCTGTGCTAAGACCACAGGGGGATGGTGGATTTCCTCTAGTCAGTATGTTAGCCAAGATACGTACTGATTGTGACATCTTCAGAGACTCCAAGGCACAGGGCTCTTGGTAGACATGGCTCCAACCTCAGGTATGGCATAGATGCCTATGCATATATTTTCTCCTAGAAATGCCACATTTTAGCTTCATTGAGATTACTGTTCAGACCTCAGGATTCCAAGAATGTTAAGCAGTTTATATTTTAAATACCCCAGGGCCTCTTTGAAGGTGGAAAGTTATAGTTCCAGAGTTTATGATATTGCCAAGGCCAAAATCTTCTTTAGGAGTTTGCTCTTTAAGTCTGTACCAAAGGGAAAGAGTATCCTAGCTGTGAAAAATAAACAAAAAGAAATACTAATCCCACCAAAACTTAAGAATGATAGAAACCTCTAATTTCTGTTTAGTTATGCTTGTGCATACTGGGTAAAATGGTCATTTATCAGGAAGATGTACTTTTTGCCCTTAAGCTGTCTAGCTTTCTCTATTAGGTGGGAGAGCAGATTGTATTTTTTGAGTATAGATAATGATTTCTTGTTTTAGAAATATACAAATGATACACTTTGTACAGGTCACTGAAAAAATCTCTCTTTTTTCCATGCCTTCAGTCCTTTGTCATTTTTCATTTTCTATCAGCTACTCTGCTAGATTTCTACTCCAAGGAATAAAATACTTTCCATATTTCCCCTCCCCTCACCCAGAGGATTAGCTGATCACCTGAAATCTTGCACCAGAATTACTCAGGTTTTGACACTTTACACTTTTTAAATTCACCCTCAGTTACTTCTCTCCTTTAATTGGAGGGTTTGAGGGCAGAACACTAACTCTTTCCCCAACCTTCCTTTTATTTTATTTTATTTTTTGGCAATTGGGGTTAAGTGACTTACCCAGGGTCACACAGCTAGTAAGTGTCAAGTGTTTGGTCTGAGGTTGGATTTAAACTCAGGTTGTCTTGACTTCAGGGCCAATGCTCTATCCACTGCACCCCAACTACCTGCCCCTCCAACCTTCCTTTTAAAAAGGGAGATTTAAAAAAAAAAAACTTTCCTGGTAACTGCATTTTATATCAGTTGATCTACTTGGTTTCTACTGCAAGGAACAACATGACCCTGCATGAGGTACCTCCTGGTTTCCACCCACCCACCCGCCTCTTTTTGGCTTCCTCTTGTGTGTCACCTTTCCCCATTAGATTATGAGTTCTTTGAGAGAAAGAACTGTCCCTTTTTTTAATCTGTATCCTCAGTGCTTATCACAATGCCTGGCACATAGTAAATGCATAAAATGTTTATTGAATATAATTCTTAGTTTATCTGAATCCTGAAGAAAAGATGGAAGTTACTATTATTACAACTAAGTCATATTGTCTATCTTTGCAAGTTTTGCAAAACACTCAACTCACTGCAATCCTATGAATAGGGACTGCAAATATTATAATCTCTACTTTTTTTAGAAAAAGAAACTGAGGGAAGCATATTCATTTTACAATTGCCTACTCATTCTCAAAAACACGAATTAAATGTATTTTGAAATAAGGCATAAGTTAGTACTATGATTAAATGCTATTTTAAAAAAAGTCTCGAAAAGCAATGGCAGGATAATTCTCTTTTTGCTCTAATTGAGTAAGACAAACAAGTCCCATGTGGCATGGTGTAAATAAGTCTTCTAGTAATATGAGAAGTCCCAGAGTAATCCCCAAGCAAAGAACTAGGACAGTATTAATTTAATTGCTAAGACTTGAATGCAGTCAGAGAAGTAGCTTCTGAACTATATTCTGAAATGCAAGTGACTTCTTTTGGGGGGGGAAGGAAACAATAAGAAATAAAGAATATTTATAACCTGTGACATGGAATTAATAATAGATTTACATGGTGTCTTGCATTTAGGCTTGCCCATTATTTACACTTACTAGGCTTTTTCCTAGTGCTATCACTTTTTAGTTCTTCACTATTTTGCTAAGAAATATGTGACGAGGATAACAGCATTATCTTCTACAAATGCTGTGGTCTTTTACTGAAGCAGCAGTATTCAATTGCACACTGATGCTGACAGAGTTTAGAGGAAAGTAATTCTCAGGGGAATAACTTTCCCCTTTTAACTACCAAGGCTCAATCTTGAAAAATGGGTTTCTTACCACAATTATAAAGAATTGAGCCATAATTTCCAGAGTCCTACAGAATAGAGGCTTGGATGTGACAAGAACATTTTAATACTTTTCCCATCTACCTTATGACAGGTTGACCATAGTTGAAAAGCAGGTCAAACACGGGTGATAACCACTGAAGACAGATGAGACATTTTATGATGCATATCACTGAGCTCATTGTTTATTATGTTTTTCATTTTTATTGTGCATGAGAAGCATCACCATTTAATGACTATCAGTCTATGTATTTCAGCATATTCTCAGCTATAAATACCATCTATCTTGTTTGATATTTTGCTTGGGTATTTGCAACTCATTCACAATGTACCAAACATAATTGCAAGAATTATTAAGATGTATATGAGGAAACCTGTTAACAACCATCTAACCCCCACAGGGTTGTTGACTTCATGTTATTTCCTAGGCATTGTACTACTCTGCGATCTAACTGACTAAGCAAAGAAGTAATTAACATTAGATTAACACTATGCAGATATACAATTCAGTTGTACCATGAGTTCCCAATTTCAGTATAGTGTCATTGATGTTGCTGTAAATTGTATGCTAAAGGAGGTGGCATCTTTCCTGTTCTCCAAAATTATGTTTAAGGAACAGAAGAAATATTAGAGGAATTAGCTTGAAGGTAAATGGGAAAAGAATAGAAAAAATACAGATATCCCTGCACTTGAGACAGAAGTCTGTCAACTAGTATTTGTTAAACACCTATTATTTACCAGGTACTGACCTAGGTGATGGGGATACAAACAAACAAATACACAAACAAATACGTAAAAATCCTGCTGTCAAGAATCTCACAATCAAATGGAGGAGTTAACATTAAATAATAATGTATAGACAAGTATATACAGGATAAATTGAAAGTAGTTTCAGAGGAAAAACTCTAAGATTAAGGAGGACTGGGAAAGGTTTCTTACAGAATGTAGCACTCTGCTACTTGAAGGAAATTAGTGAAACTAGGAGGCAGAGATAATAAGGAGGGACAGAATTCCAGGCATGGAGGCAGCCAGTGAAAATGCTGACAGTAAAAAGATGTAAAGATAAAGATGAACATGCATCAGGAAGCTTCAGTGTAAAGACACTGGAAGCACTATTATTTATACTCAGACATTTCAAGAGGCTAATTCTTCAATAAAAATCTCCCTTAGGACAGGGGGAAAACATTGACTACTCCGATGTGCACACCGACCTTCAGTTTTCTCTTCCACAGACTAAATATTCCCTGATCCTTCAACTGATGGAGACATCTAGGGAGCACAATGGAAAGAGCATTGGACTTGGAGACAGAAAGACCTGAGTTCAAATGCAGTCTCAGACACTTACTAGCTGTGAGATCCTAGGGAAGTAACTAAACTTCTTTCAGCCTCGGTTTCCTTATCTGAAAATGAGAACTGTATCCCAGGGTTATTGTGAGGCTTAAATGAGATACACAGTATGTGGCACATAGTAAGTGCAATATAAATGATAATGATGATGATGATGATGATGATGACTGTCATTATCATCTTAAAACAAGGTGCTCAGAAACCACGCTCCAGATAGGACGTCATTAGGACAGATTACAACGAGATTATTACCTCTTTTAGAAAATTTTTCTTTACTACTGCAATTTCATATTACATTCACTTTTTGGTTATACCATTAAACTGTTAATCTTTTTCATGCAAACTCTTTTCTTATCATATCTTCTGCATCCATTCTTGTGCAGTTATTTTTTTCCTAACCAAGTATGTAACTTGACATTTATTTCTATTAAGTTTCTTCTTCCACCCACACAAAATCTTATTGCAAGACTGAATAGTGCTACAGAGGTGACTTAGGTTTCTTAAAGGCTATGCCAGTGGAACATTAACTTTGGAAATTTCTTCCATCTTGGGAAGAACCTGATTATGGTCCCAGGAACATATTGTGTTTTCTTTCTGAGAACAAATCTAACTAAATATGAGGAGGCTCATTACCAATGGACTGGTCATTCAATTATGAATTCTTTGACTGTAGCAAACCATTAGAAAAATAAAAATGCAAAGTGAACCTCATTCCTCTGGAGCCCCTTTTTATTTTGACACTGATGTGGCAGAGTGACAGAAAATAGAGCATAAGGGGTTAAGAATCAGTTTTAGACTGTCCGTAAACATTAATTTAGCTATTGACATTAGAAATGTGAGATCTTTGTCCAATGACCAAAGTGTGAACCAAAGTGAAATACTGAAGAACCTGAATCATATATTTGTTGTCTCTCTTTCTCTCACTAAAAACAAAGGACAAAAGGAATTTGTGGGTAAATGGAAGGATGGCTCACAATTCTTGTTGGACACACAAATGACAGAGACAGTCAATTTTGTTTTGTTGATTGTATAAAAAGCAAAAAGAAATAATAACATTTTATGGCATATTTAGCCTTCTTATATGACAGTGTTCATAAGAAGCATTTGCAAGAAAAAAACTAACACAAAAATAATGTAATTTCTACCATATATTGTCGAAAACAAGGAGGAAAATGCTATGAAAAATTTTATAAGACCCTCCAAATTACATTGACGTATACTTTCATACTTGTTGATTTCAGTGTAAAGAGGTATAACTGGGAATGACAAACACTATTTTTGGGGACCAGTTTTGGTGTTTCAATAGTTTAAATTTGGTGTTAAAATTTTATTTTTTTTGTTTTATTTAATTACATGCCAGTTTCATTATCTGTTCTTCATCTTTATGTTGTTGAAAGGAATTAAAAATACAAACGTTCCTTTAAGGATTGCTTTTACCACGTCCTCCAAATTTTGTATATTTCCTCCTAGTCATCATTATCTGTAATGAAATCATCAATTGTTTTTATGATTTGTTCTTTGATTTACCAAATCTTACAATAAGGTTTGTCTATTTCCTGTTAATTTTTAATTTTCTTTAAATTCTCACTATTAAATATTTAATATTTTATCATATTCAGCAAAAAATGCATTTAAAATTTTTGCTATTTTGCATTATATATGAGGGTTTTATACTCTAATATGCAGTCCATTTTTGGAAAGGTTTCATAACAGGTAACAGTAGGTATGCTTCTTTTCCCACTTAATAATTGTCAGAGTTCTATCATATATAACTTTTCTAAAATAATATTCAGATGCTGAAGTTGCTCTTATTTTAATTGTGTTTGTGTAGGTTTGCAAGTATATATTGATAATCTCCCACTATTATAGTTTTACTCTCCAACTCTCTAACTTCAGTTTTCCTTTATGTAATTAGATGCCATGTCATACTTTGCCCGTGTCAAAACTTAATATTAAATAATTATTTAAACTTATCCATATAGTTTCTCTTTTTATCTCTTTTAATTTTTTTTTTATTTATATGACTATGATTGTTACATGCACCTTTTAAAAAATTCAGTTAAAGCATACTAGATTTTATTCCAGCCCATTATTTTAATTATCAATTTAAATGTATCCATGTGTTGCTCATAAGCAATATAATATTGGATTATGCTTTCTTATTCTTTCTGCTATCCTGCTCCATTTTATGGACAAGGTAATTCCATTCACATTTACAATCACAATGATTCATTGTGCATTTCCCTCCATCTTATTCTTACAATTCTTCCTCTTTTCTCTCTACACTCTTCTTACAGTGAATAAGGTTTTAGGAGAAAAGAGTGCTCAGTACCCTATGCTTGATGAAATCTTTTTCTACTCCCATAAACTGCTTCTTTTCCCCTCAATCAGAAACCAAATTACAGGTTATTACCCTTTTTTTTCTTTTTAAAACCTTCTTCATTATTTCCCATCTAATTTTAGAATTTGTTTTGTTTACAGCTAATTATTTTCATAATCTATCCCTCCTTTTACCCTCTCCCCATTCCATACTGTATCCATTTTGATTTGACCCTATTTCTGCAACAATCTTCTTATGTGTACATGCTTGTTTGCTCATGTATTCTTCTCTCTTTTGACCTGTGCAGATGAAGGTGAGGTCTATTTCAGAACCTGCTCCCCAACCCTTCCCTTGTTTGTATAGTCTTCTGCTTGTAGATCACAATGTCAGATAATAGAGTTCTTTAACTTTTTTTCCTTTTCTTCTTTATTATACTCCTTTTCATATGGGGTGTATGAGGCCGTACTTCCTGGATTAGGGTTTGTTATTAAGGTCAGGCTCTGGACTCTTTTGGATGAATGGTGGTTAACAGCAGGAACTCTCCAATTAGAGGAGGTCACCTTAGGGGCAAAGGTACCTCTAGGGTGACAAGACTGTGAGAAAGAGGTGAAAAAAGTCTGTAGATTCCAATGGAGAGCAGAAGAAAAGTGATTTTTGGTCCTATTCTCCCTAGTCTCTCAAAGACCATTAATAATGGCTAAGAGATCAATTCTACTATGTGTTTCAAGATCTGGGATATAGTTTCTTGGTTGATGACTTTAATTCAGGGGTAAGTTAGACTAGCTACCTAACTTTTGGATATATGGTATTTAAATTCTTTTATTCTTCCCCCCCCCTTCCAAAGGGAATCTAAAATGATCTTGAGATCATTTTCCTTGACAGAAAAAAAGAGAAGAAATAGAAAAGTTCTTCTTCCCCTCTGCTTTTCAGTGCCATCACCCATATACCCTGAGCAGTGATTCTATCTTTTATTTAATCATTCTTTCCTTAATAAGGGCTTGGCTTACAAATTGTCAAAGTTATTTTATTCTGAGGCTTTGTGCTTCTTAACCAAATTTAAAATCTGTACTCTTCTTTTGTATTAATCTTACAATATTTGCCTTTGCTACCATCTTTTTCATACATGGCCTTTAAAATTTAAGACTGTCAATTAATTCCCTTTGCATTCATCTCTTTACCTTTAGAAAAAAAATACTCTTGCTCTCTCTTACTAGAAGTTTCCTTTTTTCTATCTTCAGAATTTATTTCTGTCAAGTCAATGGACTGACTTTTTCTATAGAGTGCATAGAATTCTACTTTTTTGAAGTCTTTGAAATAATTTATCTCAAAATGTAGAATTCTGTGTCTCACTTTCATGTATTCTATTATTAATTCTCAGTGGGAATGGTCACTTATTTTCAAATTTCCCACAATTTCTTATTCAGCAACAAAGTTCCTCTTTTTTTTTGATGAAAAGTAGTTCCAGAAAAAATAGTTTTGGTTACTTCTTCCACCTTTTGAAGATGGAAATAGTTCACTAAGATAAATTCCATATTCAGTTCCTCTTTAAAAAAAAAAACCTGTCTAATACTGTCAGTCAGGAAAAATAGCTATAGTGCTTGACTATAAACCTTTAATATGTCAGAGAATTCAAAAAATGCTTACTAACATGGTTCTGGATGCATAATAATCAATTGATATTTTATTGATTATTTTTATTGATTTATGAATGCTCAGGAAACTATATATTGTTATAAAATCAGGAAAAAAAACTAAGAAAAAAAACCTATTATTTTGCCACCATGAAAATGAAATCAAAACAGGCTTAGTCACTTCTTTATTAATAAGGTAGGTACTGATTTCCTCACAAAAAACTCTAAAAGTTTAAACAATTTTCAACCAAAAGCCCTTTAATATATTCTTTGAATGCATTTTCCTTCTATTTTAGGGATGCATATTTTAACACATATTTAGGAACCATTTGCCTTTAACTGATGAAAATGATGTTTAGTAAATTTCAATGTCAAAGAAGCTTTTGGAAAACATTTTGGAAAGCTTTTAAAAGATTGTTTTTCATCACCTAGAACTTCTCTTTCATTTTTTTTCAAACACTGAATGTTTATTTTCAGGTGAAAAAATATTTAAATTTGTGAATTCTCATTTGTATGAGATAGGTAGTGGGAAAAGTCTCAAAGAAACAGATTTAATCCAACATTCTCATTTTCAGATGAGGAAACTGACCAGTGCCAGAGAGATTAAATGACTCCTCCAAAGTTTCATTGGCAGTGTATCAGCAACAAGAGATTTGAACCCGAGTCTTCTGACTTAAAATCTAACTTTTCTTCCTTGACACTATTCTGCCTTTTGTTACCTACAGGTGTAAAAAATGGGTAAGCTAATTTCCTCCAGATAAAATCAAATAAGCTAAAATCAAATATTGATACGGTGGTTACTGATGGTTTTAGCATTGTACTAGGCATTTGGAGCAGTGAAAGGAAGTGTAATACAAAGCCCTGCTTTCAAGGTAGGTGCTTATAAACTGGTTGGTTGATTGGTGTTCTTTGGACCAAAATGATATAACTATGCTAGAGTCAAGTTATAGTGCATCTGACTGTGGCTGATCAGACCAATACAAGCTTGGAATGCTCTATCCCAGGTTGGGTAGAAATAGTCCATGTGAATATTTGGGGTGGATTCTCTAAATTTGTGCATCTCATATTTCTTTTAAGCTCCTTTAATTCAGCTTTGCTCAGAGCACAGCACCGTCTCTGATGAGGGCATGCCATGCTGGGTGGTCCTATGCCAGTGTCTCCCGTATCTCACAATAGAGTTCTTAGGAGAGACCATGAGAGTGTCCTTGTATTGCTTCTTCAGATTACCATGTGAGTGCTCGCCCTGCGTGAGTTCTCCATAAAATATTATTTTTGTCAAGCATATGTTTTGCATTTGAACAACATGGCCAGTGCATTGGAGTTGTGCTTTCTGCAGCAGAGTCTGAATGTTTGGCAGTTTAGTTTAAGAAAGGACCTCAGTATCTGCTATTTTATCCTGCCAGGTGATCTTCAGAATCTTCCTAAGACAATGGATAATAATGGACAATGCTTATAAACAATGCAAAAGTGAAAGCCTTTCATTTTAGAACTCAAATTTCCAAACTATCTTCAAATGTTGCTTTTAAAAAAACAATATAGAAATAAATATCATTACCTGTTACTAGTATGATAAACTTCAGAATAAATCCTTTTCCTTGACGGAAAAAGCAAATGAAATTCAGAAATCTCTTGAACACTTGCCATTTTGTAAATGCAATGACTTAATTTTTACTGAAAGATGTAGCTATCTTAATTATGTTCTTCTAAACCTACAACCTTTTTTTAATCTTATTGAACAGAACTCTGTAGAGTGAGATTTGACACATCTGATTAAACTATGTCAGTCACTCCATGTAATGGAACATGCTGAGATGTGAATGACACATTGATGGAGCTCAGCAGGATGGTTCATCTGGTGTCAGGTTTTTTTTCCCCTTTTTTTTGGAGGGTAGTGGGTGGGAAGGATATCCTTCTGAGGACAAATGAGATTTTCAGATGGCAAATACTATTATTTATTTATTTTTCAGATGCTGCAACTAAAACCCTTTTTGTAAGTCATTTGATGCTGGATTTTTTTTTTAATGACTCATTTCATTGAATAGAATAAATCTTTTTCTCTTCTGTATTCATGTTGTCAGAGTGTGTCTATCAGCCAGTATATAAAACAGCAGGTGAGAAGTAAGTGAGGTTGAAAAAATGTAATCTTATTCTTTAAGTGGCAGTGGCAATAATAAAACCCTCTCTTTGGAGATTGCCCTGTTAGGGTCAGACATGGGTTACACTATAGAACATTACCACTAAGTAAATGCTAACTCTTCCTTCATTCTCATTGGAATGGGAGAAGGAATCTCAAAGATTCTTTGGGGTTTTAGGAACATAGAGAATAAGCTCCAGGGCATTCACAGAATAAGAAAACATCTGTACAAAAAGAACTTGAATAAGGGAACCAAACGGAGAGGATACTGATTCCCATTGATAGCTTGTTCTTTTAGAAAATAAGAACACCTCTGTCTAGGGCCACACAACTGAACTAAAACAGGTGATGGTGCAATTAGCCAATAAATGAGATTGCCAACTAGCCAGCAATAAACCAAACAAACTAGCCATTATGTCTTCTGCTAACTTTTTTGGAATAAGAAGATGAGAACTGAGCTATGTTTCTTCATCATCTCTGTTACTATTTCCCATGTCATCTACTAATGTCTGGCATCAAAATAAGGCAGTAGAAGTAGAATAGTGATTAAAATGAACTTTACTGTTATTGATAACTATGAAAGCCATGCTGTCAATCTTCTCTGTCTTCCACTTGTCACCTTGACATTTAAAAATGCCTTCCAAAAATTCCTTCCAAAACTGCACTATTGAATCATTGGTAGGCTGTGACAATAGCATTCTATGTCCTATTTGAATTAGTAGAATTTCTTATTGTCCAGTTGCTACCAATTTAAAAAAGTAACAATATTACCAAAATGAACCAGAAAGACTATTATGCTAGATAACTGAAACCTGTTTTCTATTGAATCATCTTGACTGGCTGTCAATGGATGATTTCCAATTTCACCTTTGTTTTCCATAGCACTGAGATGATATTAGTAAATCTAAATTACATAATGAGGAATGAACCTCTGAATACCCTTAGTGGAAATGGTTTAGAGGTTGAGAAGAAGGCAGAATGAGAGGTATCAGGTATCTTAGGTTACTGTTCTTTTTCTAGCACCCCTTCCTGCCAAAAAAACCCCTAGAAAATAAATGCCCCCAAATGGAATAAATATAAGAATGACAAAGAAGAAAACTGAAAAAAAAAACAGATAGCAAGGTGATTTTTTTAAAGAAAAATAATTAACAGAAAATTAGCTCCTTCTTTTGATATCTCCCCTCTCTGATTCATGACTATATTGTGATTATGATTCATGACTATATTGATCCCTCATGAAGTCTTTAGTTTTGGAAATCATTTTTTAAAGTGTTAACCTCTTAATAGCACAGATTAAAACCCATGAATAAATATATTTTGATAGGAAGTAATAGAAATGTGTGTGTGTATGTGTGTGTGTGTGTGTTTGTGTGAGTATGTGTGTGTTTGTATGGGGTTTAAGTGGAGTACAATGGAGTCAGAAGATAAGATCATGGAGGAGCTAGCAGCCCAAAAGCACATTAAAATTACATAATACTCTATAGGATGAAATAGCCAGCAAAGAAGGATGAGAGGAATGTTGAAAAGAGATCGGAATGCAAAGGCTCCTCAGATTCCTTTCAATCCTGTTCTAGGAGGAATTTTCTGGAAATGAACTTGGACACTGAAGAAAGTCCATCTTAAAGAGTTTTGTGTAGATTAAAAGAATAGACCTAGGAAAGGGAAAGAAGAAATTCAATATCAGTGGCTTTTTACTCTATCTATAGTGGTGTACCAATAGGTAATCCCTAATTCCTAATTAATACCATTTTTTTTTCACCTCCAATGGACTAAAAAACAAAACAAAACAAAAAAACAGGTGGCAAGTTTGGGTGAGGAATGCCACACCAATGGGCCTACAAAAGGGAAAAGAATGATAGAAGTATGTTTAAAGAATTCAATCACAGGGCAGCTAGGTGGTGGTGCAATAGATAGAGCATCAGCCCTGGAATCAGGAGGACCTGCGTTCAAATTCGGACTCAGATACATAATACTTCCTAGCTATGTGACTCTGGGCAAGTCAAGCCCAATTGCCTCACTAAAAACAAAACAAAACAAAAAAAAAATAAAGAATGCAATCAGATGAATGATAAAGATAAGTAAATCATAACTAAAGCAATTAAATAAAAAACCTTTGAAGGAGAAAAAAACACTTCAATGAACTAATGATTTGAAACAAAGAAATTTGAATGAAAATTTGGTGGCAGTAAGAATTTACAGGCTCCCCTCAAATGAAAATGAAGCAATTCCAAGAATCTCCAGTAGCATAAAGATTAAAAAAAAAACAGTTATTAAGCACCTATTATGTGCCAGGCACTGTGCTAAGTGTTCAAAGAAGCAGATGAAAATATGTATGTGTATGTATATATATATATGTGTATATATATAAATATATATATTTTTTAAAGAAATATAGACATTAGATCTCTTAAGGAGCAAATCAACATGTTTAACAAGACAGTAGACTACATAAAAAATGATACTTCAAAACTGAAGATTCTCTGGAAATGGTAAAGAATAGTAGAAGTAGGAAATGAAAACAAAACAAAACAAAACAAAACAAAATCAAACAAATAAAAAATAATGCCATACCAAGCCCAGGAAGAGGGCAAAAACTCATATATTAGATCAAAACACTGTTCTGCATCCACATCATAAGCTCTGAACTAGAGCTGAAATTTTCTGTCTCAGGTGGTGGGAAGAAGATGGGGTATGAGGCAAACAGCCAATTCTACTTTAATTGTTATTCATATTCTATTTATAATTCCTCCACCCCCCCTGATATTTCTAGCAATAGATGAAGGAAATAAATGTAGGAAATTATGCCTGTAAAATTTTCCTGACAACTTAAAGAGATTTAAATTATTTCACATCCAAATTTATTTTCCCAATTCTAAATCTATTTCACTTTGTGTACCACACTGGTGATTTGAAGTAATTTGATCACATTCTATAAATTATATATATATATATATATGTATGTATGCATAATTAAGGCAAATCTTATCATAAAAACATTCCCCATTAGAATATAATTAACCTTAGGAAAAAAAACTGTCCATTATTTAAAAAAAAGACAAAAGAATAACTTATTTTTGTTGTTTTTTTTTTGTAAAGAATAACTTATAACTTGTACCCGTGGATTGAAGAGATAATAGTAGAAATCATTTCACACAGATTCCTAGTATGGCTTTCTACTATAGATTCTTTCATAGAATCTAAAATAAGAGATTGCAGATTGAACTGAGTAATAATATCCCTTTGTCCCCTCTTTAAACCAAGGACTCTTAATGTGAGACCCACAATTCATGGATTAATTATTTTTTTGGGGTGTGAGAGAGTAGAGGGATTCATGTATTTGGATAGAAAAAAAATCTTTATATCAATGTTAACAGTTTTCTTTGCAATCCTATCCAATTTATGCTATTAAAACATTATTCTGAGGTTTCACTGGACTGATAAGATATCTATGATATGATTTTTTAATCCCTGATTAAAAATTTTAAATGTATTTTGCCTACTTCAAATAATGATATTCCCTGAAAAGCATATTAATAATTATATTATTATTTCTTCCTCTTTATATTTATTCTCCATCTTGGAATCATTCACCTATTTTTATTCCTTCATCTACTTGAATTGCTCCACAAAATTCCTATTTTTGTGTGCCTTGAGGTACCTATAACAATCAGGCATGAGCTTTGGCAAGTTTAACCACCTGACAGACTGTGTCTACTGTCTTATGTCCAGACTAGTTAAATATGGAGAAGTTATCACTAAATATGTTGCCAAAAGTGTGATGCATTATTTTGCCATGGTAACCAATGAGACAAAGCAAAATATGAAATGACCAATAATTCTATGTGCTTCCTGTCTGCTTTCCCAATGGTGGTATCAAACTAAAAAAAAAAAAAAGCATAACAGCTGGGGAAAAATGCAGAGTATTAGGCATTCTACAAACATTAATTTGACCATTGGTACGTAAAATATATATCTTTATCCAAATACCAGTGAGATGATATACTACTGGAGGATTTCCCATATTGACATTTTTATTTTAAATGACAATGAATATCTTGATGTTCTCAATAGAAGTAAAACCAGAAACACAAGTTTCATGAAAAATGAGTGACTCAAAGGTTTGTCTTGGAGGGGCAAACAAAGCATTTGGCAGAGTTAGTTTCATCCTACATTCAAAGACAAGCAATATCATTTTATTATTAATTTATTTATTTTTTGGTGAGGCAATTGGGGTTAAGTGACTTGCCCAGGGCCACACAGCTAGCAAGTGTCATGTGTTTGATCTGAGGTCACATTTGAACTCAGGTCCTCCTGACTTCAGGACTGGTGCTCTATCCACTGCGCCACCTAGCTGCCCCTGCAAGATCATTTATATGCATAACCTTATGTTTATGATGAGCACTGCAATTTATGCAAAAAAAAATCCATTGAAGAGGATGAAGAAGTAAAGAATTTCTATGAAGAATGTGATGATATCTTCAACATGAATCCACATATACCTTAGTAAAGACAAGCACAGAGGATGATAGTGAAAATCATATTCATATACGTCGCTATATTATTACTCAGTTCTTGAATGGTCAAAGGATAGGGATAGATAGTTTTCAAAGAAATAAATCCAAACTATAAATAATCCTATGAAAAAAAATACTCCAAATCTTTAATAATTAGTGAAATGCAAATTAAAGCAACTTTGTGGCTCTATCTCACTCTTATCAAAGTGGTAAAGTTGACAAAAAATAAAAATGACAAATTCTGGAAGGACTCTGGGAAAATAGGTACATTAATATTGGCTCTGTAAGCTGGTCTACTCATCATGGAAAGCAATTTGGAACTATGCTCAAAAAGTTACAATAAATACATTTCTTTTTTATGCAGTGATGCCATTACTTGGCTTATACTCCAAAAAAGAGCTGAGAAAAAAGAAAAGGACCTCTCTCTCTCTCTCTCCCTCTCTCTCTCTCTCTCTCTCTCTCTCTCTCTCTCTCTCTCTCTCTCTCTCTCTCTCTCTCCCCCCCCTTTATTGAATAGCAGCTTTTTATGCTAAGAAAGAACTGGAAACTAAAATGGTTCCTGCCATTTAAGGGATAACTGAACAAATTTTGTTACAAAAATGTAATGTAATCTCATTTTGTTTGAAAAAATGAAAAAAAGTGTTTGTTTTCAGAGAAGTCTAGGAAGATTTATTAACTGATGTAGAGTGAAATGAAAAGAATCAGGAAAATAATTTATACAATATAGCATTGTTTAGACAAAAACTGTAAGAAGATGTAAAAGTATTGATGAAAACAATTACCAGCAACCAGCATCCACAATCAAATATGCTACCTACCTCCTGACAAAGAGAATTTATGTATATAGAAACAGATATATACTTTTTTGGACATGATGAATTCATGAATTAGTTTTGCTTGACTATAAATATTTTTAACAATATGTCTGATGCTTAAACCATGGGGGTAAAAAGAATAGAAATACTTCTTTTTTTATTAAATGAAAAAATAAATCTTAGAAAAAGACTGATTTGGATTTCTCCTTGAGAAGGTTGGACTGCTAAACAGCATATTTTCTGGTAATATAGGGGAAAATTATTACTTCCTCTTTGTAGGGTAGACAATCTAAAATCTTTCTGTTGACATACACAAAAATAAAAAAAAAAACTTAGAATTGAAACATTCTTTTCTTTAAGGATGCCCCATACTGTATTGCAGAAAGGGATTTTCATTTAATAAGAACTTGCATAATATGACCCATCTAACCAACAAAATGTAGGAAAGGATGATGGCTTCAGTCATTAAAAGCTATTCAAAAAGGTGCTTTCCAAGTAGGAATGAATACATGCATGTATGAATGAATAAAAAGTACTTATTAAACACTTATGAGCCCGGAATAGTAATGAGCTGGGAATATGAATACAAAAATAACACAATACCTGCCATCTTTTCAAAAAGAATATATTCTAAATGGTAGAGTCAAGTCAGCAAGCATTTATTAAACACTTATATGCCATACACACTGGATTTCAGATGGGAGAAGACCTTAGGGATTATGGCAATCTAATCTTTATCTCTTATAACAACCCTGACATATAGTTATCTAGGCTCTAGTTGAAGATGTCAGGTGGTGCAAAACCTACTCCCTCCCTAAATCCCATTCCACTTTTGAATATTCCTGATTGTGTGTAAGTTTTTCATTGCATTGAGTTGAAATATGACTCTTTATGATGTCAGTCATTGCTCTTATTTCTTCCTTCTGAGGAGAAGCAAAACAACTTGTATAAAAGTGAAATAGGCTGCCTCAAGAGTTAGTGGGGCCCCTCTCACTTGATGTCTTCAAGCAAAGGCTGGATCATCATTTGGTGGATGTATAGAAGAATTTTGAGTTGTAGTATTCTTTGCCTTTGATTGAAGTATGAACTGAATTGCTTCTGAGATCCCTTCCACTTCTCTAATTCTGCGAATCTGGAGTCTAATCTTCTCCTCTATGATAGCCCTTCAAATACTTGAAGACAGTTATTATGTGCCAAGAGCTCTTACATTCTGGTTACACTCTTTCAATGAATCCTCTCATAGCATCATGGCATTGTTTCTCTTTCCCTCTGTTTCTTCACTACTCTCTGGATATACTTCAGCTACTCAGTGTCCTCTCTTAAATGAGGAGTCTTGACATGGAAACTGAACTTTCAGTAGAAGAACTTTCAAAATTACATTGGTTAAGAAATGCAGTCAATTAAGTAAAACAAACTATCTTTGTATATTCTAAGTATATCCCTCACTTAAGAACTTTCCTCCCTCTGATGGGACTGATACTAATCCACATCTGTCTGTCTCCCTTACGTGTTTCTTTGCAAGTGTGCATATGTACTGTTCTGACTTCTTTCTAATTAAATTGTAAACCCTTTAGGGGCACATATCATTAACAATTAAACATTTAAAAAACCCTATTTATAACAAAAAAATCATGAGGAGTTAACAGTTACCTGCCTGCCTGCCAGCTCTCTTATGTATGAGACATGTGTGTCTTGAAATATCTGATATGTTAGAGATAATAAAACAGCCACACAAATCATGTACTCATCTAGATTCTACCCCCTTGTTTTAAGTTGGATTATCAGCATACAAAGTCCGTGGTCCGTATTTCCATCACCACTTACCCTAGATCAGATTTTGATTTAATGGTATGTCTCCTATCTTAGATGGTTAATTGTAGAATCATCGCCTCAAACAATATTTCATATCTATGTTAAAACTATTCTTTAAAATATTGTTCAATATCCTTCTTATGATACTCAGATGATAAATTATAGCATGTTTACTTCTGGGAAAAGCTGTCCCTGAAGGTGAAGATGTGTGTACTTTCTCCCTCATCAGAAACCAAAAATTATGCAACCCAATTTCCCTTTTCTACTCAGTTGTCAGAAAAGTTAGAGCTAAATTTAGATCTCTTTTGGTAATAATCCATTCATCTCTGGTGCCTGTTGGCTTCAAGTCTTCTATTAGTTAGTTTCATTTTTTTTTGTTATTACTCAATGTTGCTTTTTGCATTATTATGACCTGTAAGCCAAAAGACCCCTTTTGGATCTAGGTGGGTATAAATCTCAAATCAACAAAAGTCTTTTATTTCTTTTACATTTTTCTACAGTATTCTACACAAACTGGGAGCTTAATAAACGTATTGACTGACTCACAGCTGGAGAATTCTTAGATTTAGGCTGATAAGGGAAGAGGGCAGTTAGATTTCCTTCTCTACAAACAAGGTCCTTTTGAGATGTGGAGTGATCTATATTATGTAGTATGACTTAATACAAGTCTTTAAAAAATAAGTATTGCCTTTAATCCTGAAAACTACTTTATCTGTTGAATTGATTTAATCAGTCAAAGGTATAAATTGAGTGGGAACAAGTGCTTAACCAATTTAATAACTGGCTGAAAACAGATGAGAACATTCAGGAAATATTTTGTCTTTGGTTAAAGAGAATCATTCCTACCCTGTGTGGTTTTGTATAACACAACAAACTTGATTGTATTTCAATTCATGCTAAGAGTTCATTAGTTCTCTCTTTGGTTGTAGATAGCATTTTTTTCATTATAATTCCTTTGAATTATCTTTGGTAATTGGATTGATTGGAGTAGCTAAGTCTTTCAGAGTTGCTCATAATTATAATATTGCCATTACTGTGTACATATTCTCTTGGTTCTAATCATTTCACTTTCCATCAGTTCATATGAATCTTCCCAGGTTTTTTTCTTTTTTTTGAAACCAATCTGCTCATTATTTCTTATAGAACAATAGTATTCATTTACAATCACATAGCTTGACTTGGTTAGCCATTTCCCAATTGATGGACATCCCCTCAATTTCCAATTCTTTGCCACCACATAAAAAGAGCTGCTGTAATTACTGTTGCACATATAGGTCCTTTTACTTTTCCCTCGAGCTCTTTGGGATACAAACACAAGTAGTGATATTGCTGGGTCACAGGATATGCATGGTTTTATAGCCCTTTGGGCATAGTTTTAAATTGTTCTCCAGAATAGATGGAGCAGTTCACAACTCCACCAATAGTGCATTAGTGTACTTCTTATACTACCTCTTGTCCCCTCCAGCATTTGTCTTCTTTTCCTTTTCTGTCATGTTAGCCAATCTGATATGTGTGAAGTAGTACCTTAAATTTATTTTCATTTTTTATTTCTCTAATCAATAATCATATAAACATATTTTCATGTGACTATTGATAGATTAACTATATCACCAGACATATCCATGTGAGAAATGATTCATTTGGACCCCTATTCCATTCCAATCAGTATTAATCAGGTCAGTGTGATTCTATATGGGGTAATGATTATTAGCAATTATTAGTGATATACTCATCTAGTAATGTAACAGTAAGTACAAGAATTAACATGTACTAATACATATTTTACATCAATCTTATAGGGATAATTAGATAATATTGGTTCTCTTTTTTTTTTGATAGGTTCTTTATAGTAGGCCTCAAACTTCAATCCAATGTTCACCACTTGTTTCCTAGTTATGAATCTCACTTGCATGACCACAAAAATGCTGACAAAGATATCTCCATCCTATTTTGCTCAAATTTCATGCCCAACTTGAATGGGTAGGAAACTTTTGTGTAATATGGAAAAATCTCCCAATTTTTTTTATACCTTCAGACCATCCTCTCTTATCTAACATTAAAAGGTGATCATCTTATGACCACTTAGTCAGTGGAAATGACCCTTATTTTGCCCATCTTGTGACCACTTATGACTATATATCATTTTGGCTCTCCTGGAGTGGCTTATCAACCAATAAGATTTTGCAATTCACCATACCTCTTTTGTATGTTTGGGTATGAAATCCTATAAAAGTAAGGCCCTGGGGAGAGGAGGCATCTCAGACCATGAGAAAGATCTGAGGTCTGTTTCATTAGAGGGGAACATGGACTCTTTAATAAAGTACTATTGGCTTGGAGCTCTGCCTCACTGGTTTTTCTTGCAGATTGGGCAGTTTTGGACACACCTGAAAGATGGAAGACATGCTAACAAGAAGCTACATACTGACAGGTAGCTTCAATTCTGTTCCAAGGGCACTGACCCTTGGAGAACACCAGAGAGTTAAACATAAGAGTAACTTCATATGGGGAGAAAAGTAATCAGGAATTGACCTTTTCATGAATTACCACATGTGCTAAATTTGTTCCTTCTTTCCTCAGTAACTTTGTACAAAGGGAGAGAATGACTCTTTTTGTTGCTGCTGTTGTTTGGGGGTATTATTTTTTAATTATGGTTCTTATTATATATTGCCTTTCTGTATCTGCTCTTGTCTTTCTAGGCTTCAAAGTTATCCCCTATTCCTGCTTTTGAGCTTCCTTTGGTGTGTTGTCTTCCTTCCTTAGAAGGTAAGTTCCCTGAGGGTAGGAACTCTGTTTCCTTGTATTTGTATAGTACAGTGCCTGACAATAAAGACATGTTTCCTTCCTTCCTTCCTTCCTTCCTTCCTTCCTTCCTTCCTTCCTT